>NW_017277125.1:597287-660085 GCF_001594065.2 Cyphomyrmex costatus | reverse complement strand
GAGAGAGAGAGAGAGAGAGAGAGAGAGAGAGAGAGAGAGAGAGAGAGATAGCGGAAATCAGGACTCCTTTTTTTTTCAACGTAATCAATCGATGTCGTAGGAACAGTGTTAAAGTAGTAGATCGCTTCTACCGAGAGTAACACGAAGGAAAATCAAGATGCAAAGTTAAAAAAAGTCTCATCTCGAAGGAAGTAAAAACAGTTCGCGCGGCTCGTCGCGAGAAGCAAGGGAAAGGAGACGGGAACAGGGAAGGAAAGAGAAAGAAAAAGAAAGAGATCGCACGAGTTCATGCCGCACTCGGAGAGAGGCGCGTCGCGCTTGCGAAATTTATATATTTCGAATGCGAGTCACGTTCGTTCGAGCGCGCCATGGCGGGGCAAGAGAGAAAGAGAAAGCATGAGAGAAAAAGAGCGAGAGAGAGAGAATGAGAGATATGAAAGGGAATTCTTTTTATACACTATAGAGAGTCGTACCACAACTATCACATAGGGAAAAAAGAAAAAGACATGTTCGTTGTTCACTGCTCTGGCTTGCTAGGAAAAAAAAAATGAAAAAGCAAACAATGTAACACACAACGAGGTTGGCAAGGAGACTGCTCGGATCATGACTTTGAGGCACTTGATGAAGATCGAAAGCCCGCGGGCAGTCCTCCTCGTGCTGCCTCCAGTATAAATCGGCATCACTTCGACATTGCAAGATTATTGGTGTACTTATCACGCAGTTTTCTACAAAATAAAGAAAACGGTTTTGACAAAAAAAGAACAGGGGATGAAGCGTTTTTGCGCGACAATTATTTCACGAAGACACCTGTTTCCTTTGATCCGCCCATTCCTTAGATACAAATGTGTGCGTGCGTGCGTGCGTGTATGTATAATGTGTACGTGTATGTGTGTGTTAATTTTAGGTTTTATAATTATATTATAATTTATTTGTTGATTTGGAGAGAATTAAAGCTGCAACGACGATATATAAAATAACAGTAAATTGGAGTTCTAAAAACTCATATTTTTACCCCCTACATTCTATTTTACGTTAGATCTAATTTCAAGTTGCCAAAATAAAATTTTGTTCTTATCATAAGCCAATAAAAGTGGCATTTTAGGCGTAGAAATATGAGATGCGGATAATAAATATCAATTCCTCATAAACATTTAATTTTATGCTTTATTATATCTTTTAATAATTCAAAGAAATTACTTTTTAATAACACTAAATATTCTTAATAATTTTTAGCGGTCAAGCTGGATCTTGGATGCTTCTATAATTACATGTGAATTTATATACTACATATATAGATTTTTAATTACGCGTTGAATTTTTTTTTCAGACTTGAACAAGCTCTGAACAAGAACTGAACTATCGCAGTAATATCACGAGTTAAATTGACTAACAATTTAACAATTTTTGATGCTCTTTGCGCATCTAATATTTAATATTGCTAAAAAATATTTTTGATAAATATAATATAATGTGTGTGTCACTCATAATTCTCTGAATTATTTAGACTGCAGATGCTTATACATTACAAAAGAGACAGCGAAAATAATTCGCCGCTACATGTAATTTTCCAAACTAGACTATGGCCAAGTGAAAGCTGAAACGTTTAACAAACCCGGTGTGGTTTTACCGCAGAGGGAGAACCGCACGAGTTGAACGTACAATTACGGTTGTTTAAACGCGTCCGCATCCGCGGCGCGCGAGGTCGCTTAATGAACGTGAGAGACCGAGAGACCAGGTCCGTCAAAATGGCGCATAGACGTGGGGGTGGCAGGAAGAAGAACGCGAAGATGTGGTGGAAGCTATATACGTCGTAAAGGCGAGTGGCGTCGCGTATATTTGGTAAGCCGCGTATCCGGAAATAGAATGTCCCTTCTTGCCTCTTACCCTCTATGAATGTGCACCTCCACTTTTCGTGCACTCTCGGCGTACGCCGATTTCCCTGCTTCAATCGATCTCATATTTTTTGTTTCTTCATAAATTTTCAAAATAGAAAAATGAAAACATCGAAGGAGTGAAATAAATCTCGTCTTATCTATTATATAAATTCGGGATTCAGTAAAAACGTGTAAAAATTTTTTATATTTGAATCAACCATATCTTCTTTTTGTGTGTATAAATAAAATATTAGATTTTTATCTGTATGTAATTTAGAAAAAAATATCATTTAAATTTTAATTGTAATTATTAATTCACTTTACTCGCGTAATATAGAATAGATTAGTTGGACAAAACAATGTTTCAGTTTATAGTTTTATAATTAAAAAGAGCTATTGCTACATGAAGATGCGTTATATGTATATTTAGAGTATAACGACAATACAAAAACAGTCACAATTTTATTCTTCAACTAATAATATTGTTTCATGTAAAAATCTTTGTTGCAATTGTAAAAGAAACATTATGTTACTTTCATTGTATGTAAGACGTTTTCCGTTTAAGTTTTTTCTGAATTAATAAAAAAATAATGTATATAAAATAATCGTTGGTTGTAAAAGTTGGCAAAAAGTTCGAAATCGAAAACACTTCGGTCAACTTTTACTTCACAAATTTTTCGTATTTTCTCGGAACGAATTTCGTTCTGTTCGCTTTTTCTCGCGATGATCGAGGTTGAAAATAGCTTATATATATTCTTGGGCTAAGGGAAACGATATGCGCTAGCAGGCTGCCATTTAACAGAATGCCAAACTTTTTCATCTTTACATGTCTCAAGTTAATCAGGTTTCTTTCTAAATATTGTTCGAACAAGGTAAAAGTCGTATTAAATATATATCGTTAAAAATAAAATGTTAATTTTAACTTCAAGACATATAATAGACTTTCTGAAACATGCAAAAATGTTAAAATTAACATTTTTGTATAAATTTTAACATTTTTTGCATGTCTCAGAAAGTCCGCTATATATCTTTAAATTAAAATTAACATTTTATTTTTAACAGCGTATTTAATCAATAACAAAGATATAAAATCATCAAAATATTAATTATTTTCTCGATATTATTCCGCGACAAATTTTTGCAACAATTAGTTAATATGGCTATATCATTTTGACTATCATAATTATCAAGTACAATTTTTACTATTTGCTTTCGACTAATACATCTGAATTTCTAGTTAATTTCAGATTAATGTAGTACTGATTTTTTAATCATTTTTTGGCACACACAAAACATTAGCTTTTCTTTCAGAGATGTATGGAAAATTAAAAATTCAATTTGTTCGTCTTTGGACATATTTTTGGATACCTATCCGCAAATCATTCGCTGATTATATTGTGAGATTTTCAGACAAATCGTAAAGCGCGGAGGAATCGAAGCGACGAGTTTGTTTTTTCATACACTGCGAATCCAGATGGCTGCGAGTTTTATTTCAGTGACACACCCAGCCGCTTATCCGTGTCATTTCGTGTCTATTTCTATCTAACGGAAGTTTAGACAGAATCTGAGAATACATATTGCCAGTGCCGAAAAATTGCTATAACGATTAGTCGTTTCTCGAAAACTTGCAACCAATGAATATGAATGTTCCAAGAAAACAAAAGGCGCACTTATAAATTTACGATTAGTAACACACAAGAGAAAATACTTTGCTTTACTTTATTTTTTATTATTACAGTTTTGTATAAATATAACAACGAAATTTCAATAGCAAAAAGTAATATTAATACTAATAAAAAAAATAATAATAAATATTGCCAATTAGTTTCTTATAATTTCTCAAGTCGTTGTAGTAAGGAAATATAGTTTCTTAGTTTTGCTAATTTCTCATCTTCTTTCGTAATTTATTAGAAAACCATGCATTTATAGCTTTCCCTTTTTAACATAGTTTTCCAGATTCAAAGTATATTGGTAATGTATTTCAATTTTATATATTATATATATATAATATATATTATGTATATATATAATATATATATAAATCAATAACATACATACAGGATAAGGCATCTAAAACAAGTCACTTAAATAACTCGCTTGCTTTTAATGATACGAAAAAATGTTTCAGATGAAACGATTTCGAGAGGGACGTGTTTTGGTCACGTTGTTTTTGTCTAGGTGGAGGTGACCTTCATATCTTTTTGGTGCCTCTACTTAGACAATAAACAATGTAACAAACACGTCCTCTTCGAAACCGTTCTACTTTCATCTGAAACATTTTTTCGTATCATCAAAAACAATCTCTGTTTCAATTCTTTATTTCTAAAATTGAAAAAGTGCAAATATCGAGAACATTTGCTACAACATTGAAAAGGAGGTACCTGATTTTGGCACAGGCAAAACCGGCAAAACCTACTATTACACAATATATTTTATTTCGGGGCCTGTAACTCGCGCATAATCACCGTGTGCGAACCTGTAATTTTTCAGCAGGTGTATTGCTTCAGAAGACTTGAAGTTGCCGTATCGTGAAGGCACGTCACTCAATCGAGTGCGATTCGCGCTTTGAAGGTATGACGGGTGTCGAGCTTGAAGACTCTCAACTGCGGATCGTCGATCATCGACGTCGACCATTGATCTCGCACTAACGATCACGCCTCTCGAGAGTTTCTCCGGCCTATAAAAACAGACGCGATTGCACTCAATGACCCTCTCGCGAGCGGTTGGTCTATTCACGGCATTCGAGATTCAAAGACCGAGTCGAAGAAGCTCAAGCTCTTATCTTACATGCCACGATAAACATCGAATTAATTTCTTTTTTTACTAAAGCTGCTTGTCACTTCGCAATTATCACACTGTCGTTAATTTTAACTGCACAATTATATTTTATTTAAATAGGTGAAAATTTATATTTATTAGAAAATAAATGTTTTTTCATTTATATCATATGCTGAAGAATACATTTCGAAATTTCTTAAAGAAATCGTGAAAGTCTTTCGAAATAAAAAAACTTCGGGTCCTCTTAAGATATTTCTAACTATTTAATTAAGCTTGGATAATCTACCAATTTAAAAAATATTAAAACATGTATTTTACATCGTTTAAGAATTAGATTGGAAAATTTTTTTCTCTGCGGGATCCACTCAGAATAGTCGCAGCGGAAAGGGTATGCCAACAGCCCGTTCATCTATTAATACCGGAATATTTCAATCGATCGAAATAAAAATCGGCGCGCGATACGCGCGTGCGTGGACGCGTGCGATTTGCGTGGATGCGTGGGTGCAACACGGGCCCAAATAGACGACGGAAGGAAGAAAGGCGGCGTCGCAACGCGCCCGCTGGCGCGTGCGCGCCTTGACGTTAGCGTCGCGACGCCTTCTTGAATGAAACACCAACAGTTAGTCGTATCGAGACATCCACCCTCGCATCGTTGTTATTCCCCGGGGGTACCAGTCAAAGAAGACTTGTTCAAAGGGGAATCGCGTCTTCTCCGAGATAACTGAGACTCGCAAGATTTTTGACGATACAAAATCAAAAATTGAAGGGTGCAATAAGTGATCTAATCTTTTTTTTCATTTTTAAAAACTGAAGAGATTGTGAGTTGCAAATTACATTCAGATTTAGATCAAGATTAATTTGTTAATCGTAATTTGAAGCTCATATTAAAATTTCTCAAATTTTCTGATAAAAGAGAAAGGAGAAATCGAATTGCTATTGCAATCAAAATTTTATTATCTTGAGTTTTAATTCGAAATTTTACCGTAAAGTAGACGAAATGGATTTCTGCAAAGTTCTTATATTCATTCATGTCCTCATCTATTCAAATTTATCCCGTTTCTTTGCATCTTTGTTTTTTATTTTATATTTCTTATTTCATAGCTTTTCTTATCATCAGATTTATCTCTGTTATCTAAATTTCTTACTCCTCTTTCTCATAATTTTATAATATGCTTTTCATCGGAAATCACTGCATAGAATCTTCCATTTTGTGTATCACTATAAAAAAATCATCTAGCAGAAGAACAAATGTTTATGTTGTGTGTATTCATAATATTACAATTTGAAAAAAAAAAAGAAAAAATCTGAGAAAAGGAAGGAAAAGAAAATTTGAAGACGACGAGAAGTTACAAAGAAACGATGGTATCATTATGAATAAAAGAGAAAAAGAAGAGAACATCAAGAAGAAAGCTATAATTGTATCGTCTTCCATGATTAGCGCTGTGACAGAAAAGAGGAACGTTTCTCTGTGATCTAGAAATCATATTAAGTCATAAACTTGTAAAGTTTATCTAATGAAGATTGATTGACATCTTTCAATTTGAGCTTAACATGTAAACCTATTCAAACATAAATGGATAATCACTCAATCACACACAATGACGAAATTAATCTTTCATTTTTAAGAAAGTTAACAAGAAGAAATAAAAATAGGTCTATGCTCAACACAAGACTTTCAAAGAAAGATGGACATTTCTTTAATATCTTAATTGCATATCCTTCATATTATGTGGTTTTCGAAAACATGAAATTTTATGTCTGAAAAGAATGTTGAACAAATATTAAACGGCAATACCATATGATCATTACATCGAAAGTGTGCCACAGCCGCCACAAGCAAGTGTTAAAAAATTTCATGTGGAAAATTCCCGTTACGAAATCTCAAATATCTTTCATAACATTGAACATGTAAGTAATTTCTGTAACGTGTAGTGATGAAATTGTGATACGGTGGACATATATATATAGAATTAGTAGAAGTATTTCTTAAAAATTGCATTCTAATTAAAATGGATTTTAATAACGATTATTATTAATATCAGTATCATTGCAAATAGTAAATATTAATGTTTAATATTTATACAATATTTCTTTTTACGATCTCTAAATGTACTAATTATATTATTCTTCTATGTTTGCATTAATCTTAGAAAAAAAGAATAAGCTCGCATTTTGATATAAATAAAAGTGTTTCATTTCACAGACTAACGCTAATTGTCTTTAGTCTGTTAATGGAATATAATTTATTAGACAATAAAGCTACAATCAGATCAATAATTTGAAATTTTGAAAACTATGAGAGAGAGAGAGACAGAAAGTAAATTTTAAAAAATCTATTGTCATGATGTGTAAAACATTTATGTACATAATCTTTAAATGCTAACACAACAGATATTACATGATGAATATATTTATATAAATAATTATTAAATCATAACATAATACAATAACTATCCTTCTATCAGTCATGTGAAATTCTGCATCTTAGCTTGAGTTTTTGAGCTTTACTGCAAATATTATATTGTACTGTATAAAAATTTGTATAAAATGATTGCATACTTATGAAAGCTTTAATGAGATTTTACTATTATATGATAGAAGTTGGATTATATTTTACTTATATATTTTATGGATTAATATTTTGTATTTAAATTTATTTTTACCAAAGTTATTACATTCAAAATATCTATATTTTTAAAGTCCAACTTTAATTTGACTGACGAAGGATTATTAAATTATAATATTTACAACATGATAGATATTATCTATGATCAATTTACCGAATTTCTCTCATTGCGAGATAATCGTCTTGTTGAAATATGTGTAGCATCATATACGTTAACACATGTCAAGTAATTTTCGAAATGAGATAATAAGAGCTAAAGAGATAAAAACTCGTTATAGGATTGAAACGTGGATTTGGGGAAGTGCCAAGAAAATATCCCACACGATACTAAACTTTATTCGCGTTATATTTACAAGACAGTTAAGTTGCGTACTTTCGTGGCCGAGAGAGATTGCAAGATGATATTTTAATAACATTTGGCAATTTAATAACCAAATTTTTTTCACTAATCAATGACATTTGAGCATTAGGAATGTATTACGCATATTTTTTAACAAATTAAAAAAATTATGAAAAAATTACCTACATCGTATTTGAAAATAATACAAAAAAATTAGCGACATTTTTTATAAAAAATTATTTTAATAAGAAATAATGTTTTAAAAAATAACTAAATGATAAAATTTTTATTTAAACTAAAATTGGATTGTTAAATAGAAATATTGATCTTATTGAATCCTTTTACATGTGTGCAACATTTGTTTTTATGCGGAAAATATAAATTTCTAGTTCCAATCACGTTTTCAAAACACGTGATATATACTTTATACGCGATGACGAACTGAACGTCTATTTGAAACAAATGAAGATGAAATAAAAAGAATCTCATGCAATTCGATTTTATTACAACATTTCTCGTATTTCAATAGAAGTTTTATTAAATTGATTGTCGTTACTAAAAGATTTTCAAGAAATATAATGGAAGATAAAATTAAATATAATAATATCCTCGTTAATTCGCACTCACATGTTATGTGTTACTTAACTACGAAATTCTTATTGCATAACTTTTTATAACACATTCAGTTTTACATTTAGTTTCGTCAACATGTACTTACGAAGTTAATAACGAAATTGCGCTCGCGAATTAATTCGCACTCGAGTTCGTAAGCGGCATGTACACTCGACAAAAGCACCACGACGGGCATATCAAACATTCAGATGTATTCGTATGGATATGAGTATCCGTTACGTAAAGGGGATCTTAATATAGCGAAACACTCGCTGGATCTTAGCCACATGGATTTCGCACGCGGATATTCGAATAGCACGTCGCGCGGGTGGAGAACGCGCCCGCGCTAGGCTTTTATCGTTACTCGATTTCAGATCGCATTGGATCACACGCGCACCGAGATGAGAACACGTATGTGAGCGAGAATAGACATTAAGCTCTCGGAGCTTTATTCCAGCTGTTAGGTAATTCTATCCGGCGAGAAAAAGGAAGACGGAGCGTAGAGTTCCTCTCGCTCTTTGCATTAAATTAATTGCGAATCTATTTTTGAAATAATCATATAGTTAGAGTAAAATTTTGTTTAGAGATTTAATAAAGAGTGAAAATTAATCAGCTCGCATGAGATTTATAGAATAAAAATTACTTTAAGATTCTCGAGATTTGTGAAGCATAAAGGCGATGTATGTATTTTCTAACACGTCAAGTATAAAGAAAAACACGCTTTCTCTTTGATACTTTTCTAGAATTAATTTTCCTTATTCTTCAACAGGGAGTGAAGTTTAAATTAAAGTTTGGCGGAAGAATTGCGAATTCGATTTAATGCGTCGATTAATACGCAGTATTATCAATTGACAGGAGTAAAAGATAATCTATAATGTCACGTCGTTATGATCGTGAAAGTCAGTGGTGGAAATGCGAGGCGGTAAAATGGCAACAATTAGCGATGATGTGCGGCGACGAAAAGGTACGTACAAAATATCTTTCGCGATCCTGCGACATCCTCCGACACGCGATCCGTCACACGATCATTTCGCGTCATTTACTAAACAAACAGACTGACAGACGCCTCTTCCTACTCGCATATTTTCGACTCGCTCGTATGTGCCAAGATCTCGTGTCGACTTGATTAAGTCGCCGAAATCACGCCAGGCATCATGCCGATTAATACACTTTCAAGACAGTCAAAATGCAACAGGTATATCATTGTTCCAGACATCGAAAGACGTTATGTTATTCGGACAGATCCGACATGTATCCTATTGACAATAATCATGCTTAAATTGTCTGAGGAATAAGTTCAAAGCTTGCGATGTGTTAAAATTAAATTTTACCAATCATTGAAATAAATTAATAAAAGATTTTGTATTGCTATTATTTTTTTCTCATATATAAAATATAATAAAATCTTTTCTGTATTGTTATTATTTTTCATATATTGTATACAGCAAATTCGATTTGCTTACATATTAAATAGCTTAGTGTCCGAACAATTACTTGTAAAGATCCGGATTTTAATTTCTGCAGTTGTCACCTTACAGATCGATTTCCTCAAACAGTTGTTTAGTTGTTAAAAATTGTGTTAAAAATTCCAAGCACGCATTATGGCACTAATAGTTCAACAATTAGTTGTTGAAATATCAACATAAATTATCAGTGCCGTAATGCATAAAACTACAATTTTTAACAGCCAATTAAGGACTCTGGATAATATAAACAATAAATTAACTACTATCGAGGATTGTGGAAAATTAGCGCAAAAAAGGTGCATAATAATAATCTCAGTTTTTGAACATGGCCGGAGACACTACCCGCACGTCTCCTGATACTAATCAATATTTAAATATTAAATCTTATCATAATTATACTAATAATAAATTTTTAATGACAATTAATCGTAAGGGTCAACATAATTCCCAAAATTTTATGTACATTTTGGCCTTAATTCGAGCCTTTCTCAGCGTAATATTAATTAACATTATAATGTTGAAATATTCGCAATATTGCAAATAAAGACTTATAATTTTACGCATCTTTTTCGGTGTTCACTCCCAACGCTCCTTGATTGTAATTTATTGTTTCAATTTTTAATATCTAGATAACAGTTTAAAGAAATCAATGATACAGTGGCGTAGTGTCCAAACAACTACTTTCATGTCTATATGATTAAGAATTTGAAAAATATTCCATTGTGATAAAAATCCAAGTAGCATTTATTAATTTATATATATTTTATATTATACGTTTCTTAAGTCTATCTAGTGATCTACAAATGTTTGAGAAATGTATATAAAACTAACATGTGCTACTGGAAGAACAAAATTTTCCAAATAATCGATGACAAATAATCGTAGTGTTGCATTTCGTGGAAACTGTCGAGCAATAATAGCAGCAATAAATAAAGCTTTAAAACAGGCTTGATCTTTCAGAATAAAAATCGTGTAGAAAATTTACAACCCCTTGTCCTAAAAATTGTGATTGTAACAAAACCAATAAAAATGCCAAGGTCAACTACAACGCTTTGAAAATGTTGAGTCCCGATCAAGAGCTGCAATGCAATGTAAGAAGAATCATTTTTCGTATGAGATAAATCTAACAAACAAGTAAGACTTTCCAGATTTGTTAAAAGAAAGAGATTTCGTAAATCTCAACAGTTATTTCAAAAAATTAAATAATGAAATGAATAATCCAGAATACGTAGATAATTCTGAAAAATTTGTCATGACACAAGAAATGTCCGGAGTGTTGGTCGAGGGTGTGTCTTTTTCCGCTTTGCTGCCGCTGAAATGGAGTCCGCCAGCAAAGGGGAACAGGCCGATCCTCCCGCACGAGCAAATAATCTTCGGCAACGGCAGACAAGTAACAGTCGTGCAACGCGAAAGAATCTCGCCTGCCACGAATCATCATGGTAAGTTAATCCCGTCTAACAGGACGCAATAAAACATCCACGGAAATAGCTATAGGTTTTTATTTCTATAATGACACTCTTATATTTTCTATGGAAATAGCGCTTATTGATTATAAAATACAAAATGAAATCAACTTAGCTCATAAAAATTTCTTTAGTATATAATTTTTTTTACTAAAAATCATGATTGTAGAGATTATAATAAAATTTTTCTAAGTTAAGAAGTTATATAGAGGAATTCATAAAATAAAAATAAAGATTAATATTAGTTAGCGTTGCATTTCAATCTTTGCTGTTAAAACATGATTTATTTTCTATATTTGTCTCGGAATAGAGTTAATAGTAATTTAAAATAAAGATTAGAACGTTCTTGTATTTTGTAACGATTATTATTGTAATAATCTCATATCTTGTAATGACTCTATTCATATAGGTACTTATTTTTAGTCCACTTACGTTTGTTCTCTTCGCGTTCTTTTATTACGTCGTAAAAACTAGGTTCTACAGTATACAATTATTACGTCGAGTTTTTGTTGGCTAGTAGCCGGGACTAGAACTCCCGTCATAAACGTTGTACCAGTTAATTAATGAGTACTAGCACGCGAATGCTGAACCGCATTGTCGAACGTAGAACCGATTTTCGACGCATCTGTTGTATCTGTCATCGGGGATGTTGGCTTTGGTCGAATGATATACCGACAAGTTGTTCGGTTTAAAGTCAACGACCGACGAGTGGAACGATATACCGAAAATAAAGGTGAATGAGGGGGATTAATGCCTCCATTCCGCTTTGATAAATTTATGCCGCTCAATTTGTCCTGCTTGCATCATTTAAATCTGAAAATTAATCTGAAAAATTGTTTTCACCGAGGATTATAGTCCATAAGATTGCAAAACGAATGTGAAATAATTTAGTGCTTCTTTATGTAATATAATTATACGTACATTTATGTGAATTATATATTATTATGTTACAGTTTATTCCCAAGACGAGTAAGAATTTCAGACGTCCGTATATTTTGAAAGCAACATAATAATTAGCTTTAGTTAACTGTATGCAATCGGAAACTGTGTTTTTAAAATAGCTTAATAATTTGAGTTTTAAAATAGATAATTTAATAAAATTAATTAATTAAAAAAAAATTTTTTAAATAAGGATATTTCTGTTCCATCATTTGATTTTAATTTTTAAAAAAATTCTTATAACTTAATTAAAATTTGATTAAATAAATTTTCTTTATGCTATAGAGACCGCTATAGAGAATAACTATATATATATTATTATTAACTATATATATATATATAGTTTGTAAAATAAGGACTATATAGTACCGGTCGCGAATATTTGCGGCGGTCATCAAAGAGATGCAAATGATTTACAGATGCGTTTAACGATGGTTAAATACGGGACGAGAACGTCAGATTTTAAATGTTACATCCGGCGCACAAATAGGCCGTCCATTATAATTCGTAGCAGTTACGCATTTCGACAATGGACATTTTTAATCGACGCGTTGCAAATCATCTCTATACGCTCTTTATGGTCGTTCATGCTGTCGCACAACTTGATTTACGAACGTTGTTAAATGTTTCTGTTCGGTCTATCTTGCGAAACGCACTATCGCTCGTAAAAGACATTAATTTGACAATAATACTTTGCAATTGCTACAGTCGTCAAGTGCATTCGTTAAAGTCACTTGATAACTAAATCATCCTTCCACGTTCCATTTTAGAGTTTTTAAAGTTGTAAGACTGCATTATGTTATCATTAATAAGACATTATATATTTTAGTTTGTCATTATAAATATTATGTTTAATTACTGAATAACGTAATAATAAATTATATACATAGATATAAAACAGTTAATTTACGTATTAAAAATTATTATTGTTATGTATTATTATTCTGTTCAGACAAAATGACAAATGGACCATATTTACAAAATATTATTTATATTCACAATGTTCAAATAATAATATATATATATATTTTTTTCTATATTTATATATGTACAATTTATATTTAATACCTACGTTCAACAGAAAAATCAGTTTTGCAACTGTCAAAATTCTTCAATATAATCGGTTTACTTAGATCTATAAGAAAATAAAGGCAAGAATCAATTGTATTAAAGTATTTTACAATAGTTGCAAAACTGCTTACTTTATTAAACACAGCCAATATTTCTAAATATAAAGTGTCTAGAAAGATGCGCAACGTTCTTTTATTATTTCATGGAGTAGATTGAAGAATGCATTTTTTACAACCCGTATTTCCAACAGACACTACAATTCTGCGTCTATTTTTAACTATAACGAGATGAAGCGTTGGGATAGACATTGTTAGCGCTCGCTCCTGAATAAAGCCACGCTCAATTAAGAAGTTGTACAAAGCGATGAGTGTAGAATACTGTAGAGACGACTCGCGGCGTTTCTCGGCTAAAACCTTCGCGACGTGTTATATCGAGATGACAAAGTACCATGAATTTATGCGACGCTTATAGCATTCGAAAGCTTCACGCAAGAGTCGCAATATTATAGTCGAATGTATGACACGGGCAAGACATGCAAATCCATCTAAATTGCAAAAGTTATACAAGATTTCATCATCATTGCCTATCATGCTTGACAAGGACATACAAATTATAAAATTAAACGACTGAATTTTGAAATATTAAAATGTCCTTTTTATAAATGTAATATATCCATTATAAGTAAATTATAATTCAACGCATAATTCGACACTTACACGTATAATTCAACATTTATACACCAAGAATAATTTTGGTGAAATAAAAAGGTCTACATAATGGAATAAATGAAATTTAAGAATTGCAGAGTAACTTGTGTCAAACTTGACAAGTTATACTGGAAGAATTATGCCCTTTGCAATATGGTAAGATTTTTCGTTATTTATAACATGGAAAGATTATAATAGATAGAACACAATAATATATTTAATACAAAAATTGCCTAAACATGTGCGAGCCTACGCGGACGTTGATGCTTAAGAATATATGGTTATATATTTCTAATGCGATAAAGAAAGATACAATTCACAAACCATTGGAATGTACTCATATCAAAATTTGTAAATAATTAATCCTTATTACGAAAAATATTACCTCAGCCGAGAGTTGAACCCAGATCTCTTGCGTTCTGTGCAAGCGTCCTAAGCCTTTAATAATATTCTTCGTAATAATTGGCATATGTAGAAATAACGCTTTAAATTTCAGACAATGTAAATAATATTAGATAACTTAAAAAGGACTCAAATCCATATAATCGAAATGTTTGCGTTTACTTTGACTTCGTTTAGTGAGTAAATCTCAATTGTCTGCGAATTATATATATCGCTTTATATGATTCATAATTTACGCAATAACATTCGCGAAGGTTTATTGAAAAAAATTTGCTAAATCTTAATACATATTTCTTCGAATAGTATTAAGTAAACATTTATTTACAATACATAAATATTTATTTAATAAAACAAATGATAGTTAAATCAAATATAATTTTTGTATCAAGTAAATATTTATACATATTTAATAAATATTTATTTAGAACTATTCAAACAAATATTTTTTCTAATTTAATATTTCTTTCAATGTAGGCAATTTATTTGTATTAGTTTTATTTTTGGAGTTTTTGCAAACTAAAAATAATTATAATATTATATGTGTTATTGCTTTCTATTATAATCAATAGTCAAATAAAAATTTTTTCTTAAATAAGAGATTCTTTTAATTCTTCTAAGTAAGATACATAACGTTACTTTGTATGCGATTACTCAAACTAAGTACCAAGTATGATATATTTGTCGTATGATGAGGAAAAGATAGAACGTTTTTAACTATATATCATTGTTTCTAGGCTATGGTAACATATTTTCAACGATACGTCAAACTTGACGGCGCAAAACAGCGTTTAACGAGACATCTTCAATTTGCGGAGCGCTTTGGACATCTCCATCAAATTTGCGCGTTTCTCGACGTAGTGATTCCAGCAATGAATTCCGAGGAAAATAGCGAGCGAACACGTAAGGAAACACAGTGGAGCGGTGGATCTCACTTGCTGCCGGGTCAAACGGCTGCTACAGTGTTGCTTAAGATTATTTCTGTCATCGTTTCTCTCGCGCTGTCGCGCCTGCCGCCCCCGCTTTATGTTAGCGCTTATGCGCGTGCCAGCGTGTTCCTCATAAATATCGTTCGTGGATCGTGAATCTTTTGGTCATGGCAAAGTCGGCATGACAGACTTGAAAAGATAGGTAGGACGAATGTGGTACTGCTTCCACGAGTTCAGTTTCCGTCGTCAGACACGCGGAAACAGATGTGCATGAAGTTAGCACCGCCATTTTGTTAAAAAAATAAAATAAAATTTGTGCTGAATTGTGCTAGATTTGTGCTACATTGTGCCGCAAGAATTAATGACATAACTCAAAAAACAAAGCGTTAAATTGAAAAAAACGTTTTTTTCGCCAGCACCGCCATTTTATTTAATCGGCAAAATAAACATTGTGCTGAGTTGTGCTCGATTTGTGCTACATTGTGCCGCAAAGATTTCAGCCCTTTATTCATAACACCAAAAGTTATGACTAAAAATAGTTTTTCCCTCCGTGTTCGGTTTTTTGCCCATAAATCGGGTTTGTAGTGCTTTCATGTGATCGATACCGTATATCTGAGTTGTGCTACCGTAGCACAACTCAGCACAACCATTATATTCGCCGGCACAGCGATATTAAGGGTACTTTACTCTTGAGTGCGACTATTCGCGCAAGGAATTTCCAACAGGAACGAAATTTATATTGTATGAAATTTAAAATGGGTTAGAAATATTGCAAGCGGACACTGTCTACGCTGTAACTTCTAGGCAGTTAGGCCCCAAGCTGGTAGGATATGTTATTTTTTTTGTTCGGGGCGGCTAACCGAACGAAAAAAAAATAACATATCCTACCAGCTTGGGGCCTAACCACCTAGAAGTTACAACGTAGACAGTGTTCGCCCGGAATATTCTTAACCCATGTAGACAGTGGGATGTGTAGACAGAAAAGCATTATTTCGGGGCGGCTAAGCCGCCCCGAACGAAATAAGAATAACATATCCTACCCGCTTGGGGCCTAACTGCCTAGAAGTTACAGCGGGATCACATGGAAGCATTATAAACCCAAATTTTGAATAAAAGAGCCTTGCGCGAAGAGACGCGTTCAAGAGTAAAGTACCCTTAATATCGCTGTGCAGGCGAATTTAACGATTGTACTGAGTTGTGCTAGCGTAGCACAACTCAGATGTACAATATCGATCACATGGAAGCACTACAAACCCAATTTATGGGCAAAAAACCAAACACGGAGGGAAAAACTATTTTTAGTCATAACTTTTGGTGTTATGAATGAACGGTTGAAATCTTTGCGGCACAATGTAGCACAAATCTAGCACAATTCAGCACAAATTTTATTTTATTTTTTTAACAAAATGGCGGTGCTAACTTCATGCACGTCGGAAACAGGCTTCCATTCACCGCGATTTCATCGTGATTGTTGGAAGGCGCATTTTTCCGTATTCCTATATGCGTTGAGATTTATGATAAACTGTCATATAAGCTATAAGTTCAATTGATTTGTGACTTTTATGTCATGTATATATGGTTTGTATTAATATATACTGTTCATGTATATATAATCTATTTGATTAAGACATCATTAGCTTATTTATTTTACATGTTTATTTTATTAAAGCTCCTATTTATTCACTACTACTATTTCAGATTGTGATGTCAGAAGCGAAAAGATACACAATAAAAATTCTTACAAAATATTTTAACTTTTAATATGAAAATATATTTCAATAAAACACTGTTTACAATCGATGGAATCGACGTCAAAATGACGACAAATAACGTCAACTTCCTTGCAGGAATTATATATAGATAGCTATAGTAGATATCTGAGCGATCAATCATTTTATTTAAGAGTTGGTTATTTATTCAGCTTGAAAAAAATTTTAATGGATGGCAAAATTCAACAAAGTTGTATCTTGTGCGCGATATTTTCAGCCGTGAATCGATATTCACCGATCCCATATGCAAAGAAAAGAGAGTAATTCATGAGAGAGTAAGTTGTCGCGGGAACGTCAGAAATTGACATCCATAAATTGCGACCGCAGCTACAATTACACCAGGCAAAAGGCGCGTTGTGATTTCGAGCGGAGTTGCAGTTGCGGAAGGCGAACACTATGAGACGGAATCGCGTACACGTTCGGGTAATTATAGTTCACCGGATGGGAAAATTATGATTATTATGAAAGAGTGAGAGAGCGCGGGGTCGTTCACGCCACTGCACAGTCGCGACGCTTATCCGGATAATCCTGACCCGATGTCACATCCTGCTGTATCCGGTTGTAAGCGTACTCCCGATTCTCTAATTAGCTCGCTATATCTGTAGCAGCGGACATGTGTCAAAATGTAAACTTATCGCTTTCTCGTGTGTCCACGGCACGTCCGTTTTGCATCGACAACTTCCGGATAGTAATTTTCTGCATGATTTAATAGCCTCTTTAATTTATACATATTATACATAAAAGTGTAATACTATATTATTTCTAATTGTAATACTAAATCTTCTTCATAAATATTTCATACCCCCCCCCCCCCTCTCTCTCTCTCTCTCTCTCTCTCTCTCTCGATATATTAACTTCTTTTAATATACAAAAGTTTTTTAAAAATAAGTTTATTTTTTATGTGTTCTAATAAATTTTTTTAGAAGAGAATATGATATGATCAGATAATCACATACACGCGCGCGCACATACACACACACACACATATTTTCTAGATATTTTTCAGAGAATATGAAATAAACCTTCAATCATTTTTTTACTACTGATAAAAAGTTCCTAAATATAGTTAATCATCGTGGAACAAATGTATGAGTGATGTATTAAATTAATTAAGAATCAAGCAAAAAAATTAAGAAAAAAATTAGAATTACAGAATTTAAGATTAAAACTTGTAATTAAACTTGAATTAAAATTTAAAATTTACAAATTTACTTAAAATATTTTTAAGTCATGGATGTATATTACATATAAATTGTTTGTACGACGTCTTGTCCAATTTTAAAGCTATAGATTACTTTGTGTGCATGAAATATTATTATATCTTGTATTGTATTTGATAAAGATAATTCAATTTCTATTTATTTAACAAACTTCTAAGCGTTAATCACATTTGAGTATATCGCGTGTATATCGACGAATTATGAAGTAATCGTGACGCGTCGATCCGCAGGAGTAAATACAGCGCGTATGTGAGCCATAAAGGATCGTCCGAACATAGTAACTGCGGAAAATATAAATTTACCGTAAGGGTAACGCGTGCGTGGCGTTCCGCGCCGACGATCTGGTGACTACTTCCTGGCCGGTGCAACGGATACGCGTAGGTGCAACGTACATCTATCTCATGTCATAGTCAAACTTGGAAAATTTTGTCGCACGTTAACGTGCTTGGACGAGATTTTGGCTCGGCGCCAGGACTCATTTCTAATGCGATTAAACAGCTGAATTTCCGAACACTGCTCTGATAATTTTTTTTTTAATTCGTTATTTTTTAAAAAGAAGTTTTGTAAGAGATGTGTTTTTATTCTTGTACTAGAATGTACTATATAACTTTCTTTTTCGCTTTCATCAAATATCATATACTTGTTTCATTTTAATAATAAATTCTAAAAGTATATACTAGTTCAGGTATCGAAAATACTACCTATGTAGTAAGATACACGAAATAGCAATCAAATGCAAGCAGATGCATGCAAGCGGATTTTTGTGAAAAGCAAATTTAGATTGTAAGTTTGGAAGATCTTTACTTAAATGTCGAGAAGAGAAACTTATGATCAGATACTTCTAAATTGTTTGCGAAAAGCACAAGTTTTATGAAAGCTGAACGAGTAAACGAAGAGAGAATCTTCACATAAGATTTAAACATAGAAACATCTGGGCTACTTAAGACTTTCTTTCCTTCCAACATATTTTTTAATAAGATTATTAAATCTTTTCTTTCTCAGTGCTTTCTAACAAAAAAACTTAAATGAAAGATTTTTGCATATTATTTTTATTTTTAAAAACAAACAGAGAAACCTTTTTCAACGTTTATTTTCCGTGCGCTTTAAAATTTTTCATATAATGTGGAAATTTTTTTCACATCTTAGTTAAATATTGAATTATTCGCGATTTGGATATGTAGAATCATCAAATAAAATTCCTTAGTATTTCTTCATTAATTTCAATATCTGAGGTAAAAAGAGGTAAATATCAAAATTTCATTGCAAATACCTAACAAAGTATTTCAATTCACGTAAGTGCCAGTGATATCACGTGTCTATACGACAAGTATTGGAAACAATTTCGCGATGGAATATACGCTTTTAACGATAAATAAAGGTGAGACCAGCCGTTTTCTCTCGCTCAATGCTCTCCAGCAGCGGGAATTCGTAAATATTACAGCCGTATGCTAAAATAAAACTAGGCTGAGAGTGCGTCAGCACGTAGCGAGGCTCGCCCACGAAAATCATGGAATTTTATACATAGATTTATACGCGGACTCTCCCGATTAGAATTGCTTTTCTCAAGTGTCATTCTAAAACTGTCAAGTTACTTAACGGTCTCTCTTTTTAAGATTTCTTCTTTAGATCATTCAGATTCTTAGATTCCTATCTCTATTCCAAAAGAAAGGAATACAAAAAATAAAAATACTGTGACTGTTGTTATTTCAGTCAGTAATACTATACAATTAGCGTTTTTTTAAAAAGTTAAATGAAAAGAATCTCGCAAACTATTTTTATCTTTAATGAAAAAAACAGCGAATTAAATTGCAATGTGGAATATAATTTCCTTCTCACGCCAAATATCAGGTATTAACCACAATAGTTATTGCCGCAATATTATTTGTGTTAAAAATAAAATACAGAAATATGGATTTGTATAAAATATGGTATCATCAGATCAGATCGTTAAAAAGTTCATGATTCCAGACAGCACAGAATATTTATAATAAATAATTATATTATTCATTTTTAAAATGTTATATAAATATTTTAAACGTATTTTATGTAAAGTTTTATTCAAAATATTAAAATATAGACTGAATATTTTATGTAATATTTATGATAAATATAAATATTTCTAGTATTTTTGAATTATGATGACTTATGGAGTATTTTCATAGCATTTACTATAACATTTACAATAAAGTTTCGTAATATTTATAATAAAATTAATAATATTGACAGAAGGCTCGACAATAATATATAAAAATTAAATTAGTGTAACGAGCCAAAATATTATTATTAATTTTTATAATAAATGTTTATGATCGATGCAATCTGAGATCAAAAAATATTTAAAATAAATTTTATAAATATTGTGCTGTTTGGGATATTGTAGTGTGGTATACGCATGTTAAAACTTGCGCGCACTGCCGGTTGTAAAAATTTATAGAAAAAAATACAATTCACAGAATTTGTATAAATCAAGAATGAGAGATAAGAATATTTTTCGTTATTTAATATTAAAATAAAAGTCTTATAATTAAAATAAAAGGATAATAATTAGATTTAATCGTTATGAAGTCTCTTTCTCGCCGAATTTTAACACAAACGAGTGCCCCGATCTCGCGTCGTAAATCTTACTCATAACTCATAACTTACTTTTAACAATTGATTCGATCGAAACTTGTTCCATTCATCTTCTCTGCCATTGTTTCTTGTTCCAAGATGGAAAATGACTTTTCTAAACTTTCCAAAAATCCAAGATTCTCGTAGCTGTCTCTCAAGCAAAATATATTGGCGAAAGGAGAATCCTGAGTGAAATGAAACACGTTATTAATTGGGCACAACTATTTAAAGTAATCGATGCTTGAAACTTTTCCACTGGGTCAACCGGTCAAAAGCTTCCGTGTCGAATTGGCCAATTAGCGTCGTGGACAATCGGGTGGCGCTCGTGGCGACAATTCCGTAGAATGAGCGATTCTCCTCGGGATTGGTCAGCGCCATGTTTCGGACCGTGTATGTGTGACTGAAAACATGAGTGTGTATGTACTTACTGATGTGAGTAGCGAAAAATAGGCGCCAAAGTAAACAGAGAAGCCAACATTCTTCTTTATAATTTCCAGTCCTAGCGACAGTTCTAGCAATGGCGTTGCGAGCTTCGAAGGTGGCGCCCCCTGGAGAGCTTTCTTTCGCGGATAGTTGCCGCTGGTCCTTGGTCCCGCGCAGTAGCAGTGTTTATTTACGTTATCCATCGCGACGTTAAACTGATTGATCTGTCTGTGCAAAATCGAGACAGTCTAGTGCTACGCGAGGATTGCGTTGTTTTCTCACATCGACGCCAAGTCGTTTACGAGGTGGTTTTGTATACGCTAATTGAAGGGCGAAAGAAGACCGCGAGAAGGTACAGGAGGCCCAAGTGGAAGTAACGGAGGTAGAGAATCACTCATCAGAGAGCCGCTGAGCGATCTGTCATCCACGTACATCATCGTCGTCGCACGATCGCATCTTATGTCGTCATCGTTGTCGACTGCACAGGTCTAACCTAGCCGAGGTCCGCTGCGCTTCTTTCTGAACCCTCGCGCGCACGGCGCACCCGTCCGTCGGCCTGATGCTGCGTCATCGCTACCAGTAACCTCGACGAGTATGGGCGACGAAGACGACGTACTGCCGGCTAGTCTGCAGAGGCTTGAAATTGATCGTCGTTCAACGAGTTGTCCTCAGTAAGCATCGCTGTCTCGCACTCGATCTCGATTGCGTCAAAATGCGTAAATAAACACGTCAACACAACGCCCAGAAGGGACGCGCTCTTCCAAGGTCGAGGACGATTTTCGTGCTTTCATGCCCTACGAAGCGGTACGTTGACGGGTATTTAATTTTTAAATGCCTCTGTCAAACTTTGTGACAATGGCGTAGGTTTTAGATTGATTCAAACCGTCCCTTTTTGACGTCGTGAATTGATGATTCTGCGATACCTGCGACTAATACGAAGACGTTGGTGATTTTTGACAGTGACCGTGCAATTATTGCAGCTTCACCATCCATGACTTGTGACAATTGTATCATACGCGAAAATTTGTCAATTAAATTCCTTTGTAATGTTAGAGTGACAGCAACATGACTATGTATTTTAGATAAATTTTTACTCGGATTGATTATTAAGAAAATTAACTAAATGTATATGTTTTTAATTGAACTAGTGTACACTTTTTACACTTCGCTTTAAAATACTGTCAATATATGAATTTACATACAAGTGAGCAAGGTCATGGAGCACTAATTGTGAGATATGACTTCATTGATCTTTAGTTATTATTAATTTTGTTTGTGTTGCTTGAAGCCTTTAGAATTTTAATACATAAAGCAAACTAAATATATATTTGGATGTTGAAAAGAGAAAAAGCAGAAGATACGGAGTGCGAAAAGTACAAACAACATAAATACATCTGTTAGGAGTTACAATCTTCTATGTATGCTAAAAGCTGGGACAAACAGAGATAAGCTCTTTCCAAAATTCTGTCTATTATAAATCAGTTTAGACCTTAGTATTATAACAGAAAACATGATAAGTGATTTCATTTTTAAATAGTTCTGTGTTGTTGTTTTGTGTTTTATATATCTTTTATTAAATATATAAGGAAACAACACACACAACATTGAACTACATATTCCATATCATTTCAAGATTGAATTCCATAACATTTCAAAATTGATAATGTTGTTCTTTCTCTCCTTTTAAGTTAATTAAATTATTTGTATTTATACAAAAGTTTTAAGTATAAATATTTAAAATTGTGTCATTAAAGTTGTGAAGTGTATGAAAAGCTTATATGTTACATTAATTAAGAGTGGTCTATTTTTTTGTGTACGTAAAATTTATATATCGATAGCAATACTTAATCATTCAATAGCATTCGAGAGTTAATATAAAATAGGAATACATTAAAATTTGGTGAAAACAAGAGCAGTTTTGTTGCGAAATGTAGTAATAGGTCTGTTTCTTATTCTTATACTCTCTGTAGACAGTGGTGTGCACAATGTAATAAGTTGAAGCGAACAAACATTTATTTTATTTCAACCTATTGCATCATGTGCACTAATCTCTAGAGAAGTGCAGGAATAAAAACAGACCTATTAAGTAACAATTATTTTAGATAAGATAAGAATAAGACATAAACTATTGTTCATGAATGCTCAGACAACAATTAACGAACTTAATTTTAAAAAGATTTAAAAATATTAATAAGACAATGTTAATGTTGCGACTTGAGAAATTATCAGAGTTTAATTCAACGCTGCATTTACAGTATTAAACGCATTATAGTGTGTAGAATGAAACTTATCAAATGAATATGGCACTTACTGAGATTTAGTCAACGACGTTTACTTCTAAAGTATCAAATGTTTTAATTGCAAGGATATAGGTTGCGATTGTGACGAGTAAATATCGGTGACAACAAAGATGTGATTTGTCAATCGTCGTATCTCCTTTTGGCCAATCGAGTTATCTAAACGCTTCGTGGCTGTGTATTTGTCGTAATCGCGGTCAAGGTCGGCTAGTAACACGGCGGTATGTATTTACAATGCATGTGTTTCGTCGTCCGTCAGAAATCGTCGATTGCGCGATCAGATTCTCGATTCGTCGACGGATGAAGTCGAGTGAAGTTCGGCTCGATTCTATCGGGAGAAACATTTAGACGCTCTATTTTTAAACCTGTGATGCTGGAAATAACAACTTAGTACAGCATCGAATAGTAGATTTAGGAGAGATAAATCCCGCAAGCCGGAGGGTATAATTGGTAAATGAACTTTTTGAGAGGCTTGTGAATGTAATAATGTTATTAACCACAAACTGTGGTTAGCACGATTGGATAAAACTTGTATGTTTTCACAGATTTCTGCTTATAATATTGTAAAGCTTCCATATATAATATATTTTTTAATTTTTATTATAATGTACTTTAAAATATTCTGCGCATTGTATATGTCAGAAACATATCCAAAAGAAAGAATTGTTTTAATTAAGATGCAAAAATTACAGACATGACATTTTAACACATTTTATTAGATCAAAGCAAAAAATTGTGCCCGATTTATTATTCAAAATTAATAATAAATCGGCCACGAACTTTTGCACTGATCTAATATATTTACATACATTAATAATATAATTACTTTTTAATAAAATAATTGTTTGTTCTTTCAGCATTGCAATGGCAGACAAATCGAAGCCGATGAATTTATTCAAGGTACACAAAGATTCCAGCAGCAACTGTTTATTTCGAAGAAGATCAATGACTAACAGGCCTACCATGTTCTCAGTCAACCCAAGAGGTATTAAGAGTACAACGAATTTTAAGCCGTCTAAAAACGAGAGAACAATCGAGAAGACCAAGAAGAGCGTCATCATCCTAAGGGACGCCATTTTAAAGTTAAACGCTTCTGGAACTAGCGGTCCTAGTGATAACCCAGTGGATACGCTGTTTAAGAACACGTGTAAGCTCGGTATTCCCAGTAAAAATTCCAAGATGATCGACCACAATTCGGTCATGAAGGACTTCAAGGCGCTGAAAATCAGTAAAGACAATAGGCAGGTCAAGGACGACACTAGTATTCAGGATGACGACTGCGAGGGTGCAGGCGGTTTCCATCGAGCTCGTAGTAACACAATGCCGAACTTAAAGAGAGGTCCTGGTCCAGGTGGCGGAGATCAGCGAACGACAACAGGCAACGGACAATCTGATGCTAGTGGCAGTTCATCTGGCCAACAACAATTATCGAGTTCACCGAACACCTGTTCAGTTCAGGCACGAATATCGCCGCCCTTATCAAGCGACATCACGATCGGCGAACTCGCTGGCTACTTCGAAGAGTTCGTTCATATTCCAAAGAAGATGTCACATATGGCAGAGATGATGTACACTTAATTATTGTAAAGTATCTTGATTTATGCATACACCGGATGCTGATTTTTTGTGTGCACAAGGTTGTGCATTTTACTCTATACAGGATGTCCCAATAACTATTAACTTCTCTGAAATATCTTTGAATCTATAAAGTCTAGAGAAAAATTTGTATAACCAAAATTGCACGGGTTAAGAGGGCTATCATATGGCGATAATAATTTTTATGTAGGTGGAGATAATATGATTACCGTTATTTTAATGTATGATTATCATTATGTTGATACTTTTAATGAAGAATTAGGGGAATAGAAATTAATCTTGATATCTCCGAAGCGCCTCTATCTGAATAAAAATTATTATCGCCATATGATAGTCCCCTTTATACCATGCAATTTTGGTTCTACAAATTTTTTTCTAGACCTTATAGATTCAAAGATATTTCAGATACTAGTTATCAGACAGCCTGCTTACTGCATCTCTTTGTTTATGTGTCTAATTTAATTTCCTAAATTATTTTTTAAAAATACTAATAACGCATCGACAGAAACATTATTCTCGCTCTAACTGTGTATAGTTCCGAATTGTTAAACTATTTTGTATAAATATTCAGAAAAATGTAGCGAGATCGTACTTTCTTTTGCATTTTATCCTTTTTTTTTACATCATCTTTGCACACGATATTTGATTTCTTTAATGTATAAAAGGGAAAATGGAATATATTATATTATCTGTATTTAAAAGAAACTTTTGTATTACAAGAGATGAATAATTGGTTTTAGAATAAATTATATGAATTAAATTCGGAGTATAAATGCACCTATACAATCTATTTTTATATGTGCATTTACGCACTTTTGTATACGCTTGACTAGTTACTTAAAGAACAAATTAAAATTTCCGTCCTAATCGAACAAAGAAAATTCTTATATAGAGTGCTAATAAAGGTGCAACATTAATATGATACATAATATATTTATCTGCATAGGCTTACGACAATATAATAATAACACAAAGTAATCGTTAAGTTACTTAATGATAATAAGCTTTGGTATATAAACAATGACAACAGTGTATTGATCGTTTTCGCTTTAGGTACAATATGAATGAGAACGCACGTTGACGCGCGATGATGTACGATGTGAAGATAATTCGAACGTAAGAATGCCGGGTATACGAGAAAATATTTTTGGTGTGCGCATCACGTGAGACGACTTTGTTCTGTAAACAATTATATCAATACGATAATCGTGGATAATCATTGTCCTCCTTTAGTGACACGGTGTTCTCGTGGTCGCCGTGAGACGACAGTCGATCTTTTGTATCAAAACGCGTGAAAGAGAAAGAGATAGAGAAAGAGGGGATCTGTCCCTATATCACAGATTACCAAAAATTTAACTGAGTGACCACGAACGAACATACTGTCTCCGAAAAAGGCATCATGGAATCCACGATTAATTAAGATCATAATTTTCATTTAAGTACAATATGCATATACCGCTGATCTCGCCTTTTCTTAGGTCTCCGTATAATTTAAATATCGCAAACATTTGCAAATAAAAGACGCGGGAACGATACGTCCGAGGTATTTCTCGAGTAAATTCCCGACACGCACAATCACGTTATCAAAAAATCTCTCGTGCGAAGATTAATTATAGATGATCACACCAAAGATTAAAAAAAAATGCTTATTTTCAAATTAATAGAAATTTACAAATTTGATATTTAAAGATTACGTCTTTCTCACCTGTATAAATAATTTTAATGCTCGCGTGTCTACTTACTTTGCTCGATCAGTCAAAATATTATGTACAATTGTATGCGATCGATGAAGCATATATTATAGAGCTATCGGATTTAGAAAAAATTTATTTCGAGATTTTGCAAATGGTCGGACGTAAAATTCCCGGTAACACATGGGCTTTATTTAAAAAACAATATCAGTCTCTATATCCACTGGAAAAAGGCCACGATGCCTTTACCATAATAATTTGTAAATACATGGTCCAAATGTGATCCGAATGAAACAGTCTACGCGAATATATATACCATACAACGCGAACGCTTTGCGTCGTTGAAAATCATCATTTTCTTTTCATGAAAGTTCGAAAAACACCTGAAGTATGTCTAAAAGGCGTTTTAATTCTTCAATTATTCAGCCTTCCCCATTAGATATCCTTACAGTGTTATTGGAACTTTTCTGTTAATTAGATCATTCCTGTTGAGCTCGCATTAGTTCAAACGTTCAAACCCTCTATGTCTTTTTTTTATATAAATCTACGACCTACGGCAGCGATCATGATAATTATCATCATCAGCGAAATTTCCAAGTGATCGTTTATCGTGAGAAAACAAGTTTATCATCGGTATAAAACGCTCATAGAAAAAATGTACTGGACGTAATACACCTACTCTCTAACGCTACGTAAACGTGAACGCCTTTTCACGCGCACTCTTCCATGCGATGTCGCTTTAATTTTATTGGAAATTACTACGTACCGTGTAAACATCACGGTGAGAATTTCTCTTATGGATTCTAGGATCTACATGAAATAAGGACTTGCCGCAATATCAAAACCTATCCAAACAATGTAGGAGTTCAAGAGACTCGATACAAAGACTAATTAAAAAAAAAAAAACATTTTCCAGTCATGTGGCTATCATAATAGCCAGACAATAGCTAATGTGTCAGATATTTATACGTCAATATTTTACAAATTGTTATAATTTATTCACAAAAGGGACGATCGGAAAACATTTCGATATCATTTAGATTTCTTTGGCTATATCGCAATTATTTCAATATACTTGCATAAAATAATAAATCTATTGCTAATAATTAATATAATTAGTTAATTAATATAATTAATATCATATTATAAATTATTAATATCATGACTATCACTTAGACTATCTAAACGACATAGTCACTAATAATAGTTATTCTTTATTTAATTTTTTTAATAAGATGATACTCGATGTTATACCATTTCTTTTGTTACATTCTACTTGAAGATATGAGATTGATATTGCAGCATGTTTAAATTTATACAGTAATTCGTGTATATGTTATGGGTTTACCGCGTTATTGCTCATAATGCTCTCTCGCAGTAAAATACACATGAAAAGAGGATCACGCTGACACGGATGTAACAATTTTTTACGCTCGCATGCGTGCAACGCACTCACATTTTGTTTTCACTTTAATCACTAATATCTATCGTAATGGCTCATCGCGTTTATCGTGACACAGTAAAATGTATACATTCAAAATCGATTGCACCCACAATCTTGTTAGTCGACTCTGGCAAATTTTTTGTTTCTTTATAAATCAGTTTCTATTATGCTGTGGAAAGAGATAGGAAAGAAAGAATTGGTTAACACATATTTATAACGAGATGCAAAACATTTTAAATGTCATAATGATATTTTTTCTTTGTATTATTTTTGTCTTACTCACTTTAATTACCAATTAAATATTTCAAATCGTTATTTCTATTTTAACTTAAATAAAGGAAAAAAAATCGTCTCTGTTAACCAATCAACACAGATTGTCTGACTCAGCTGATTGCATCAATAATCAGGGTTGAGTAATTTCAGTTAACTATTCGCCATTCTTTTCAGATTATCTATTCAGTCTACTCACAATGTAGCTCGAGAAGCAAAGATGACAACACAAATTAAGATTTTTCTCCTAATAATAAAGCTTCTATTCGCTCAATAAGCACTTTATTGTCAAAGTGATGCATAGCTTGATGCATTTAGCAATAAAACACTTATCTTTTGTTACAATGTTAATTAAGATTTGTTTCATGTACTTCTATATTTCTTACTTTTACCTTTTGTAAAAGGTTAAATGTTGATTGATTAAAAAATTAAAGAGTATTCAGAAAGATATTACGGTAACCAGAGCTGGGGCTTTAACCGACGTTGGTGCAATCGACTTTTCGAATCTCGCGTGCATAACGTGTCTCGCGCGGACGACG
This sequence comes from Cyphomyrmex costatus, assembly GCF_001594065.2. Classification (NCBI taxonomy): domain Eukaryota; kingdom Metazoa; phylum Arthropoda; class Insecta; order Hymenoptera; family Formicidae; genus Cyphomyrmex; species Cyphomyrmex costatus. The sequence continues at coordinate 631,022 of NW_017277125.1, read as the reverse complement.
TTGAATTCTGGAGAATCGAAGGCGATTTATGAGAATACCTTTTTCGAACACCGCGAAGAGAGCAAAGACGCCAATCCGCCACGAGACTGTCACGCTTCGTATAAGTAATCTCTACTCTAATCCGTCGTTTGTATTTCCTTTCTTCTTAAGTAGAAAAATTTACAATTTTTCAGACACTTTGTACGAGTAACATCGATGACTTAAGTTTATCCGAAAGTGCATTTCCGATTTACCCCGACGTGAAACCCACCGTCGATTTACAGCACGAACACGAGTTTCGGAATATTTTTCTTTTCTCTTTCCTTTTTGCTCCGAAACGCATTCACGCATTCGCACTTATCCGGATATCAATAACTTTCTCGCCTCATTTATCCTAATTTTTATACCCTTGTTTTTTCTCTCTTAAAACCAATGGCTACTTCGCGACAGAGCGTCGTAATTCAACATACAGCGACTGCCGAAATAAAAATAACACAAGTTTGTGCGAGGTATTCACTGCGTTTTCGCAGGATATTTAAGTCGATATATTATCCATGCGTAAAACAACTTACACGTATGAAAACGCAGGTATTAAATGCATTGGTGTGCTACGTTAAAAAAGAACTATAAAAAAGATCAATAGAAAGCGGATACAATCGTAAATACAATCGGATCTGTATTTGGCAGACACGTTTGGCTGTGTGCACACTCGAGAGTTCTTGTCATTCAGATCGTTCTCAGTAAATAAGTTAACAAATTGCTACCGAAAGTCACTCTCATGAAATAAAACTCTCGACTGAGCATCGAGACTTTTTCCGAAGTCCAAGGATGTATTTCATTGTCCATTTGCGTGCGTTTTACAATCGAAATAAAACTATTGCGTAGCAATAACAGGCAAGCGCACGTAAACTCGTACATGTGACTCTTAACACTTAGGAGGAATAAACCGTCAAATATTAATACCGTCTTGAAAATAACGTTTTCGAGTTCAGTAAGTTTGAACCCAACCTAAGTACATGATCCATCAACCTGAAACTACCATGATCTCGTCCAATTAAAAACCAAAATAGAACATGTGATGTCGACATCGACATCATAAACTCGATTTAACGTCCAAATTGGGTTGGGTTTAAACCTACTGCACTCGAAAATGTTATAAACTTTACGCAGCTTATGCGCAGTAACCGTTTCTTATGAGAATTCTTTTCTCGAGTTCGTTTCTCAGCGGATAAATACATGCGAGAAATTCATGCATGTAAACATCCTTCATATCTAATTTCATGTACGTTCAGCCCTTGAAAAATCACGCGTTTCGCCATAAACGGTATGTACGAAAATCTGCCTCGAGCACTACGTCCAAAAACTGGACTTTAGGAAAATTCGGATGCAATCGTGATCCGAGGTCAATAAAATATAAATACAACATGCTCTTGTGTGACGAGTCACAAATTCACAATACGCGCTAACACACACACGCATACACTTCTTCACTTTCTCTCTTTTTTCACTCTGTGTGTGTATATGTATGTATATATGTGTATATATATATATATATATATATATACACATATATACATACATATATATCTCGTAATCATACACTAACATACTAATATACGATGTATTAAGTTGTGTGTGTGTGTGTGTGTGTGTGTATATATATATATAATCTACATTCCGAATTTTACTTCCAAACTTACATCACGTTACTCCCGAATACCGTAATTTGTGTCTAAATTTATCGACATTGCTAGCGTCTTTATTGTGGTTACTTCACGTCAAAAGTACGAAAACGCGCTAAAATAGTCGCAAATTTTATGGGCAAGTAAAACGACTCACCGGTGCTTCTGCGATTCTAATAACGCAATCATTTTTCGTTTCCGATTCTAAATATTACGATTAATGCCTGATTGGTCATGAAGGTTTAGAATCTTGTCAATTCGTTCTTGCGAACGATACTTACAAAAAACACCATGGCACACTCAACTTCCAATCCGTTTGACGTTTTTAGTTCTTGAACACTAAGGACATGTAAGGACACATAAGGGAAAGAAGAGAAAAAAGAGATGAGAGGTAAAATTTTCGGCAGCATTTGACAGTGATAAGTTCGATAAGTTCGCAGCACTGTGTGTCAAGAATTGGTCGCCAAAATCTACAGAAAAATTTCGCAGTCCAAAAAATGCCACTCGCGATAACGATGTAAAATCTCGCGAGGACGTGTATGTATTCTCCCACTAGAAGCATTTTTTTTCCGTGAGAACGACGCACCTAGTCTGCGAAAGTTCCAGCGATGAGGGCAGCGTAATACATGCTAAATAATTTACTTAGCAGTAAATACCATAAAATTCCATGGCACAATTGATGTGGGCTGGGTGAAAGTGACCATGCGGCGGCAGATGATGATTTTGCATATATTGATGGGCTGTATATCAGTCCGTCGGCGGTTCGAGATACGGTATTTCGCTAGTGACGTTAAACGACTCGAAATAGTGATTCAGGAACTCAAACGTGGGCCGCTTCTCGGGGCTAGCGTCCCAGCACTGCAGCATCAGTCGGTAGATGCTGTCGGGTAGCGGATGGTTCAATGGTTTTGGCATACGGTAGCCTTTGTCCACTTGCTCAATCACTTCACGACCATGCATACCTAAAAGAAAAAATTATACTATGCATGATAAAGTACTTAACTCTGTTAAACTCTTTGATGCCACACTACCACCCTCATTATGGTATTTTTTTACTTTATATGCTATAACTTTTTTATTAATAAAAATATATTTGCTTGTTAATGTTATATTCCTTAATATCTAACATTTTAATCGAAAAAAATTGTAATATTATATAAAAATTAATTTTTATGTGACATTTTTACCAATACTCATTAAATGTTAAATTAAACTCAATGTAAGTTATTTTTAATAAATTCTGTGAATCGTTATCGCTCCTCAATATGCCGTTAATTTAATTAATAATAAAGTTAAACAATTTAACTAAAAAAAATTTGTTAAATTTGACTCAAATTTAGTTAATCACAGAAATGGATTGGTTTATATTTTAACATGAAAGCGTTGAAAATAACAAAATGTTATTTATCTAAAGAATTTGGATTCTTTAAAATATCTAACGGTGTATAATTGTATATTTGACAAAAGTGTATAAAAATGAACTAAGTATATATGAATAATACGGAATGGAATGAAAAAATTTACCAGGGTAAGGAACTTGTCCGTAAGTGAAGAGTTCCATTAGCAGGATTCCATAGGACCAGACATCGCTTTTAATGCTGAACCTGCCATAAACGATAGCCTCCGGCGCAGTCCACTTGACAGGGAACCTGCTGCCCTGCTTCGGACAATATTCGTCGTCCTCGATCACTCTAGCAAGACCGAAGTCGCAAATCTTTGCTTTGTTCTTTTCGCCGATCAGTACGTTCCTTGCCGCGAGATCTCTATGTATGAGCTGTTTGCTCTCGAGGTACTCCATACCAGAGGCTACTTGGGCCGCAATGTAAATCAGATCCTCGAACTGCATGTACTTGCCGTCTCCTTTTCGGAGGAAGTCCAGCAGACTGCCGTTACACATGTACTCTTGCACAATGTAGATGGGCTCCTCTTTCGAGCAGACCGCATATAACGCGACCAGATGCCTGTGTCGGAATTGCTTCATTATGGCTGCCTCCTGCAGAAATGCCTCGGTCGACATGGTCCCTGGACGCAGCGTCTTTACCGCCACCTCAATTTTGTTTCGCCACTTGCCGTAATAAACCTTGCCGAAATTGCCGTTACCCAATTCCGAGATCAGCTGTATCTCGTTCCTGTTGATTTCCCACTTGTCGCGCAACTCAGGTCCGAGATCCCACATGTCCGGTTGCGGTTTCGGACAGGGCTTCGAAAGCACATGACAGAGACCCAACGCGTTTTCTGAATAATAGAAGTGACATTGAAAATAGATTTCTCGAGCACATACGTGTTATTTTATTTTTGAAAACCAAAGAATTTTCATTAATTTACATACGAAAATGAAATAGCCGTACAAAATATTAATGCAAAAACATTGCTTTGTATGTTATGTTTATTATTTTATACTAAATTCAATTGTTATAACATATAAATTCAAAACTTACTGCTGTATGCCATAACCAGAGCCGGTAAGCTGGAGAATGTTTGATTGGTGGCAATAAAAAAGCCGCCATTGTCGAGAGGTTTAATCTTGTAATGTTTCACATGGTGACCCCTTCCTTCTTCCCAATCCTTGACAGATAAACTGTAACCCCGAGGATTGTGCTCGCTCGGCCTCACCAAGAATGTACCGCGAGGATTTTCATCAACCAATAGCAGTTTGCCCGCCTCCTTACGCGACACATTTTCGAAGAACCAACTGCGAAGATCGTGATATTAGGTACACAATACCTTATCGAGAAGTGCAATGAATGAAGTCTTAGGGAAGAATAGAAGATAAATGCTCACTCTTCGCTCTCGACCGAACGCTCGACAGCCACGAAGTTCCAAGGGATCAGGCCTTCCTGCAGAGTCGTTAAGTGCAGCACTCTCCACCAGTCCGGCTCGGAATCGTCGAGGACCTCCATTCGGTCGCCTTTCATGAAACTAACGTCGGTACTTTCTCGTGCCGTGTAATTGTACAATGCCACCACGATCTTGTTGGATCTTTGTGAATGCGCTGCATCGGGAGAGAAACAATACGTTTCGTCAAATTGTTCTTTGAGCGCGAGAGAAATCGAAGAATACACCCGAACCGGTATAAAGCAATTTAACTTTGAAAGACTTGACCAAGCTGCTTAAAGGGCTTCTAATTATTTTATTTACTAAAGGCGATAACCATCGGAGGAAAATGGTATCTCGATTCACATCTGCATTGAGTATATATTTCAGCTATTTTATATTTAAAAAATAAAAGCTATACAGCATAACTTTAAATTGAACAATTTCATGTATGCTATAAATTAGGTGATATTTATTTATTCTCAAAAATAGAGATTTCGTTTTATATCTCTCAAGGAATGACCTAATTAAAATTAAACCGATTCGGGTTAGTGATAGAAACATTTAAAACAATGACTACTAAACGCTAAGCGGTTTTATAATAAAACGTAAGATTATAGGTTACTTGCAAAACAATATTCTATGTTGGTCCAGACTTGGTCGTTCTACGGAAGCAAAAAAAAAGAGTAACATAAAATACACACATGCAGATTTATTAAGAGGCGGATTCGTTTTACGGGGTTGCTGATGCGGTATCTGTAGCTTACAGGGTGTCGGCCTCGGTCGGATAATATCCGCCCGAGCTTGCACGCCTCTCTGATTTGGGTCGGCGGTGTATCGGTCCAAGGAACCTCCATTGCTGTGCTTTGAGCTGAGTCCCGTGTCTGCTTTCTTATAGCCTGAATAGAGAGAAAAATCCGTCTCTCATCAAGGAAGATCAATCCGACGAAATATATTTTTTTATCTATGCACTAAATACTACAAATTTTAAATATAATAAACTCGACTTTTATGTCCCGCCGAGATCGTCATTTTCATTGAGAAATGTATCCATTGAGAAACATTATCAATATGACTTTTCATTTAATTAGCAATTATCATTTTATAGCATAACTATATATTCGCGTATTACTAAAAGCAGCACTTAATTAAACCTAATAAAAAGCGAGACGGATTTTTGAGTTCCTCGAAAAATTATAGATCGGATATTCAATTCAATAATTATAGAGGTAAGAGAGAGATAGTTGACAGAAAGGGAAACTTTAATTCTCTTTTATTCTCTACTGTGGTGACTTTGACGCAATCATACATATAGGTATTATTATCAATTATTACAGTGATAAAGCGATAATTACTTCTACAGTGCGTGTTACCGATCATAATTTGACTCACCGATCGGTTGAGACTCTTGCCGTTTACTGCAACACTTCCCCATGCTGGATCTCTCGTTCTTGGTCTACCTCTGCGCGAGTCCTACGCACCCTCTATCTTGGATACATTCGCGGGGCAAGCCTCCATCGTCTCGTTGAAAACTCAGCCCGGATGTCCAGCGATCGAGTCGGCGACAAGATTTGTATATCGTACGAACTTTCAGAGTCCTCTCGTCCGTCCACCCATCGTCGGATTATCGGACTAGCCGCTCCTACAACATAAGGCAGACAAGATCTGTCATGATTCCGACCGAGGATTATTATCGCGACAATAGTCGCAGGATGCAGCGTCACGACGAAGGTCTACGAATTGCGGTTATTTGACAACGGGAAGTTATGCTCCGATGAAGTCGGTGACACGATTGCGAAGTCATCGCGAGGGCAATGATGATTAACTACAAGTCAGCGACATCATCGCGATTATTATCATTTCTTATTATTATCTCTCTCCAATTATTCAGCTAATGATCGAAGCAATCATTACAATTCTCCAAATAAAATAAATCTTTCAAAACATTTTTGGAATGTTGAGATATAATTTCTACTATATAGACGTCTATACAGTTTCTTTTGAAACAATTTCAAAATTGATATTATTTTTTTTTGGTATATATTAAACATTTAGAGCATAACAGTGTATAATCACACTATCATATATCACGTATTATCTCGAGATGAAGTAACTTCAGCTAGAATTGCAGAGCAATGAGACAACAAAAGAGACGGATGTAAAGCTTGTGGCCAATTTTACTTAAGCGGCATACCCACCGTAATTTTTACCAAGAAAAAAAATATCCATACAAAAGGAAAAACCAATAACTACGACCACCGCTGCCAAGCCGGCAGCATAGCCGAAGTGCCCTTCCGATTATCTCCATATCATTAAATAGAACGAATCGCCTCGCCCTCCGGCACCAACGGCACACCCGCGAGTTTTTAATTAAACGGACTAAAGGGAAAGGGAAAAGGGCCACAGGATTTTCGAGCAGGAAGATAATGGGGTGTTCGTTGATGGACGTGTGAATATTACATTTAACGATATATCTGAAACTGGAAAGTATAAAAAGCTTCTCTCTTTGAAAAGACGAGTCGAAATGTAAATAGTTTTTAGTTTTCGAACGAAATTTAAAAATACAAGTATTATAAATATATATACATATATATATATGTATATATAGAAAAATACTTTTTACTTAAAAGATCGAATACGCAGACTCGCCAAAGATGCACTGATTTTGACTTTGTTTTTTTGAGACGCTAATTGAAAAAAGGTACTTTGATTTTTTTTTAATTTTAGAAAAAAACTTCAAGATATCTTTGAAATTGTCGAAAAAACAATTATCAAACTTAGCAACAACTAATAAATTTAGCGTTAAGGTTTTAGAATAAAAAAAAAATATAGGGTACAATTAAACTTTAATGTAGGGAAGAAATCGCTTCAGTTAACAGTTCAATAGACAACATGATCGTTAACGAACGCGCCTTTTACCGAACACCCCGTGTGCACGGGTTTGAGAAACAATCGTCCGGAATCGATTTGGATGTGGGTCGGTCCAACCCCAGTGCCGAACGCTGCGAAAGCATGGCATACGGCTACCGGAGTTTCTCGTTCGATCGGCACAGCCCGACTACGACTATAGAACAACTCGAGTACACCATTCCTGGTTCCCCTATCCATGTTCACGTGTATGTGTCTATGCAACGGGGTAATACATGAGTAGCGAAACGGTCGATATCCTACAACATGTATTCGTATATACCACGACGTCACACTCGCCATCCGGTAGAGCTTTTACGTAGCGAACAATGCGCTATCCTGAACAAAGACATATTAACGTTAGCGTCAGGACGAAACATCCTGATCGTGCTCCGTCGTTGGCTCCGTTCTCCGTAGAAAACTGTTAGATTGCACGATAGATCGGATAGAAAATAAGACCAACTTCAATTTGGAAACCTACGAGAACTTGACTTAAGAAGTTTGTCGTAACTTGTTTGATCAAATGAATTTTTTACTTTTTATCGAAATAAGAATAACAGCTTTTAAAATAAGTTCGTTTTATACAGAGTTCTGATACAATTGGACTTTAGAATACGAGCTTTAGACAGATTTAATTTAAGATTTAAAGTGCAATCCTCTTAATGCTACGAATGTTTTGAAGTATTCTTTGATTGGTCAATTGGTAAAATTTTTTCTTCTAATTAACAAAATATTTGCAGCGTTAAATGAACCGCGCTTTTAAATATTATTGTAAAACATGTATTTAAAGGATTTTTATTAACAATATAACGTCTGCATTTTTCGTTTGTATGAATATAAATTATAAACTAATTGAAAAATCAGAGTACAAAGCAATAGAATGTGAATTTCGAAGATCATACAGAGATAATTTTTATATAATCTAAAAATAACAAAAAATTATATCTGTGAGGAATTATGAAGAATGTATATAAGATTTGAAATATATATTTTATACTGCTTTGACCAAAAATATTAGGCACCTATATTTTTGCGTCTATTTGAAATTTTTTTATTTGCGTTGTTACTTTTATTGGTTACCATTATACATAAAGGATTCTTGAAACAAAAGATTATTTATTTATAGCATAATTTATTAAGAATAATTTATTTACAGCAAATGTCATAAATCAATCTTTGAGGTAAAATTTTAAATAATGATTAATAAGATAATATATACATTACATATACTCTTATTAAATCTCTATTTTTAATAACTTATTCTATTCGACAAAAATTTCGCATAGCAGAAAAATAATCTTTTTTTTTATTTAAATAAATTTCACAGTAAAAGATTATGTTCTTAGAGTTCTTTTTTTGTATAGAATATACTATGCGATAGGGTTACATCATATGTATCTTCTCGTTGAAATCTCAGGAAAATCGCTGCCCATTGTTACCACTTTTATTTCCGTTTACGATTTCATGATACAACGGAGTGACTCCATCAGGTCCCGCATGATAAAATATAAACGACGAATTTAACGTTTTAAGAATAGTGCGACAGTGAAAATTTACCATCCAACGACGCCGTATGTGTGAATACCAACCGTAAGGATAGATCGTAAAAGCAAGAGCGTTAGTTATTCTCGCCCGATACAGAGTCTCCCTCTTTTTCTCTCTCCTCTCCCTCTCTTTCTCTTCAGGTAATAACTTTGTTGTTTTCCTATACGACGTACGCCGACAACTTCCCACGTCGCCGATATAAAGCCACAAGGCTTAATCAAACATCTTAATAACATTTAAAGCCGACAACGGAACAGTCTAAGTTTGTTTGTCAAAGCATTATAAAGTACCTCAAAATCACTGAATACTAATTTAGAGCCGATTTTCCATAAAATAGCATGAATAAATCATAAAAGTTTTTTTTAATTCTTCAACGATAAATTGTAAATAATTTAAATAAAATCCCTGAAAGAGAATATCTCTTTTTATCGCAAAAAAAAAAAACTAAAATCTTTCTACTGGAAAAAATAATTATTCAATAAGCCAATTAAAATGTATAATTCATTATTATCATAATTACATTTAACATGAGTCCATAATATGATAATATATTAAATTATTTCTATAATTTAATTTTTATAAACTAATTTTTATAACGATAATAGCTTTCTCTCTTGGTTAGAGCCGTTCAGAGAATACTTTTGCCTTTCAACCATTAAAGTAAAAAAATGCGTGTACGCTCCCCCGTTGCTAATTTTATTTTCGTACTAATCGATAACGTTTATGCGTCCAAGGTAGACAAAGGAGCAACCACAAAGATTGTGAAGTATAGGTAGATCATCGCGCACGTTGAAATTAAAGATAAAAGATCTGATATGAATCTCAAGTTATCTCACTGACATTATATCTAGATGGAAACACATAAATGCGTCATCTCTTGGAGCACTGACGAAGTCTGTGCTAACTAATTGCTTCGATTGGTGAGACGCTTAATGGAAGTTAAGAATTAATACGCGTATGAAGATGAAGATCCTATAGAAATATTTCATCCGTTAATAATCATATTAACTGTTTGCATACATTATTCTATGTTATAGAAATTCTTGCATATACATATAAGCATTTCATATGTTTAAAAATTTCTTGCTAATAAAATCAAATGCATAGAGACTGCATCGCATGACTGAAGCTGGCAACAAATCGTGTGTTGGAATTCAGAGATCGAATTATGGGATTCAAAACATCACACTTCCGTGTGACACATGATAGGAATCGCAATCTACTATCTTACGAAAGGTAATTGCGAATCTTGCGGTTCGATTTCCGTTACCAATCCTGTAGCTGTAATTCGCTGCTTGATTCAGAATTTAAGGGTTAGTCTGAGAATCGCCGCCGTGCATTTAAGCATTAAAAATCAATTCAGATTTAAATCAATATTTTTTATTCATCTCATTGTATTTATAAATTTATAAATAAATATTTGTTTTTGCATTTATAAATTTATTACAAATTTATGAAAGAAAACAATGTAAATAATAAATTTAAATTTAATATCTTTTTATACATGTATGTGTGTTCTTATACTGTCTAAAAATATTTTAGTATTGAATATTTTACTTTATATGCTCTAAATCTAATTTTATTTATAAAGTCATATAATAAAAAAGATTCACAAACATATGTTTTTTATTGTTTACAAAATGACTAGCAAAGATGTATCTTATAATTAGTGTTTCCTTCTCAATTATTACTTTTTAAACCAGAAAGTGCCACAAGAAGGCTAGATAAGTTAAACTTCGTTGAGTGGTGTATGGTAATTAGCGAATTTCCGTTAAAAATCTTTCGTAGTTATAGGAGCAGAAAACCTGCTTATATACGGAGAACTCATCTCTCTTTTACCTCAGTCAATGTTCTTTAATCACGAAACAAAACGGAAATGCGTTATATTGTCTACCTTTTCTTGCTGTAAGACAATACAGACAAGAGTCTCGTCGCACGACAATGCACGTCGTGTTCCAATATGGAACCGAGAAGACGTCCCTGCCTTCACGTTTTAATCCTTCGCGCTATCAGTTCTCCTTCTTGAGAAGCCCGGGATTTTGCCAAGCGTGTAAATCATCAAACATTCATCAGGTTGGTGTGCCGTGACGCCGACGAGGATAAGGTTTTGTTGTGCGGCAAAACGCACGCCGTTAGATCCTGTTTTCGCACCAATCCTCCGAACTGGGAGAGAAAGACAGACTGTGTGTGTGTGTGAGAGAGAGAGAGACAGCGACTGGTTTCTTGCTAGATCCTCTAACAATGATATATTAGATCTTGACGCACCACTTAACAGATAAGTTCACTCGAGAGGTTTTAGTCGGAAATTTGAATTGACAGCGTTTAAGGCAATATCGTGTTAATAATTGTAACTAATAATTATATCAAAATAATATATTATAAGTAGATTTCATACTAAAAAGAATATAGAAGATTTATTCCTCACGTAACTTACGTAACTTATATAACAATCCTTGCAGATATGTAATCGTCTTTCGTCCTACATATGAGCGTTCTACATACAGTGTCGTTCTATATACGAACACAATTGATGGCAATGGTCTCTCAGAATTATGTCAAATAAACAAGAGAGTGTCAAAAGCAATAACAAATTTAAACTTTCACTCCGTGGTTCTACATCGGTGCGCAGCTAACTGGAGGAAATGTAGATATTATACTTTTATCATACTTCCGACGTATACACACTCACGACGCAAATGCATGCACACGAGTACGCGTATATACGTGACAAAAAATAATACTCTATAGTCGCTGCATATTTTTAGTCAAGCTCGCGGACAATGGAGGATGACAAGTGCTTTCAGGGAATTTAACGAGTACATGCCAGGAAAATTCTCACTGCAAATTAATGTCGCGGCAAGGGAGGGAAAGAGATAGAGGCAAAGAGGGAATTTAATCGCGGAGAGTTTATGCGGGGCCCTAGGCAGCATGGGGGCCTGGTACGCGGCTCTTTCACGGTCGTTCTCCCGTGCGAGGACTTAGACAAGGAAAAGGAGGAGAAAGAGGCCCGACCGCCAGCAGCCATGACTGACAATGAGTCACGTAAGCTCCGTGAGTCACGAGTGCACGACGTACCACCTTCTCGGGGGTCGAAGAATAGACGTCGTTAGATGGCACCGATCTGGGAGAGTGAGTGCTCGACGTAAGTGAGGCCGTGCGCGAATGGGGCCCCCCAGGATACCCGCATAGAAAGCACTAGACAAGGAAGAAAAGAGATTTTAGAATACAAGTTTATCTTGTTGAAATAACTTAGTAGACATTCATGTGACATAACTTTTGATACAAGTTTGTTAGCCAATGAGTGATATTATTAAGTCGATGCAAAAGTTCTTGCCGATTTTAAATAGATACCAATCAGAAGGTGCAATGTCTGGTGAGTAAGCTGGATGCGGGAGGATATCCTATTTCAACTCTATGATAACATTACTTCCTAAGTCTCTTTAGCAATATGTGGCCTGGCATTGTCATGCAACAGGATGACCTTGCGACGGTTGCTGGCTATTTGCGAACGTTTTTGAATTAGTTCTCTATACAGTTGCCTTAATTGTTTGCTGTAGCGGTCTCCCGTAATGATTTAGTGACAACAACTCATAGAAGAGTACACATTCCTGGTCTTACCAGATACACAGCAAAACCTTATGGTCGTAGATATTGTGGCATCAATAGTGTTGATTAGCCAAACTTCACCCAATGTTTTTGCTTTTTGACGTTATTAAAGAATATTCATTTCTCTCTCTCTCTCTCTCTCTCTCTCTCTCTCATCTCTAGTTACAATACGTCACAAAAAAAACTTTTTTTTTTGCCCTAGCAAGCAATGAAAGGCAGATGTTATATTGATTGTCAATTGCACATTTGGATAATTCATGTGGCACCCCCACTTTCCATACTTTTGGATTTTTCCCATTGCATTTGAACGGCGAATAATTATTGATGAACGATCAACTCCCAGTGCTGTGTTGCAAGCTCGCGCGAGTCGATTTCTGCCGATAAAGTTGTACTAACAAGGGGAGGGCGCGAGGTGTTACTCACCGATTTTAAAAAGGCTTATGCATGTTAAAGTACTCTAGTAATAGAGTACTTTGGCAAAGGGATACGACCCAACTCTCAGCTGTTTTTGAGAAAAACCGGTTTAAAGTTTACAGTTCCGTATATACCGGTTGCGTTAAATCCATTGTCGAGAAGGCGGCTGAGAGTTGGGTCGTATCCCTTTGCCAAAGTACTCTATTACTAGTACTTTAACATAGTACTTTAACATACATAAGCCTTTTTAAAATCGGTGAGTAACACCTCGCGCCCTCCCCTTGTAAGACATATGTAGATATATTTATCCGCATCGACATAAACTTTTGCACCGATCTAATACCTAATAATACTGCCATAAGTAGAAATTGTTCGGGTAAAACGAACACCATTTACAAAAATCTGAAGACGGGAAAAAAAATTACGATTGTGAAATAAGAGAGAGGATATGGAATACCATCACTAGTATATAGTATAACTTTATACATCGAATACAGAGGTACACGTTTCGTTACCAAATTTAAAGTTCAATTATTTGAAAGCCACAAGGCCTCCGAACTAGATTAAAGTTACGAAATTAATATATCAACATACTTCTCAAAATTATACCTGTAAATGTACATAACCTGTAAAACTGCTCGCGAAACTTTTAGAATAATGTAATAAATACTAATGACTAGTGACCATATATTATAACGTGACAGACTGTGAAGAAGTAATTTTGACAGTCGCCTCCTATCCAGAACGTAAATTATAATACGTATTCAAAAACTCTCTATGTATGCATTTCATTATCTCCTCTTTTCTCTACTTTTAAACTACATATTTTCAGAATTCCACGATTTTTTAAAAGAAAAAGAAAAATAGTAGAAATATTCGATACACAATAGTTGGTTTTTCCAAAAAAACAAGATTAATTAAAATTAAGCTTATTGTGAGATACTCCTTTCTAAAACTGAAGAAAATTCCAGAGTTGAGTGATTTCCTCACATCTTTTAATTGTGCATGACAATAAGACTTACAATTAGATATAAGATTTTTACTGTCGTTGTATCTCTATACTTATATTTCCTTGTAAAAGAAAGAATCATTAAAATTTAAAGAAATCAGATCTTTTTTATCTGTTAGAGACCTGGAAATTTCAAAAGTCAAACCGAAGAAGTGACAACCGTGATAGAGAGCCTTATCGCGCACTTACGTGCCTCTTGTCCATCTCCTCGATTACTGACTGGCAATGCGACATGTGAAAAATAGAACACCTGGAGGATGAGCCGTAAAAACGCAGGTAAAGAGATCTCCGTGAGCGTTCCTTTTTTTTGTAGAAGATAAAGATACATGACACGATGTAATATTGCAAATAAAGTCACTGTCAGGATTGACACTTATTTCTCTCTTTACTTCCAGTAATCTCTAAGAGTTTATTCTCGTACGAGTTACTCATAAGGATGATGCTATGATGCTTTGTAATAGTTAAACTATTGAATAAGCATAGCGCGCATATATCAATGTTTCCATGTCAATATATGAATATTATATTCCAACACGTTTAACTGTGATTTATATTGTGAAAAAAGTTTTTTTTTCATAAAGATGCATTTTAGGAATTATTTTCTCCCTTTTTATTTCAATAATCGCTACGAGTTTATTCTCGTATCGGTCATGTTATTTTATAACTATTAATGTACTGAAAGCAATGCGTATGTTAATGTTTTCTCGTGTGTTAAGACAGAAATATATCTCAACAAATATATAATTATGATTTATATTGCAGCTTTTTTATCATTTCTTTAGATTACTTTAGAGTTTCCTTTAATTAAATGCCTACATTAATTAAATACTAAATAGTAATACGCCAAATAGAATAGGTAAACTCGCGTGTTACGAAACCCTAGGGTGCTATTCTTCACTAGATTAAGATATTAGCAGTCAAAAAATGAATACAACAGTGCTGAAAAGTTTTGTATTAAAAAAGGTGTTCGTTCCATACGCCTCCTTGCTTTCTGTGAATTACGTACCTCAGTCTGTTGGAGCGGCAAATCGTTTTACTTCTCTCATTGCTCGCGCCGCGCCAGACTATTCGGTTTCATTTTTCTCCTTATCCGCTCGATATAAGCGCGGGGAAAGCCGTAGAACGCGTTTTGAGATATACTCCAAGGCCTCGTCCGGCAGTTAAATGGGATCGACTTCGCCTCCATTCGTTTTATATCCTTGCCAGCCTGCTTGCCTACCTGCCGCCATCGCCGTGCACTGCCCGACGTGTTTCCCCAACGTATATATTCTTCCTCTATGAAACCAGATGCTCTCTTTTGCTTTATCTTCTGCACAGGAACATGGAAAATCTGAGAAACAATTGTGCCCGGCAACGATTCGCACGGAATTCGAAACCGAGACTAAATCTCTGTTTTAACGCTTTTAATCCGATAACGGTATTTAATTGTAAACCTTGAAAGTTAATTTAAACTTTACGTTTTATATATAAAAAATAAATTACAAGACAAAACATTCAGTTCTGCTTTAGATCTTTTATAAATTTAATTTATATATTGAAGATACTTAAAATACTAGGCAGGATATTGAAATTGTGTTTATAAGGAATGTTTTAATTACATTTTCTCGTTAAAGACAATTAAAAAATATCTCGAGTATATATATATATATTTTTTAATTTTCTTCACAATTATGGTATTTTTTTTAAATAATAACTATCTAAATTTTATTATACTGAGCCATTACGCCATTTACAATATAAAATTTATTCTAATATTTAATAGCTTTTTTTAAATATTTCTTCCATTATTAAGAAATTTAAGATGTTGATAAAATATTTATATTTTTTACTAATATATACTTTGAAAAAAATTGAAAATTTATCATAATAATTTGTTACAAAATATCTTTTATCTTTTTAAAATAACTTTTAAACGCTTTTACTTTTGTTAAATAACTAAGTGGCATTTGACGTTTAAAACTCGCAAAGTTTCTAGGAGCGTATATTCCGGGAGAATTATAAACGACTGGATGACCAGCCTTCCAAGAGAATATTAAGGATTCAGAGAGTACCGCATGGCTTGCCGCACGTTCAGGCATATACATAGATGTAAGGAGAAGCCATTATATTGCATGTTACGATCTACTACCGACGACCAATAATTCTACAGTATATACAGAAGCCAGAATACTCCGAAATTCCGCTCCCTCTGTAGACACTGAAATCTACGAAGCTTGTTACGGGCTACTATCACCAACGCATCGTTACACTTTTTATGTGCTAATCGTAAAGCTTAATAAATTGTCCGCAAATTATTTGTATATAATAAGATAAAAGTGTTCCAGATCTAACATTTATATTATCTTTATATTATCTGTGAAAATTAACTTAGGCGTATCATAAAAACGAAAAAACAAAATAAAAACAGAATTGGTTCAATTTCTTGATTAAACAGAATGTAATTTACAGTAATTTAAGGTGATTAAGTGACAGAAAGTAATATTATGGAACAATAAAAATAATAAAAAATATCCTATTTTCGGTTAAAGCGGATCCCGGTGTTTAATAATATTTATAAAATAGGAGTCTTTCTATTCTTTCTATTATTGGATTTATTTTTATTGATCTAATTTCTACTTATAATCACAGAACGTCGTGAAATCTCGAGTGAATTTTCCTATCAGCAAAATGTCAAGAAAAAAATTATTTATCATTTAGTAAAAAATTTTCGTCGCCTAGAAATTCTCGATAATCGACAGACTTCCATTCCAGATTATTCGCATGCACATATCATGCGCGCACGAATCGGTTCGAATAATCATTAATAATTTAAAGGTCTCCATGGTCGATAAGCCGTATTATCCCGTCATTGCGGTCGAATGCTTAAGAATGGACTTTCACATACCGCCGGTATCGGCGGTCTCAGATCTAATCGCAGCAAATCTTATGCGCAAGCATAAGCGGGCAGGCGTGCAAACGCGGCCAATGTCGAGAAGGTGTCGACACGGCACTTTGCATTGCGTTGCAGCACGCATGTGACGGTGCGCCCGTGCAGACGCGTTAAATCGATCCCTTTACCCAGACTCTAGTGTCACGATTAACTTCACGACAACGAGCAACGAGATACGCGGGGAGAAAGGATGCAGATAAAAAAGGGGAGAACGATCGAGGACGAAAGGAAAGCCTCGAGCAAGGACGGAATTAGCGCGTAACGATAAGAAGTAAGAAAAACATAGATATGAAGTGAAAAATCTTCTAAGCGCTTTCTCCGCGTGTATGAAAAATTATCTTCGAAGAAAACTGCGTTTTTACTGAAATATTAGAATTAACTGCACTTGTATAATTCAATCTTTTTACTTCTTTAAAGCTTCAATTTGGTATTAATATAATATATTAATGAAGGTATCGATTATAATACAAATATATAATTATAATATTGATTAAAGTTGCTATTGTGTTAACGAAAACATTTTGTATAAGGCTTCAAAGAATCTAACTACGTGACTGTGACGAAAGGCTCAAAAGGGCACGCGGAGCAATTTCAACGCGGGGGTGGCGCGAGATCTACAGCGTGGGGTAAACGTCTCTCTCTCTTCCATCGGGCCGTGCTAATGCTTCGAATCTGCTCGGTCTTCCGGCCAACGCGCCGACAAAGCTTTGATGCTCTCGTACAGTCGGAAAAAAGCTCGAGGAGGAGACGGAGATGACTTCACGGAAGGGGGATCGTCAGAACCGGGTGCAAACAAATAAGACTAAAAGAAATCATATAATTAAGTGTTATCAATAAATTTATTTGAATATTGTAAAAAACTAATTATTACTTGATAAAATTAAAAAAAAATTAAACAAACGTATGCAAATCCAGGGTATGAACGAAATGGCAGGCACCCCGGCGTTAAATTCCCCGTTAATATGTACGAAATCATGTGTAGTAGGGCATGCATGCGACGATTATTTTTCGTGACTGCGAGTGTATCATAAAATTGAGCCGCACGTTCGCATTTTAATAAAAGGGCACGCAGTATGCAATTGGCTAGTCAATCTGATATCTACGTTCGACGTCGCAACACTTCGCCGCGCGAGTTTTTCAATACACATGCAACCGCACGTGCGACATAATGCAGCATCGTGCTCTACTGTGCGTGCAGTTGACGCCAAGCGGGAGGTTCTCACGTGCGAGAATGCATTTCGCGCGTTGCATTTCGCGCGACATCCCGACGGTTGCTACACGGTTTTCGCGTTTCCGCCCGTCGGATCGGATTTTCCGTATGCATCGTCGGGGAATATCGTATAAAGATGAATACGTACGCGGACGCAAAAGCGTAGGGAAAACTCACGTCGAGGGAGGGATCGATCGATGCGCTCTCGCCGGTTCGCCCGGAAACTCCGTCCAGAAATAAGCCGGCGAGGGAAGAAGATGATGGGGCGGCGCAGTGACGACGTTGGTTTTAATGATAACTCATGCGAGGATTCGATCGTCAAGGACGATGGTTTATTTTTTTTTAACGTAGGCCTCTGATTCCTTTCCTCCATTCGATTCACTTCCGAAATGGATTATATATCCACATAATGCGCTTTCCATATTGATTGATATACTCACTGTTATGCAACGACTAAAGAAAACTTAATTACACTATTCTCGAAATTGGGATAAATAAATAATTAGATTCCTTTTTTATAACCACTGAACCTACTTTGCATACTTTTATGCAAAATAATGATTAATTAGACAGTAAGGTACGATAATAACGTGTGTCATAATTGCGCTCAATGCATTTTTATAATTTATAGCGATTCGACAGTTTAGTTATTTGTCACATTCATTGTTATTGTCATTATTACTATATATTTTATTATTGCTTCATTATTTTACATACTTATATTAATATTCGTTGTATTTGGATTAATTTTATCATTTTTAATCAGCATTATTTTGAAAAATATACATATTATTATTATAATTTCAGCTCTCTCTCAGCTCTCTAGTAATCTCTCTCTCTCTCTCTCTTTCTCTCAACGATCTTTAGAATTATATCAAACTTGAAACAAGCTTCTTCTTCGAAACAAACTCGTTGAATTTCCATTAAACATTTCTCCAGCTACTTATACCATGTTGCATTTCGTATAACTGCATGTGCTCCAATTGTGTATCTATATTATTTACATCTTACGTACAGTAAATTATATATTACTATACGAGTAGCAGTCGTAACTCTTTATTCTAAGTAACTTGAACATTATCTCGAGTTTGAAATAAATATTTACTTCCACACGAAGTTATATCAAATTTCTTGAATTACATTTTACTTCCCTTATCGCTGCACTTTGTGACTGCATGTGTAATAGCTGTACATTATATAAGTACGTGGCGTTTTTTGTCGTAATATTACGCGTCATTCCGAAACAAAATGGCCATCGTAATTTCCCGATTAGGTATAGCGCATTCATCCGAGCAGCTCGTGGATCAAATCGGCGATTTTTAGGTTTCTGGAGCACTTGAACGCACCATTTTAAAGGTCGGCGTCTTGTTCTCCCCCCTGGTGCGACTAGCTAGCTTACACGCTCGTCGCTCGATATCCCGAAGCTGTTGTTAGGTCGAGTTTGAGGAGACTTCCTGGCGAATGAAAACTGCAGCACAATCCACTCACCACCATAGTAAGACAGCTCTTGTTAAGAACGAATTGATGAAAATTACGCAATTGGTATCTCTCTCAATGAGAATGCACGCATCTTTCTTCTCTGAAGGGTTTCGTCTGGATCGAGTAATTCAGACTTACGAAAGAGATCGTGCAGATTTACGTATTTCATGTTTACACGTGTTATAAATACGGCATGCAATAGTTAGTTTTAAACAAAAATGTTATACGGCAATAGCTTTTCAAATGCGCTATTAAAATATTTTCTCACAAATTAAAAGCTTGAAGAGTGAAAATGTAGAATAAAATCTCATTCCTTGTTCAATTCCCAGGGAACTTTTAATGGGTTTGACAAAGTTTAACAGACTTTTAATTTGAAGTTTAGTTACCGAGATTTAAATTCTTTAAAGTAAGATGTATTGTAATGTTCTTCTTATCTTCCAGCTAGATAGATTTATGTATAATATAAGCAATACACGATATGTATATTGTAAGTAAACAATACAAGAAATATATATATATTTTTTTAATATATCGCTTTTTTACTGCAAAAATAGTGCAACTAAAAAAATTTGATTTTCGAGTTAATTTCATGAATGAATTAGATAAACATTACTCTATTAATCGTTAAAAGCAAACTAAAACATAACTTTATATAAAAATTCTTCAAGATCATCACAACTAAGAAAAAAGAATTTTTCAAGAACTATGATAAATAAAAATGATAAAAATGACATTTGATCGTAAAGAATATATTCTGTTGCCGATATATTATTTAATTAGTACATACATTTTTATCGAGTTAAAAAATAACTTTTTCCCTTATAGAGAAAATTTATTTTTTTGAGTTGTAAAAAAAAAGACAGAGTTATTCAATATCGATTATTATTATAAAAAAAAATATATATATTTTAAATAAAAAAAGTCTTACTAGAAATTACACTACATTTTGACAAATCATTAAATTTTACATGCAAAAATGCTATTTTAAGGTAAAAATTTTATTAGTCTTTCAAGAGTTAACATAAAACAAATTAAAAATTTGATGATCAATCACTTTTTGCTAAAAAAAAGTCTACATCAGATTAGTTAAAGAACAAATTTATAAATCTCGTATTAATGAATTCCGAATATCCCAATAAATCTTTGATTCTCACTCTTAGTTACACGCGATCGTCATTTGTGTTTAACCCTACTCTCAACGATGCCGTGTGAAAGACTCGCGGGTAAAGCGGGCACTTCGAGCCAACGACCGAACTATTGATAGTACTACCAACGTGGCCTTTGAGAGATTCGTCTTGGCCCCGCTTTCTTTTTCAGACAAGTCTCTATCCGACTTTCAACATTGGCTCCAATAAACTCGAAAGCCTTGCTTCTTTATTGTCGTAAATTCTCCAGTTTAGCTTGAAAATTTCGATCAATTGGAGCTGGACGCAAAAAAATCGCGCAGTATAGCTCACTGACAGATCCATAATATCCGTGTCGTTATCATCCATTCGCGTCGGATCAACCCAGTCGTGATGCAATGCAGCTAACAGCTAATGAGCTGCGAGAGACGTTTCTATAGAACGCTTCTTAATACCGAGGCAGGACATGATCGCGCATTTCAGGAATAGACTATTAATTATTATGTTCGTATACGAGATTACTCTCAAACTTAGGAAAAGACGTGTATTACGTGTTCAGAGAAAAATGTGCTTCCAAAGGAATTTTACTTGAATTTTTATTTAAAACTTTATATTTTAGAAAAAGTTGTTATGTTTTTGCATGTGTGTGAGAGCCAATCTGTTTCCAAAAATAAAAATAAAACTGTATAAATAACTTTTTAGATTTATGTATAATTTTTATTTCTCAGATTTATAGTAATATGGAGTTGACATGTATTTGTAAATATCTGTAAAAATATTTTTTAAATAAAAAAAGCGGCAACCGTCATAACGGACTCAGTATGTTTGTAATATATTTTATAATATCGGAAAGATATATACATGATGTCTCAATACATATAGAAAATCGATTTTCTAAATTAACGAATACGGAAATTTATTGATAATTCCAATGAAGCATGAAATTGCCTTTGGTATGTTGCCCCGCCGGCTAGGACGTAAATTGCACTCAGTCTGACCATTCCCGAGTTAATACGACGGGTACATATAGCAATTAATACGTACTTAAGATTACAAATAAGTATCAATAAATACTAAACTCAAACTTAAAAAGAAAGATAAAAGGAAACTTTGTACACTGAAAAAACAAATAGTCAATTTAAATAAATATTAAGTTGAATACTGTCAACTAAGGACATAAAAAATATATTTATTTGGAGAGCAAGAAGAATTAATTTCATCTAACAATCATTCTTTGTATTAAACATTTATTTAAGTAAATGTTTAGTTGGCAATATTCAACTAAATATTTATTAAAATTAATTACATTTTTTCTCAGTGTACACATAAAACACATAAAACTTATAAAAAACTTTGTTAAATATTGTATAAAATATTGTATAAAATATTGTATAAAAATTAACTTTAGGAGGTACTATAGTACAAACCATCATTTAATAACCGATACTATAAGCATATTATTAATTAATAACCAATGCTCTAAGTATGAATATTGTTATTAATTAATTAATATCAATTATTCAGAATGTTACTAACTATCCTGTCAATCGAATGTAGAAAATTTAATTAAAAATGCAAGGAATTCTATTGAGAAGGCAAAGGATCTAATCATCGTCGATAAACATTGGTAACAACAGAGAATTGAACGCGACAGGAGCGCGCGTTGTTAAACCGCGAACTCAATCACGAAAATTCACCGACGGGCCCGTTGAAACGAGTTGTGTAGCGTTTCAGTGTAATTACGCTCCCCGATATTGTATTCTTGGTTGCATTAGCAGTTGTGATTTTCGATAGGGAATATGCCGTGCACACACAAGAGAACGCGATCGATAGTTACAATATGGTTGCTAGGTATACATATATATATCCTGCGATACATAAGCTAATTTAACGCCGAGCAAACTTCTCAATTAGTATTAAAGATGGAGTATAATTTATTTCTTCCGTGCGCAAAATTAATAGTAACTTCAGACATTGCGATATTATAAGTGAAATTGTCGCTACGTATTTCCGCTTATGTCGTGTCTCGGAAGCATTAAAATTACACAATAAATTCGGCGAAATGAGCATAGCTGTAATTTTACAGACAATTAACAACATTTTCTGGGACAGGTTCATTTTGTATACTAGGAAGTGACTTCAAAGCAAATGAGAGTGTCTACTACATCGTATAAACATGAAGCAAATCCAAATGTAATTGGAGAAAGTTGGAATTACTATACAAAATTCCAAATTATTTTTGCAAAACAAATATGCATTCAACAGAGTAATAAAATGATGTATTGATTTCTGAACTGTCGCTTCATAACTGCGTTGATATACCAACGTATAACAAATAATTAATCATGCATAATTTTTAATAATCCTATTTAAATCTGTGAAAATTATATAGTATATACAAATAAAATAAAATAAAAAGTATATAAAACGCGTATGGAAACATTTTTATAAAAAGATAACATATATATATATATATATATATATATATATGATATATAATAAAAATATAATTTATTAGGTCTATAACTTAATTCTCGGCTTTCTTAAATCAAGTTTTGTGATGTAAAATTATAAAAGAACGAATATCTACCTAATGTTTAAAATAAACTCCTTCACTTTCCACACGTAGTCGATTGAATATAGGGATCGAGAATTAAGTTGTAGACCTAATATTTTGAAAGAATAGTATTATTGTTTCAAAAAACAAGTTTTTAATATAAAAATTTATGATACCATGCACTAGATATGTATCATATAAAATTCAATAACATATCATTTTTCTTAACAAAATAACTGGAATAAAGAGAACAATTAACATCTCCTATTTATTTAATGTTATCTTTAATGTTTTATGTGAAATATATAAAATATATATAAAATATATAAAATGAAATATAAATGATATATAAAAAGGCCTCATTTAGTACATCTTGTCTCTTTGAGACGTTTTAATATTACAGCAATCAGTAGAAGGATATACCGAGACGCGAAGAGTCGCTCGCGCTTGTTTACCGATAGTTCGACAGGAAGCTGAAGCGGCGCATACTTTAGCAGGGCAAAGGCATCGCAAGAGCTTCAACAGATGTGTCGATGGATCCGCGTGTTCATAACCACGAGCGAGCGAACGAGCGAGCGAGCTTCCTCGTTGCCGCACGAGAGACGACGATCCGAAGCTACGGCCCTGGAAAATTGCTTCGCTTCGGCTGAGAGAGAGAGAGAGAGAAAGAGAGAGCGACAGAAACGTAAAGGGTGGTTACCGTGTGCCGCTGCCGGTGTCTATTAATGTCGCGGGCCTATTTCCGGATATATCTCGTAGTTGCCGTGCGAAAATTTACCTCCTTCTTGTGCGGTACGAAAATCGATCGATACCGTGCTCGCGGTCGAACGGGATGAGATAGAGCGCGAGCGCGAACGAGTACCACGATTTCGTAATGAAAAAGAAGAAACAAGGTACGAGGGCCAAAGGAGAGCGTATAGACTTTCGCAAGAGACCATTTGGACAAACTTGCTATTTCCGTGACGCATTCAGGGCCGAAAGCGACTATACGTCTTAAGTCCCAATTTTAATAACTATAATGGGCCTTCTACAATAAGCCATAAGTCATTACTCACATGACATAAGTGTTAAGTCACAATTATAAGCCATAAATCTTAAGGAATGTGCATCTACAATAAGTCGTATTAGATCGTTGCATCATAACAGTTCAGCAATTAGATTCAACAATTAAATTCGACAAGTTTGATGAGTTCGATGGTCATAAATTTCTTGTAATTATTCATATTCCATGTTTAATACGATATAAATCACTTCGATCTCAATATTCTCGATTCAGTTTTTAAGTTATACGAAATCAGTTTTCTCGTAAGAAATTGCAGACACATACTTCTTTTTGATTGGTTAGTCATAACGTAATCATAAGCTCTAAGTCAGAAGAGATGGAATTTGGCCATCTCCACTCACAATCAGTCACAGACTACCGATTTATTACTATCTTATGACGCATTACTGACTCGCTTGCAACTAGCTTCTGACTTCTGATTTATGACTTATGGCTTATTGTAGAAGGCCCATAATATGCAAGACATATTATTAATTTTTTAATTATGAATTATTTATAAATCAAGTAGTATATTTTTGTCGTTCATTTAAAACTGAAAGTTCAATTCTTATTTTGGGTTTTAGTTAAATATCCTCTACACATATCTCTCTCTCTCTCTCTCTCTCTCTCTCTCGCTCTCTCTCCTTGTTACATTTCGCATTGCATAAATAACATTAAAAAAAAAATAGAACAATAGTCATAGTCGATATCTAAAAATCATATTAAAATGTTATAATAATATCTATATTAAAAAAAGAAAATATACAGAATGTTGCTGAACTGATAATGAACAGAAAGGGGATGCTTCTATATATGAAAAGATTAGTTAAAAACGTAGAATAAAATCATATAAGACTTTTGGAGAAAATCGATTTTAAATATTCGTTAGGTGTGCATTTAACTATGCCTCGACTTAATGGATTTTGCTTGACTATTATATATTTATTAATATATTAGGTAATCGAAGATACGCAATAAAAACAGGATTTTCATGCACGATAAATTTAATTACTTTATAAATTGTTAAAAACGTAATTCATTCTGTCAAATACGCAATTCTGCTTTTCAAAGTAAATTTTTATAAGCTTTTTCTAATGTGTTCTGGTGCTTCAATTTATCAATTACCTATACATATACCTAAAAAGTTATTAAAATAATATTTAAACTAAAAAAAACAAGAATATAAATGACGCTCTAATTTATCATTACATCTGGTAAATATTTGAAGTTGATTTTCTCGAAAACAAAATCTCGAAATACGAAAAAAAATTTATTCTTCGTTTTTGCTTATTTTCTCATGTATAATCATCTCTTTCTCAGTTACAGCATTAGCTCACAAACACACTTTGTATAATATATATTCTCTCTTTTTAATTTAATTTGTAAAACAGAAACAAAAACATTTTATAAAGCGTATTTTCATGCTATAAAATGTAAAATTTGCACAATGTATTAGCCAGGAAAATGTTCTTTTACTCCAACATGGTTTTTAATAGTTTTGTTATTTTTAATTTTAGTTTAATCTATTTTTACATACATAGGTTTATATTTAGCTGATGTTTTGATTATTATATCATCAATTAATTCTGGAGCAGTGTAAAGATATTATATGCATAAACGTGCCATTTTACATACCGATTACGAGCGTTATATTTTATAAGCGAGACTCATTATACAATCTATCGATGTGCAATCGATGAAAGACGCGATTTCCGGTATCGCGCAGCATTGAATAAACGCTCGTGCTCCGGGAGCTCAAGATACTTGAACATACGCGCGGTACACGCTATATCGGATAAACGAACAAATTGCTCGATTGCAAGTCGCGGCACGGCCGACCGATCGATCGATGCTGTTGTGGAGATTTCACAGTTACAGGATGCACCGCGAGCAAGATATCAATTTTATTTCGTTGTAATCGCGAGTATATGCATTGTGAAACGTAATATTGTATTATAATCAAAAGACCTGAGATAGCACATGTGGTAGAGGTATATTTATGAGAATTGTTTATGAGATAAATTTTAGTTATTTGTAATGGTTTACATTTTACAATACATGTATGTGTATATGTCTGTACATATACGATAGTTGTAACATCAGGAAGACATTCTGAATTCAGTCGACCAGCGCAATCTAACTTTGTAGGTCTTACTATGAATTTTGATTAGGTTTGCACGTTTTATACAGAAAACTGCACTATCTGTGTTTAAGCAATTAAATACGTAAAAAATACTTGAAAGGAGATAATGTATCTCCTTTTGAGGCTAAGAAAATAATGCTTGAAAGATGATCACATACGAGAAATCAAACCGAGTTTTTCCTAAGAGAGGGGGCAAGAATGTATGACGTAAAACCATGAAGAAAACAACGCAAGATAATTTTTATTATCGCAAAGGGAGCGTTGTTGCGTAGTTGAGAATGCATGGGGCAACGCAGGAAAAGGAAGAAGAGAGGATCGGCGGTCGGTATATGTATTTTTAAGCGATCGCAGCTGCGGTTTGCGCCAAGATTAGATAATACGTTGCTGTGTCTCGGGTTCCGACAAAATCCCGTGTGCATCCTGCTTCAATAAACATACATCTCCTGCGAGAACACCTTTCTATGTAGAGAAGAGATAGAGAGATCTGATACAGGGAAAATTGTAATCTTATAGATCCCAGCGCGTTTATCGGTAAACATATATAGTAAGGACTGTTTTTAAAGACCTATAACTCTTGTTTTCTAACAGGATAGGTCTAACTGCCAATCGCGATATTTTATGTGAAATAAACAAAACAAAATTTTATCGTATCTTATCACATGTCATCGATTAATTATGTTAGGTTTAGTACTTGTTAGTTTTAAATGTTATGATAAGAAGTTAAACGCGTAAAATAAGAAAAGCTTTTAATTAATGCACTGATATCTAAAACGCTCTAACAGCGTTTAAGCCTCTCACGAAAAGAAAAGAAAAAAAAAACGTGGAATTCCATGTAAATGAATTCAATATTCGTTATTTTCAGCAATCTCTATTTGATTAAAAAGAACTGATTACTTATCGATATGTAATAAAAAAAAAGTGAAAAACTCGATAAAGGCATGAAATCAACATATGTGATCGATGCAAACCAATAAACGAATTTAGGGCACGTCTTATTGGAGAATAAATTGCATGCATGGACCATCGAAAGCGGGAGCAAAGGACAGAAATCGAGTCACAGAACGTGGACGACGACGATGTTGAGAAATCATCTCTCGGTCATCGTTAACCACGTGCTGCTGGCAGCATCCATTTCTCTGATCAACGGGGAATGGAGGGGACCGAACAACAGCCCTCACACGTGGCACGCAGATGTGCCCCTGCTGATGGGTCACGGTATTACCGGTTGTGTGATTGTACGCCTTTTATGCGCACGCGAACGTACATATCAACCCTCAAAGCACATAAAGCTTTTTTGTCTAAAGTAAGCCTGATTAAATCAAGAGAATACAATATAGGATGCGCCGAGGAAATGAATAATATTTATTTGTATTCGAATAATTTATCGAATATTTTCATAAAAGGTATTTTATGTCTACTATTTTGATACGCAAAGTTATTTAAAAAGTACAAATACATTTAGAGAAATATTTTTTTAATTTTTTTATTAATTATTTATGTAAATATAATATGGCACAGTAATTACCGCGAGCTGCACGATTCGTTTAAAAAAATCGCGGTCGATGCCAATTCGAGGGCTGTTAACTTCGCGATGGATGACGAAATGGGACGCGACTGGATCGAGTCGAATCGCGGTGTCTCAAAGATTTGACATGGAAAATCACGAGAAAAGGTGGATCGTCTACAATGACGTCTTGAGCCGTTTATTTCGGATGTGATATATGTGAGATGTTGAGAATACTTCAAAAATAGAGATATATCGATATTATTATACTTAAATGTATTCACGTTATTTATATTTTCCTTGTTTTTTAAATTGCGTCTTATCATATATTTTATTTCAAATTATGTTCAAGATACGTAGCTTCAATAAATCTAAAGCAGCCCGACGTCTAACTTTTATCACTTCTCTTCCTTTCTTAAAAAAAAAACTATAATTCTTTTACTAGAATTTGTTTATATCTCTTTTATTTATAAGAAGATACATTAATTAGACATTGAAACGAATTAAAACAAAAAAATTATATGCGTCTTATTATATCCCTGTATTTAAAATACCAAGAAGTAAAACATTTATTTTTTTTCGTTTTTAATTTCTATAGTTTTAGTTTCAATTAAGTTACGCTTCTCTTCCACTATAAAGAATGAGATTGGCATCTTAAGATGACTTTGGTAACTTTAAGATAAAATACATAATTCTAATATACACATAAACTGTGACTCTTACGTCATATAATTTGAAATAGCGAGTTTTTTGATGGAGTATTAATGTAAAAAGTTTTCCTAAGTACCAAAAAAGAAAAAGCTGATCAATATGACATCTAATACACATCATTTGTCTTCTCTCATTATATACTCTTCTGATACTCATTTTGTGTCATCCGCGTTCTCTCAACGATGTCATCGTGGATAGTACAGGGCAATGATTTACAGCTCGTGCGTTCCTTTGAAGTGTTTGTCTATGTTTTATTTATTTCTTGTCCCGCGTACTCTGGATCACATCCCAACCAAATTTCGTTCTTTGTCGCTTTGTTCGCATACAAGGGATATAAAGATCCCCCGAGTAATGTTTTTTACCTGAATACTGTTCACGCAGCTTCCGCGGTAAGAGTGTAATCAAGAAATGCTTACTTCATTAAAAATGACATAATCAACTACACGCTATCATGCTAATATTTTATTAGCTAAAAAGTTTATCTAACTATAAAAAAAAGCTCTCTCTCTCTCTCTCTCTCTCCCTCTTTCTACCTCTAATATCAAAATAAGATTAATATTTGAATTTCTACAGAGAATCTAGCTGGCACTGATGCGTGTATTTTGTATGCATAATGTGCATCTCTGAAATATCATTAACTCTGATTATCCATATAGAATCCAATTGACGTCTGACCTACAATCTTGTAATTCACTCAGTATGCGTTTCAGCTCGATTTAATCCTTAACTGATGATGTGGAAAAAGTCGGCACAAATGATGATAAAAGGTCTCACAAACTTTATTTTTATTTTAGATCTTTTTCAAATAATCTTTTAAATATATATTGTATAATGTTAATAACTTTTATTAATTATCTAATAATACAAACAGGAAAAAATATTACGTTGAAATTAATATTTTTAATAGAAATTAAATAGACTACGAGTCTAAGCTAGGATATGAGATGCTATATAATATAAACAAATGTAAATTACAAAAATTACAATTTAATTACAATTTAATTACATTGTAATTTTTGTAATTTACATTTGTTTATATATTATATAACATCTCACATTCTAGCTTAGAGAGAATCGTAGTCTATTTAATTTCTATTATTTTTTATTTATTAAGTCTCATTATAGTTTTAATAATTTTAATATTTTTAATTATTTATACATTTTGTATACAAATAAAAAATAAAGTTTAATTTTTGTGAAACCAGAGACACCCCACACACACATTACTAAGATTTAAACTTTTCTCGCGTAAATTCAAGCAACATCTTCGGAGAACAAAGTTGCTTTATTCTTTATTTATCTTTTTTACTTTTCGACTATCAATATAAACCTAATCTTCCGAAGAAGTTGAAAGAAAGATATTATTTAGTTATTCAAGGAGCTGCGCAGTGAAAATTATTTTATGGAAAAATTGTCTCGCTTGGGGAGATATTCTCTTCAAAACGAATAGTTATTTGAAAGAAGGTGAAGAAAGAAAAAGGGCAGGCTGCATGAATCGTTGAGTAAAGAACGAATAAAAGATTGCCAGCTGACTCGCGTCTGTCGCTGAAATCACCGCCTCGCCGGCGAAGAAATTATTGGCCACGCGGCCGATAAAATTGAGCTGCTCGTTCCCCGTTGCTTTTTTCACGCTCGAGTGCGTCGATCCATCTACGGCAAGATATCGATCCTTGATTCTTGCTTCGGATATTTTTCAACGACGTCTATGTAACTTGCGAGTCTCAAAGATGTACTAACTATACTTAAGTTGATATACCCTAAAATAGAAAAGAAAATTTATCTGTTCAATAATTATTAGGTAATGGAAAAGTTCCGATTTGTTGCGTCCAAGAATTGTCAACTATTGTAAAGTCTAATTTGGAAGTCTATTTGGAAATTCAATTTATTTTTTGCAACATACTTAAAAATAACGTGATTTTGATTTAAAAAAAAGTTCAGATTTGAATACAGAAAATACATAGAAATATTTTAGTTTATTCCTGTCACCGTAAATTCAATAACTGTTTTAAAAAATATAATACCTTCATATATTTATAATATTTATTAAAACAAAAATTCATTAAAATTATAACGATTTTCGTTTTCTATACAAAACAAGATAAAAATTCATACAAAAACTGAAAAAGAAACAAAAAATAATAAGATTCTCTACAATTGAAAACAATAATAATACGAAATTCAATGTATATATTTATTTGATGTACATTTTCTGCTTATTATATTCAACGTATTTATTATGCTAATTATTAAAATTTTATCGTAATGATTTTTTAGTGTTATAATTATTAATTAGAGCCACAAACCCTGGTTCTTATAAAAATAGATAAAATTTATCCCGAATTTTATCGACGGCGACAACGACCTTTCTTATAAGTGAGATGTACTTCGCTTCGAGTCAACGTCTAAGCATCGATACTAGGTCATCGCGACACGGTTCGATGAACGCGATGTTCACATAAGGCCGGTTTCTTAAGCTCGTGAAGAGCACTTAAGCGCACTGAATACCGATGAGTCCTTCGCATTGTCAAGTAACGTTCCAGTTCCGCTTACGCATTTTTCACCCGTATACGACAGAAAAGAGGGAGGGGGGGGGGAAGGAGATGACAGAAACATTTCATGTGCCATATGTCTTATGTAGCCGGTCTGTTCGGTTAATACTTAAATGAGCGAATAATTCGATTCAGAAGAAATCGATAATTTATGAACTCAGATATAATATCACAATTTGTATTTATGTATTTTAATATTTTTTTTTACAATTATACTATAAAATTATTTTATTTTATAAATAGTACAGAATAATTGCAGAATGTGTGATGTTTCAAAGGAAGAGTAGGCCAAGTGCATAGTTTGCGAAATAATGTATTATAGCTTAAAATAGAATTAGAAAACAGGCTCATAGATAAGAAGTTTTGAAATATAAAAGATCGCTGCTAAAAGCGGAAAGATACGACTCATAAATTATGGACATAAAATCATCGTGCTAACAAAGTCGCTCGGAGCTAACTTTAACTAAATTCATCTTTTCTAACTATATTAAAGATATAGAGCAATCATCTCTCTCTAAAAAGGGATATGCGAATTGCAAGTCCAGCTGACTTCACTCAACTGTGCACGCCGGTGCAACTAAAAACCCCTTACTCTGCTGTTAAATCCAAAATGCACAGCAAACACTGTACCGCAGGAACTGAGCGTCGTATTTCAATGCTATGTCATTAACAGTTGGAAAGTGGTTCCATCGCTCCGCACCTCTTTGTTCGCCAACCGTGATTAAACTCCGTCCTGACACGGCGCGGCATTACTACTTTTACGCGCCGTTGTCGTTACGCTCTCGCTCTCGATTGTCGCGTGCAAGTGCTGGGAGTTGGTAAATTCTAGCCTTATACGCTCGCCCGATTATAATCAACAATATACCAATATAACAATTAAGAATATTCGCGCGCAAAAGGATTACGAGTTGCGGAATTGAAAACGCTCTACTGCCGCCGTTATACATATAATTATTATATAAGAAAATACTTTATAAATCTAATTGTAATCCATGTATTTTAAGAAATTTTAATTTCAATCGTGATGCATGTTTTGTTCTTCTTGCGTAATTTAGAAATTTCTAAAGCGATAATTGTACCGTGCATTTGAATTGTTCTCATGTAAAAACTAGAAAGCTAAAAACAAGAATGAATTCGTTAAAACTATGCGCGATTAATATTTTAAACTAATACGAGAAAATCAAGATCATGTAGGATATCAATCCCTGAGGGCACATAACAGCAATTTGATAGCGTCCCTTCCCCCCTCTCTCTCTCTCTCTCTCGACGGATCCCTGTGATCATTTCGCGTCCAATTATTTCGCGGAGGCAACGCGCGCCGCGCCTCGTTACGGGCTAAAATCGGTGGAAACAACGAATAAGTGGCGCAGCGTAGAGAGAGCGAGAGAGACGGTATATATACACGAGGCAATCTCTCCCCTCATAATTCCAATCATTCGCCAGATTTATTCGCTTCGCGATGAGCGTGTCCGATGCACACTCGCCAGTAACGCGTTGTACTTTGTGTTTACAGAATGCGTTCATACAAATGTCATCGTAGTAAATATTTAGAATGGATTTCTTATTTTCCAGTTTAATTTTCATTTTTGTTTTCATGGAAAAAATACTGAGAAAAAATGTACTAAAACTTAATACATATTTATTTGAATATACCAACTAAACACATTTATTTTTATTGAATAAAAAAATCTGATAGTTAAATCAAATCAATGGTTCTTATAAGTATATTTTAATTGTTATCAATATTAAATTAAAAAATAAATTTTTATATTTATAGTAAATATTTATTATTTAATTGCTACTATTTAAAACAAATAATTTATTAGAATTTTTTTAGTAGATTTTTAGAGTATTATTAATGAGCACAATATACATATATGATTATTCTCGTACAATTAATTACGTGGAGTATCATAAAAGTGAGAATTAAATGTAGGAGCAAGTTCTAAATTTAATGCAGACCAACAGGCTCACGTTACAATATATGAGAGTTAAATTTGAGACGAGAATCCTTATAAAATGGATCTTTATCGTAAAATATTACAGTTGACGTTACGCTACAACCCTTTAGCTTTTCAATATCTCGTTAACTAGAAATTGAATTCTTTGTGGAGATAAAGATCATCTCGAAGATAAATGAGCGATTAAATTTCGTATGTAATGCCCATCTCACACACACACACACACACACACACGCACACACACACACACACACACACACACACACAACACACACGTCCGTAAAATTTCAATTAAAATAAACTCTAACTGAAAAAGTCTTTCCACAAGGATTTTCGTCTCAGAGATTCCGACAAAGAATGAGTTCTCAACGTCCCGTGCGTTAACCGCGAATCATCCTGTATAACAGCCGCGCTACCGCGTCTCCATCGCGTCGCCTCGTCGTCTTTGTCATGGGGTCGCACATTGCCGACGACGAGATCGCCCACATAAAAGAGAGAGAGACTCTCGATAATTCAACGGAACAGGGCGAAAAAATCAATAGTACAACCACCCCGACGGTGGCGCGCGGA
>NW_017277125.1:587999-597273 GCF_001594065.2 Cyphomyrmex costatus | reverse complement strand
GGGGGGGGGAGGGAAGGGGGCGGTGGAAAGGGGGGCCAGAGGGGTGACCAAGAGTCCGAGGGCCCCCTAACTCACCCGGGGACGCGTGCATATACGCGAGCGCTACGCTTTCTCTACCGCATATACTTAATGAACACACGGCAACGTATTTGCGCACACGGCGACTGACACCCGGCTTGCTTGCTCGCCCGTCCGCCTACCTACCTACCTACCTACCAACCAGCCGACCGGTCGGTCGGTCGGTCGACGAACAGCCAGCCAACTCGTTATTTATTTCCTTTTTCTGTTCCCTCTTTCTCTCGAGAGAGCGTAATAACCTTTCAGCCTCTGCTCTCACTTCGGAAGAACGCTGATCGCGTTTCAGAAAAACAGATGCCTCGCGGTCTAGACTTCACACGACTCCCCGCGTCAAGCACCAAGGTGCGAAGATCGAACCAAATTTCCCCGAGTATCTCGTTTCCGCGATGTTCTATCCATAAATAATGACAGGGGAAAATTAACAAGGAGGATTTAATAGACGTATTCATATTATTATAGTTCGTATCATATGTTATATACTTATGTGGGAAATAAAAGATGCAATCTCTCTAAAATGTTGTCCGAAATGAATATCGTGCTGTTGCACGAGATAGGATTAGTTTAGTCGTCGGAAATATATGTTGCTGCAGAGATTGTTTATATTACTCAAACTCATGTAGCACTCAAACTAATACGATAAACAAAGCCGTCCTATGTGAAGTGACGTCTTTGATTATGAGTAACTAGGTCACGATATGTATTCCTTGGTATACAAATACATTGATGTGTATGTGCACATACCAACCCACATAATTATTCAAGATTAATGCAATTAATTTACTTTCTAATTGAAGCAGTTATCGTAACTTTTTACGTTTGCTTCTGTATATTAATCGAAAAATTCAGTTGTCTTAATTTTCCTTGTGTATATTTACTCTGTTAATGTATATAATATATATATATATATATATATATGTATATTAAAACATATACGTAAATATAAAGAAAATATAAATAAATATTGACCTTTTTAATTTTTGACTATTATAAGAACTTCTAATTTATTAATTTGACTATTCCAAGACAACTACAATATTTAACTAAATGAAGACTGCGTTACTTTATATCTGAAATGAAGACTACGTTAAATTTTATAAATTTTGTATGCATAAAGACTACATTAAATTTCATAAATTTTATATACATATTTATATTTAATTTTTGTAAACATTGATAATGACCCGATCGGTGTCGAAACGTCTGTTCAGATTGTTGATATTTTTATTTTATTTTTACTTTGTATTGTCTTTATTGAAGTTGTAATGTTTATTAATTTGAATTAAAGTTTCTTTGTTAAATGTCAACATTTGGCTCTTGGCCCTTCTTTTATTTTGTATGTTAAATAAATATTATTTTTCTTGGGGTAATGGTCCACGCGACAATGCCATCATGAAGTATTCGCCAAATTGGGTCATTAACCACTTTGAAGTCGTACAGTACCGAAATAAGATCACAAGGCTTTCAACATCGTTTAAGATGGGAGCAAACCATCCGAAGAAGGATACCCTTTTTAGATAACATCGTAAATCTTTGCTTTCTTTCATTCTTTTATAATGCAGGAACCTATGTTACGTAAAGTAAATTTACGTAACAAAATTTCCCCCAAAGTTTGTAGCCCTTAGAAAGAAATATCTATTCTATTTTTTCATATTTTTATTACCCTCAGAACTAACGCCAAAATCTGTAAAATAGTTACTGGAATCTATGTATAATACTGTCAACGCGTTAAATATTTACAGTATTATTGATCGTGTATGGTTAACATTAATGGATTAATTTATAATACATAGAATATTGACGATAATTCGGATTTCTTGATTCTCGGGTATCAGTATTCGCTGTGTGATAGGAAATATCCTCTACCACAAATCGATATTGATGCTCAAGAATCAAGAAATCTCAATCATCGTCAATATTCTATAATACATCAATCCATTGATCTTAATTACACACGATCAATAATATTATCAGAATATTTGTTGATATTAACAGTTTTATATTAATTTTACAAAGTCTATGTTCGATTTAATTTAATTTATGTTAATTAGAAAGCATAAATTAGTATCAAAAACCAAAGTAACATAATTTGTATAAAAAGAATGAATACTAGATATTCTAGTAAAAATAATTTAACTTTGTGGATACAACATAAAGAAAATTGAATTACTACACATTTTTAACAAAAATTTATAATTGAAAAATTAATTGTAATGTTATTTATAATTTTGAAAAATTAATCAAATAAATTTTTAATTTCTATACGTGGATTTCGAAAACAAAAATTTACCAAAATGTAAAATTAGAAGAATCATTAATTATTGGAAAAGATTTTAGCACTAAAATCAGTACGATATGTCGCGTGGTGACGTTTGTTTCAGGTCAATGCTTTATTTAAAGCACTAAAAACAATGGACGATATGGAATTACTGGCTTAACGAGTTAATATTCATGTTAATCGCGAAATAAAAGCCTTGACGTTTAGCCGAGCTCCTGACGTGATTGTGTGCATGATTTCCACGTCAGCGCTGATCGAATGTGTTAGCATTAGCGCTGAATCATTAGTGAGGGGACGGACCACGTATAGTATACAGATATCATGGCGCCATGAGTTCGCCGGCAAACCAGATAGAATCGTTCCCCACTTCTAGGGTAGCTGAATTGACCAGAATGGAGCACCCCCTATATACGTTTCTCTCTCTTGTATATATAATCAAGCGTTACATCGTCCTTACTTTAAAATCAATAAATAAGACTCAACAGCTATTTTCTTTAATTTAATCAAAATATTTTAATCAAAAGTGTTTTTTCTAATATCGAATTACTCTCTATCCACAAAAACGTTTATATCGTAATTCATTATATTTCTAGAAGAGTTGTGTAAATTATTTATACTCTTCTAAAAAGACAAATTATCATTTACGAAAGGTAAATTATTAGTCCAAAAATTTAGATACTTGTCCTAATATTACAATTATTTAATAAATCATTTAATCGTAGTAAAATTTCTCTATTAATTATATACATTAAATTATTATATTATAATATTATTCAATAATTACAATCCTGAATAATCCTATTAATCTTGAAACATTTATTTTTTACGTGTCTCTATAGTTTTTTTAAATCAATTTTGTAGTTTTAAGCAAGTGTTTTTCTTCCACGCCTCTTTCATAATCCAAATTTTTTTAGTCTATTCTGTTTCCTCATCCGAATTCTCTGTTGTGTAATAAGAAATAATTTTGTTTTATGGGAAAAAAGAACATAGTGGTACTTATGTGACTATGATTTTCTCGTGAGAATCCATGGCATCGCTGTGTCTCAACGAAGAACATAAGAAAATAAAGAACAACACCTATTCAAGAAAGAGAATAAAAGTAGCTGGGCAAACCGTCGGATCCCACCGTCTTTCGAGGTGCAGAAACGACTGCGGACTTTTGACGGAGTCTGAACTCGTAAAGGAGAATCGCATCAGAACGAGAGAAGACTCTTAATCCCGTTGCAGCGCTGCAGCGTCGCGTTGGTTCAATAACCGTAATTTTCTGCGATTTTAAACGACGAGAAATTCAAAGAAGAGAGAGAGAAAGAGAGATTTATAGCTTGGCAATCTGCGCTTGCGTAATTATTTCGTTTTTTACAACTTTTGCTGTTGCTAAAAAAATATGTTATATAAAAAGAAGGGAAAAAAGATTTAATTTAAAAAAAGGTTTTAATTTAAAATAGTTGTCACGCATTCAACAAATGATTTTATCATACATAATTTGTAGCAGCTATTTGAGATTCTATCATTGCATATTAAGGTTCTAATTACGAATATATAATGTAACGCTTTCAAATAATCAATTTAATCGGTATAACAATGCAAATTTGTAGTAATATTTTAAATTTTAATGCAATAACAACATCGACAAATATATAATTAATTATTTCATATAAATAAAAGAAATTAGAAATAAATGTCAGAGAAAAAGAAAGAGGAAATTTTTCAGAACAAGAAATTATAACAAAATTTGCGATATTTTTTGATATTATATGTTTTCGTTTATGGGGTACAGTATCTTCTTTTTTTATTTACACGTATTAAAATTTAATCGATACCCTTCGCGAAAATAAAAGGGCAACTGTCCTACGTCTTTCACCTTGAAAGTCACATGACAATATTGGTTGCTTTAATCGCGGGATATTAATAGAACCCAATGGGACTATCAGGATTGAAGCGACAGCGTGCTAATAATACAGCCCTGTGGGATACTTATCTATTATCTCGTTATAATCGGCATCGAAACTATCAAAGGAAGCAGGATGGACTGCACGTGAGCGCACGTGTACAGGATACCCCTTTCTTCCTCCGATAAAAGTTTCCATCTAAAATTGCGACATGCGAATAGTATGCGGAATTCCCCATGTTACGAAAGAGGTATAGCTCGTCTATAAGTTGACCTTAATCATGCGGACGAGCAGTTATCGCGAGATACCAAACGAATCACGGCACGAGTGTAATATTTCTGGAATTACGTGCACGCTATAGACTAAGGACTTCCAATATGAAACCCCTGGTTCCTCAAGGAGCTACATGTTCCGCGTTTTATGGAGTCACTTCCTAAGTCCATTTGATCCTGCTAATTAATAGCTGTGTGAATCATGGATTGGTGCGTGCGTGCGTGTGGAAAGACAGTTTTGTTGAAGTATCTAAAAATTTAACTAGATATATGTAGATCTAAAAATAATTGTGTTACCATGAAAATAATTCTGTAGGACGCTCATGATTAATATCAAAATGTTTTGCAACTTTGCTCATAAACCTGCGTAATTTTATCCAACAAAGTTATTTTCAGATTTGTATCTAACTAAATTTTTAGATATTTTAGCAAAATAGTTTCTTCCGTGTAAATAAGAATATTTATAACCCATGATAGAATCTTTTCTCAACATAACTGATTAAGAGTATAAAAAGAATGCATTACGAGTGATAGTCACGCAAAATCACTATGTGGTAATGTAGTAAATATGTGAACTATAAAATATAAATACAAAACGAGAGAACACGAAAATAAATGAAATTCAGAATGAAGGAAACACTGCGTTCCAGGCGGCAGGAATTTTTTGCTATAGCGGATCTCGAATACCGTAAATGATAATGTGGCGTCAAATCGCGTGTACGATGAAGAATAACGCCAAGATAAAAATCGCCAAGACATTTCGCAGTCGGATAGTTAGAATTGAAACGTGATTTATTATAATTTAAACGTATTCGTAAAAATACGCGACTGGGGTGAACGATATACGGTAACCGCATGCATCTCGGCCAGCAGACGCCGAGACGCGTGACGAAAGTGTAAGTGAAAGACGCGCGACGCGAGAAGAAGATATTTCATTTTCCGTCGTCGAGCGTAAATAAAACTCGTTTCCATAAAACGTCAGGTTTATAAGGCAGCCATTCACGCATCAGCAAGCAGCTGTTTTGGTGTATTTCATTTCGAACGTCACTCTGTAAGGAAGTTCCCGTTTCATTCAATTATACGGTCGAAGAAATTTAATTTCAATTTTATTTAAAAATATATAGTACATTACAGTAAATAAACTTAAAAAATTAAAATTTTAACTTGCGGAAATGCATCCCGTTTATAGAATGTGAAACTTGTAAAATAAACGCATAAATTTAAAAATTATAAATGGATATCCATAAAAAGAATAGCCATTTATAATTGAAAACATTCCCTTGCGCAAAACTGTATAAATAATTTGTCATAAATTTCGTATAACGTTTTCTACAGTGTATAATTTTTTAAAACTAGATTTTGTCTGCAATGGGATACAATATGGAACTAGCAAATAATGTTTAGACATTGCCAGGTTATTCGTGAAATTTCCTTACAGTTTTTTCAAAAGATCAAAAATATTGTCTACATAAATATAAATTGCAAACGCACGGCGTTTCGTTTAAACCTTTCCCTTTTCGTTACTACGCGGTCTCGAGCACGAAACAAATTTATCTCTACATCGCGCAACCCTTTGATTAATATTCCCCGACGATGCAATAATGATATCGGATACAAAATGATAACGCTCGCGTTACATAGCAAGGTATGTACGGGGCATGGTAAAAGCAAGTGCTAATGCGATGGTCGATTGCCGTGCGTAATGATGAACTCGTCGAAAACCGGCAACAATAATTTCAAGAATCTACCTTTAAGCATTCTTACTGTCTAATTTACCCGGACAGGTTCACGCAGCTTCTCAGTTTGTTTTTTCACTTTTTTTCGCTTTAAAAGATAGAATTTTTAGTTTTATCTATCTAGAACTATTGAAAATACATTCAAAATTTTCAATATTTAATGAGTTTCCACGAAATAATACGCCGTATTATTATAATTCACACACATGCCTCACAATAGTGTCTGTTGCCAGACAATTTTTTATTGTGTTTTGTTTTTTTTTATGTCACAATTTGAAGTAGTAATGATTGAAACAATAGCTTTAAATTATCTTCTACTCTGTATGTATGTGTGCGTGTGTATGTATATGTTGTATAATATGTAATATTTTTAATAAATCAGTAATAACTT
The DNA here is from genome assembly GCF_001594065.2 of Cyphomyrmex costatus. Classification (NCBI taxonomy): domain Eukaryota; kingdom Metazoa; phylum Arthropoda; class Insecta; order Hymenoptera; family Formicidae; genus Cyphomyrmex; species Cyphomyrmex costatus. The sequence continues at coordinate 590,632 of NW_017277125.1, read as the reverse complement.
TTTCTATTTCTCAAACAACAAAAAAAATAAAATAATAATTTTTTAAATAGTTATATATAGTATTATTAAACTAAGATAAATTTTTTAACTGCAAATTTTTTTGTAAAAAGTTTAATTATTTTATAGAAGCATTAATATGTAAAAGCTTGTAAAAAAAAAATAGGTGAAGAAATAATAACGTCGTTGGCCATCGTCAATTCAACAACTCGAGATTGCTCGAGAATCTCGAGATCCTATTGCTGCGGCTTGAGAAAGGAGACAGCAAATTGTACGTCAGTATTCTTCCACCGCTCAAAACTCAAATCACTTATACTAAAGATGTGGGGTTCAAGACCGGTTCCATCAATGTTAAGGTTAACTTTAATCTCGATTGCATTTATTGTTAACGTTTATCTTTTTTTAATTCTTAGCAAGATTATTTGCATTGACGGAACTTTAGTGTGTGTTGCGTGACGTAGCGTCGGCGTTTGCCGCTACCTTGTCTCTCTCTTTCATACGATGTATATGCCGTCGCGTAAGTGTCTGTAAAATGACATCCCTGGCAACGACTCAGTACGAAGTCGATTTACCGCTATACACAAATAGGCCGAGAAATAAACATAGATGATTTCATTACTAGTACTAATATCGCTTTAGACGCGCTGAACGGGTAATTAGCATCCGCCACAGAGGACAGGCGACACGAATTCATTGAGAAGCAGGTAGAATTTCATCGTTAACGTGTACGAAATTCTATGAGACATCGCTATTGAATGTCGTTGAATGGATAATATCTAATTTACGCATCAGGAAGAATCGAGAATATTTTATAGAAAAATATTTCAGCTGCGCGCAAGACGTTATTTATGATGCCTTTAAGTATCTATAATAACGAACAATATGCGATGTAAAATATTGGAATAGCCATTCAACTGTTACGGCAACACACATGAAGTATGCTCACCAAAACGATCACGTACGCGTTCACGGGGAAAAAAATAAAGCTCATATCGAAAAGACGAGAAAAAAAGATCCAATATGTATGATATGGAGAAGCTGCACTCGTATTGAAAGAGCACTATACTATCGTACAATTATAATAAAAATTCTGTGCAATAACGACTGCCAGTCCCGATTGCCATAACTCTAAATAGAATAAAGGCTTAAGGTAAAGGAGGGATATGCCTCTTCGTGCAGAAGAAATGATTGATAATGCTTCATGCAGCAATACATAATTCTACATAATATAGTACATCAGTATACAAAATCTCATACTATTAAAATTATCAGCAAATCTGAAGTCTCATAAAATTTAAATTTTATACATGTAAATTAGAAGTTAGAAGCAGTATAGAAATTATATATAGAAAAGCAATAAAAAAATAACGAGTGCAAATTGCATGTATCGAGTGTGTGATCTTTCGACGGACTTTCGCCAAGTTAATCAAGTTCAATTAATTGGATCCAGTTAATTGAAGATCGTTTGATCAAAAAGTTCGTACGGCATTTAATATGTTTATAAGGGGAAGTTGTACTATTTTGTGTGAAACGCAACTTCTAGCAGACCCGCGGCCAATTCGCGGTCGCCCGCCAATATCTCACCGGACGGACCTTCTCTCACTATTTCTCCCATCCTCCCCCCTCTCTCTCCTTCTGCCCCTTCCTTTATCACTCTCTTGCATGCGATATTTATCCCACAAGGATGCACGGTGACGCGTGCAATTTCCGATGGAAGCGAGAACTCGCCGCCAACGTGATTTAAAGGTTAAGCCGAGGTTGGCCGCGCGCGCGGTCGGCAAATCGACCGTAAGGGCTCCGTGGTTAAACTTAAATCAGACCTGCATTTAAGCCGGCCTCGATCGAGCGCTTGTTACATTCAATTCTCGCTCGTGCATCTGAAGGGCCGATTAGAACACTGAGTGTCCACCGACACTGAGTTTCAGCTCTGTCTAGCTGTATTTGTCAACGACGAACAAATGGGATGTATAAAATATAAAAGTATCTCGACAAGAATCTGATCGTGATGCAATCGCATATTATACTTATCATGTATTATATCAAATTTAAAAAATTGATATTTGTATAACGTCCATTACTGTCAGTAGATGCTTAACTTCAACTTGATTTGAGTTAATCTTTATTTTTATTAATTCTTGAAACTAGAAAAAAATAAGTTGAACTGAGATTAAAGTTAATTTATATTACTAATATAATCATTAGTGCTGGAAAAATTGAAATAAAGTCAAAAGAAATATTTAATTAAAGAATGGCTCTATAAAAAAAAATACTATTTCAGAAATAAGTATTTTGCAATAGTAAATATAAAAAGGGCAAATATAGTATTTGTATAGACGCATCTTTTACATAAATATTTCCATTAAGTCTATTTCAAATGTTTCCTTGCACTAAAAACATCTATTTACCATCATTTATTCCAACTATTGTAATTTTTCCCAACACGGATGATATTGTAAGAAACAATTTGTAATGGAGATGATAGCTGTATCATTTTCAAAGATATTTTATTTTCAAACAAGGTTTTAATTTCGCTACTACACATGCACAGAAAAATATCATTTTATTATTAAGAAAAATGTACTCTCTCTCTTTCTCTCTCTCTCTCTCTCTCTCTCTCTCTCTCTCTCTCTCTCTCT
>NW_017277125.1:520587-587953 GCF_001594065.2 Cyphomyrmex costatus | reverse complement strand
AGAAAAATGCTCTCTCTCTCTCTCTCTCTCTCTCTCTCTCTCTCTCTCTCTCTCTCTCTCTCTCTCTATCTCAGTTTACTTTTTTCTTTTAAGTAACGATTATTTTAACAAAAATTATTTTCTTGATAAAATATGTTGTTTTAAAATATATTTATTACATATTTAAAAAAAATCTCATTATCATGTACTTAAAACAAGAATTTTTATTATTTTAAAGCATATTATAAAATTTTATTGAAGAACTGACTTAAATAATAACCAAATCGAATTTGTTTTAATTGAATATTCTTGATTAAGATATTAAATTTATTGTGTGATTCAAAATATATTTTGAATAAATTTGATTTGCTTATAATAAACTTATAATAAGTTTGCGGATATATGAAATTTTTTAATATTTAAAACAATATTATTTAATATATTTGAATGCAGCACATATTTTTTTGTACGGTTAGATTTGAAAAATCCTCAATAAAACGATAGCAAATCCTCTTATCTACATGCTCGCCGCGTTACCACGCGCGACACATAAATATGTGTGTGATTTATAGTTATTATTTCAGTTATATCTACTTTGACCGTAATTGATATTTTTCTTACTTAATTGATGTATAATTATTATTTAGAATAGAATATGGAATGTAAAATCTGAAAAAATGTGGAATTTAGAATATAGAAACATTATTTGAAACAATCAGTTGGTCCCTTTAATACAGTTTGTGTTTGTATAATTACAATACGCACTACATTAAATGAAATTATTAGTACAAAAAAATACGTACTGCATTCAAATATATTAAATAATATTGTTTTAAATATTTCAAAATTTCATATATCCGCAAATTTATTACAAGTTTATTATAAGCATCAATTTCGACGAGATTTCAATTCTATCTTGGTTAAGTATTATCCTATTTCTTATTATATATATTTTTCAGCGGTATAAAATGCAAATTCGTGGCATTGTTCGGAAAGTTAATAAAAAAAATATCGAACACGACACTTGCAATACTCATCCATTTACGCGATTAAATGCTCCGTGAACCATCGGCCAAATTCGAATGCACATAAATTATGGTTAACACAAGAAAACCATGTTAGTCTCAGACACGTAATGTAGAGGATAAAACGATTTCTTCCTCGAAGAGGGTTTTCTCCTTCGGATACGATTAGCCGGTTACGCCCTTCTGATAGGAAAACAAAGTTTGCTTCGAAAGGGTCTTTCCCTCATTTTCCACGAGTTACTAATAGTTACAGCGAATACACAGGTATATGCGGTCAGGACATACAGGCGATAAAATTGACGATTGTCGACTCTTTATAATTTTAACGATCTCGTGAATGCGCGATCAATGCCTAATAATCGACGCAAAGTAATAGCCAATCGTGTTGCCATGCAATAACATCAATAGCGACCTAACATAGACGATGAGCACGTTCGTGACATAATTTGGAAACACATTTTTGTGTACGATCGAGTCAGATGGTTAAAAAAAAATTTTTTAAACATTGTTTTAAGATAACTGTTAATTGAATATTAGTTGACTCTCTCTCTCTCTCTCTCTAAATATTTTTAATAAAAATTTTACGTAAAGTAATGATCTTTAATTTTTTTGGAATAGTTTTTATACATTTTTACATTACGCGACTTTTTGCTTCTTTCCACCACGGTCTCGGTAATTATCACCTTTAATGGAAGTTTCTTTTTAGGACAGCTGCATGTAAAAAAGCTGTTAACTAAATATTTTATCTTGCGCAAAGTAATCATTTTCAATTTTTTCGAAATAGTATTCTTCTATTCTTTTATTTGCTTCTTTCCGCTACTTTCTATAATCATGTTTAATAGGGGTTCATTTATCAAGAAACAGAGTGTCGATATAATATGACTTATTTGCCAAATGGATAACAATACCGAGGACATCTCATGTGTCCTCTTCTACCAGGGCAAATTAACTTTAACCTCGATTTAAATTACTCTTTTCTTAATGTTTAGAATTAGAAAAAATACAGAATCTCAACTGTGTGTGTGAAGATTGAGATAAAGTACATTAGAAGAAACATCTCAAGATGTTTTGTACGAATGTCCGTATTGAAGGTATTGAAAAAACTCTCATTATCTTACCACAAAACTAATCGTAATGATTTGCAAGTGTGGTAACAACGATCAATGTCAGGAACGTCCCCCATCGCGTATAAATGTAACGCCCCCATGCAAGCGAGACGCTGTCTCTTTCTCTCTTTCTCTCTCTTGCTCGCGATCGAAACAACAGATCCGACGTCGCCTAATGGATGGAGAGAGTAGCAGCGATTTGCCGTACTCCGGCTTCGCGTCGTTTGTCCGAGGGTCGACAATTCGGGTCGGGAATTGAACGGTTCCGGCGAAGACGAAATCCGGAGACTCTCGTTTCGGACCTCGTGCCGCGAGCGGGGTCAATGGCGTATTTACGTTTGTTTATTATGATGACGGTTCTTCCGGGAAGCCGGCGCTCCACCTTGTGCGATGACGACGCGATACCAACCAGCCGCGGAATGAAAACACAAACACAATAAAACCGTTATATGTACTCACCGCTCCGTCTCTTCCGACGTGGTCGTGCCACCCCTCGGGTAATCCACGGCGATGCGTACAAGGCTCCGGGAAGATGGAAGGGCTAGTGACCGTCTGTCGTCGTACGGTGCGTCTCTACCGCGAGGACGAAACCGGCGGCCACATCGCGCGCGCACGACGCTCGACGAGATGCATCCACGGTACGCGAACTGACAGCTATCGCGCGCCGTTCATTATCGGAGGGGAAGAGAGAGGAGAGAACCCAACCAACCACCTTCACCTGCGCTCGCGCCGCTCACGACTACTCCGCTCTGCTCTTGCGCGCGACCGGCCGGCAACAAACAGCCGCACCGCACCGCACCGCACTCTGCCCTCTCCCACTCCCTCTTCGTCACCACCTTCGCTACCACTGCTGAGCGCTGCCTCGTGCTTCGACCAATCGGTGTCTCGCTAATCTCGCTATTGGGATTCTCGTCCGCCATAATGTTGTTCCGACTATTAGGCGCGCCAAAAATAAAATTTCTTGGATCTGTTTTTTGTGTGTCTGTGAACACTAGTGTACACTTTTGAAACCTCAAGCAAGATAGTATATTTAACATGTGACGAAAGAGAGTGTGCTGTCTAGTACAGGAATCAAAAACAGATCTCTTGATTGAGGAATCAAAATAGATGGAATGAATACGCGAATAGCTATTGTTTTAATTCATTACGATTCAATTGTTACGAATTATTTCGTTTTGTCATCTGGGGAAAATATGTGCGCCCCATTCAAATGAGCATTCATTCCTTTGAAGTAACTCTTGATAAAACAAAAACATTTTGCTGTTATTGGGTAATTTCACAAATCTAATTAATTGTTGAAAATATTTATTAAGTATAAATTGAAACTTTTTTAATGAAAAAAGAACTGATGCATTTTTATTTGAAAAAACGGTAATACAATTGTATCTTGCTTTTTATATTTCTGCGAAGCACTTGACAATGTTCGTATATGTATATTTCGTGAGGGTATATAAAAGTGTTTTGTGCATTTTATATTTCTCAAATACTAAGACTGACAATTAATCTTAATTATTATTTAAATTACAAAATGTATATGAAACTTTGAATCTTTCCATTTTAAATACAAAATACATAATATTTTTGTATGTGCAGTACCGCTGAAATACAAAATATAAAATACACTTTTATTGTAAAAACTGTGTTTTATATAAAAGTATTTCAAATACATGCCAGCCCTGCATTATACATATACTATTGCATATAAGAATATCAAATATAATATTACAAACAATAATGACTGAATATTGCTTTAAAAAATTTGGGGAACGCAAGTTGCTGATTGACGACAAATTTCTATAATGGCAGTTTTATTAATAATATAATTTTTAATTATAATCTAATTGATCCATTGAATAATAAATAATCGTAGAATAAAAGCCTAAAACTTGGTCTTTTGGTCAACGGCGCGACACAAATCGTTAAATCCGGGATGTGTCCCACTTGAGGCTTACACTTCCGAGTGTTATTTATCCTTGTTAAACGTTGGATAAACAACAAATGATTCCATAAGCGGTTGTGAAGTTGAGAGGAGCGTGTGCGGTTAATCCACGAACGCGACGGACGTGATCTAGAGAGCGACTAGTCCGTGGGCGATCTCTCGCGCGGAGCGGAGCGGAGGCGAGCGCGGAGGTTGGTTGGCTGAATACTCTCATTTCTCTCGCGCGGAGCGGAGTGTACATATTTTCGTTATCGGGTGGACACGGCGCACACACGCTGTCTTGGTCGCCCCGCGCCGGATTACCGCTCAACGTCCGACGGGTGATGAGAAACTCGCGCCGCAATTAAAAAGGCCGCGCTAAGCTCCACGTGAGTGACTCGCCCGCATACGGTGCTCGCTCGCCCCGTTGTACTTTAGGGGGGACAAAAAATACGGTGCCTCGCCAGAAATACGAGATCATGGCGGTGCCCAACAGCGGTGTAGGTGAGTTACTTATTTTATTTGAACGGCCAGTAAACACCCCGGGTTGATTCTCCTCCTCGGTTCTCCCCTTTTTAATCAGATAATGAGACCCGAGGTGGGACGATGCGACGATTGTCGGACCCGGCACTCTCGTGCTATACGAATTGACAGAGGATGTCGGGATCGCGAACCGCCCGTATTTCTCGTGTAACGAGTCACCGAGACGGTAAACTCGATAGTACATCCGTCGCGAGTCGGTATCGTCCTCCCGCGATTTCGTCGACTCTTCTCGGAACCCGCGAATCACCCGAAACGGCGAAAAGGTTAACCATGCTCAATCTCTACTCCTCATACCATAACCTGTATCGGCGCGAACATCGTTTCAGCTGTTGTAACTGTATTATAATTACTTATATTAATAAGTGCGACAAATCTTGTTTTTAAAAATAGAATTTCGATCTTTAAAGTTATTTGTCTAGAATCTATTAGATTTAATGAATTACGATTATATAGGATTATACATTCTTTATTATCCGTGGCTATAAGCAGTATAAACTATAAAGCACCTTCAAAAATTGAATGTAAACGTTTTATATCTAACGAAAAATAATATTTATTTGTGTGACAATTTTAACATGTATCTTTCTTTGCTTTTATTATTGGTACTATTCTTTTGAAGGAATAATTCGGGGATATTTTATATTTATGATCAAGGCTATATGTTATCCTACGTAATACTTCTCCAAGGGATGTTCTGGGGAATAATAATATCTTTAGAATGTATAAAGTTAAGATATAAGAAAAATATCTATTATTAAGACATTTCTCGGAGAATTGTATTGTGTAAGATACAGTTCAAGGATTTTAGTAACTCTCTTTAATTTCTTAATTAATCTTATAAACCAAATATATGTGAGATAAAGATCAAAATCAAACCTGTTAATTACAGTCATGTTTTAATGTAGGATAGTTTTCAAGAGACATAGATGATACAATGAATCATTATATTTTAGTGGGCTTCCTACAATAAGCTATTACCTGAGCTTATGTATTAAACCGTAAGAAATTGACCAATCACAATCAAATGACAGAAGAATAATTGACTGACATTGATCAATTTCTTAAGGCTTAGGTAATATAGTTGTAGTTTTCTTCTAATATAATTAATTAATAGCTCCTGCCTTCCTGAGAGTTTTGGAGACAACACAGGCAATAGACTGTAGAAAGTTCAGTCTTATTTGTCAATAATAAACAATAATGAAGTGATCACTGTGTCATACTATGACTTTTGCTGGAAAGCACCAATATATTACCAATTCTGAAAATCGATAATTTACTTTATGTATATGATAGAGTTTCAATCTAGCATTGTATATCAGAATGCAATTTACGAGTTAATTGTTCTTATAACAAGCCATACATCACTTTTCAAATCCTGTTTCAGTTATGCCCCGAAATTTTCGACTCTTGGAAGAGCTCGAACAGGGCCAGAAAGGTGTAGGTGATGGTACGATCAGTTGGGGCCTCGAAAACGATGATGACATGACCCTTACGCATTGGACTGGTATGATAATTGGACCACCTAGGGTAAGATACCTTTTATTAATGTCAAGAAAATTCAAATACTCAATCTAATCTACATTGTAATATTTACGTTAAATGTATGTATTTCTGATTTTTCTCACCTCTCAGTATCAGATAAAATTTTTGTGATGCTTAAAAATAAATTGTTAAAAACAATTTATTACAAAAATAGTTTGAGTACTAATATCAATTTTATATATATATAGTATTGCTAAAATATATTGGAACAAAAATATGACTGAAAGAATTAATTGCATCAAAATGTGGAAACATATATTAAAGCTTAAAGAAATATTTTGTTGATGTATGATAATATAATATATCATATCTTTTAGACACCATATGAAAATAGGATGTATAGTTTGAAAATTGACTGCGGTCAAAGATATCCAGATGATGCCCCTAATGTAAGATTTTTAAGCAGAATCAATATGAATTGCATTAACAGTGCAACTGGAGCTGTAAGTATACAAAATTGCAATGTACATTTATATATAATATTAAGACAAAGAACACATATACTTGATATAACGTTCATGAAATTTTCATACAAGGTGGATAATCGCAGTGTTCCGGTCCTTGCAAAATGGCAACGAGAGTACACAATTAAAACAGTTCTTCAGGAACTCCGTCGTTTGATGACGTTGAAGGAAAATATGAAACTTTCTCAGCCTCCGGAAGGCAGCACTTTTTAGCCTAACCGTATGAACAGAGATATCTTCCTTTTTGCAATAGCATGAGGCGAGATTTAATAAAGGTACCAAATAATATTAAAAGGTGCCCGCTGAAAATATATGTTAAAAAAGAAACTAAAAAAAACACGAAAAAAAAACAGCTTTGCGAAAGAAAGGAGGTAATAGCTTGGAAAGTTGAATGAGTGTATCGAGTTCATGTATAGATTAGATAGAAAAAAATGACAAAAACGCATTTGTCAAGCACAGCTGATTCTTTGTCGGAATTTTTCACTAAAAGTAGTAGTATTTCCCTGGAATCCCGATTTCATTGCATATACTATTATACATTATATTCGCGCACGAGATAATTCAATGCGATGCGACATAATTTAAGAAAACTTTACTCCAGCTTTTCAAGCTAGTACAATGTAAAGCGGAAAAAAGTCCATATTTTGAATCTTAAAAAACTGGAGACACAGATTATGTAATAAAAATGAATAATCAGTAAGAATAACTTATGTCTTTGAAGTTTTTTAATGAGAGGAGAGTAATGTGTCTGGTATTGCAAACCGTTTTAAGATTTCTGTTTGCGCGCCAGTGCCATTTCATCTCTTGCAGAGGTGTGTTTCTCTCTCACTTAGTGCTGCGGCAGAAAATTTGTGAATTTTGGACCATTATAATTCTGTACGTCTATTTTACTTTTCCGTGCTGCTGCATATACTGTTTAAACTAGTGATCTATTATACAATGAAGTAACATACACACACATGTTCGAAAAATTATATCTTTAAAAACGGCCTCTCTTTCTCTTTCACGCCAAACGAATTGCGTTTCGTAATTGATGAGGAGACGTCGCTTTGTAATCGAAGCATGCATAAATGACAATTTGATTTATAATATTTCGTATATAGCGAACAATATACAATACTGCATGGCAAAGTACATCAATATATGAAGCATCGTGTGAATGATGAGATTCAGTCGATGTCATATTTAGACATATTGAAAGTATACTATCCAATGTGTATTTAATTGTTTAAATACAACAAGATTATAAAGTATGCAGATAAATAACGCTTATTGTCTAACCCAAAAGCTTCATGATTGATGTATTATTGTGAATATTAATTTTGTTATAATTTTTTTTAATATCTAAATCATGTATAATTTCTGATACTACTTTGTAAAGTGCAGGAGTTGCATATTAATTGTGACAAAATCAGTTTTAATCATTAGTGCAATCACAACTATAAATTCATAGGTATTGTTACCGAAAATCGAATATATGCAGTCTATTAACGATTAATAATGATGAATATGTTCCAGCAAAGAAATAAATATTACAATGTTAGTTCGAGATTTATATTATTCAATTAATCGAAAGAATGTTTTATACCTATAAAGTTCCACCAAAGTAGATTTTGGAATATCTCCATGTTTGATTGTACAAAATTTATCGATTACTCGAGTGAAAAATATACATACCTCTTTATCCGCTTTGCATTTCAGTATTACACTATCGATAATATAATAGTGTAATTTATAAATCATCCTATTAAAAGAATAACAAGTTATAGCTCCATGTGGACGAAAACAAGCTTAAGGAGAATAAAGTGATTTCCTTAGAAGTAAGTGTTTCCTGTATTTCTTACCTATATGTTAGCGACTTTTTTTTAACTTTTGAATAAATCGTTGCTTTATTGAAACTAAATGACTCTGTAACATATTCAGACTTTTGCACATATTTTATCCCCGTGTATTAATCTTCGAAAATGGGTTGGATGAAAACTTAATTGAAATAACTTATAAAAAATATTACATAATCACATAATAAACTTACCAATAATAAATAAGAATAATATATTTAGTCAGTTAAAATAATTTTTGATCTTGTATAGACTGAAATGTCCATAAATACTTGATACATTTTGTGAATTGCTTAAAACTAAAAATAAATCATGTGTCTCATCGAAGGAATGGACATTGTTCATGTTTAACAATTTATTTAAATCAGACGATGACTCCATTTCGTATAACTATGTACAATGTTTAATTTAATAGATTTTGGTAGTGATGACAAATTGACAGTTCGTCAAATATATGAATAAATTTAAATCTTCAGAGAGGAGCCACAACTTGCCGGATATATTGCTTAAATTGCGAAACTACAGTCTGATACCAGCACAAAAGCTAACATCACGGCGTCAATTTCCATTTGGCTAACGGTATTTTTTGGGGACAAACATTAGTTTTGTACTCTTTACAGTCATCCACTTGTGTCGTTTGAAGTAGTATGAAGTAACCAAGAGAATTGCTAATATTCCAATAGCCTATAAATAATCAACATTAAAATAATTACAATAAAATGACAAAGTAAAATAAAATTTGTAGTGAATATTCAGTTCACCTTAATAGTCATTTGTTTTCGCTCGTCAAATTCATGATTGGCAGTCCACATTAGGAATGTGGTAATATCTTTTGCTACCTGAGAAGCAGTTGCTGGAGTACCATCTTCATATTCTAAGACTTCGTTATAAATAGCCTATACGAAGGAGTAGAATTGATTTATTATCATTATTTTTATTATCATTAATAAATGTATCAAGTTCAATTGTATATCAGTTTCAATATTTAAAAAATGTGAATAACCTACCTGTGCCATACTAATAGCACCACCTGGAAAATATGGATTAAAATATTGTCCTTCCATTAAAGTTACACCAGCTGGTGCATCACAATATCCAGTTAGTAAAGAAAAAACATAATTCTGAAACGTGTATTATATATATTTAGTTAAATGTAAATTGTAGTATTTTAATAGAAGTATATACATACATGGTATATAAATATATCAAAAATTTTAATGAAAATTGATTAAAAATTTAATTTTTTGATTGCACAAATTTCATATATTACTAAAAATTTACTTGCCTCTCCATCGTGCCTGGCATTTATCATGTAAGATAAATCAGGTGGATAAGCACCATTATTCGCTGCTCTTGCAGCTTCTTCATTCGGATATGGAGATGGCACATAATCAAACAATTTTCCTGGACGTTTAAAATACTCTCCTGCTTCGTTAGGGCCATCTTCTATCTATGTATCACACAAAAGTTCGTCATTACATTAAATCTTATATTTTACACAATTATAAACATACGAGATATTTTTTATAGTAATATTATAAAAGATGTACCATGACTTCTTCCGCGAGAGCTTTGGCTTCTGCTTCGGTATGAGTAACATCAACGAGATGACGGTATGCTACATACTCCAAACTGTGACAAGCTGCACACACGTTCTTGTAGACCTCCCATCCACGTCGCATACTACAAAATATAGATTAAGAACAATAGTAATACATACGCATCATTCATTGTTAGTATTTAAGAATTATACCTAGCATGATCTAATGAATTAAACCATCCATAAAAGTCCCATTTGTATGTTGGAGGATGAGCTATCAAATCAGCAGCTCTTACCGAGCTATCTAAAGCATATATGAGGGCACTGATGCCTCCGGCAGTTACTCCTAAGCATGTTAATAACTGTAATTAAAAACGTTACAAGTAGGTTTTGTCATTTTTTTAATAACATAGTTTATATAATATTGTTGTTACATATTATATATATATATAACATTATCATATACTGAAAATATCGGTAAAACTGTAGTCTATCCTAACTTACTAACATATGCAGTTTGAGGGAATGCAAAGTTGATTCTGATAAAAAAGGAATTGGATATGGTTGGGATATTTCTTCAACCAAGCTAAATTAAATTCACATACCATTTTCCGACTCCTAGGCCATTCTTTTACAGTGGAAAAATTACTGGTCTGTAAAAACAAAATTTAAAGTTTAAGTATACAAAGTTTAACATATTTCACAATAGGGAGAAACTATTTGCAATATTACTCTACACATATCTTTCATATTTCTATTTTCTTCCTTTACATACAGTACATTTGATTTTACCAAAATTATCTTAAATTTAAATATATATATTTTTAATAATTATTTAAATAATATATATATTCCTTATTTTTCTATATATCATTCAAAATATATATTGTCGTTATAAAATATTTACAAGAGAGATATAGCTTTTATATATCAAATACAAATCGATCAATTTAATGATTGTTCAAGTTAAAGATTACTACATGTTCTTATATTAATATACGTATAAAACAAACTTATTAATCTTAATATGACATAATCAAGTAACAAGGAGTACACTTAATGAACTGTTTACCATAAGTACTTTCTTTGATCAAAAACTGATAATTGATGACAATTGACAGTATAATTATGTCTACACAATTAGGCGATAAAATTCATGTATACAGATTTGTTGTGACAGCGCTCGTGAACAATACATATTCGCTTGTGTCACTGGCCGCGAACAATGTATCGGTAATGCATGTTTGATATCATGGCAGTATCCCGGATTTTCTCGATATCGCTCATTATTACATAACATCTGTTGAAGTACTGTCGAAACAGTCACCGTGTTGACGTCGCGTGCCTTCAAGCCGTTTGTCGACGTCCGATGTGCATGAACGTTCCGTCGGGCGCGAAATCGCCGAAAAAGGTGTGACATTAGCAGCCGACAATATCGTACCCTCAGCGCGAGGCCGCGGGTCAATATTGGTTAACATCAGGTATGTTAACATGAACGTCGCGATGCTGCGAGGATTTTCGCAAGGCAACGCACGTGGTTATTTAGAAATTGAAAATCAGTATCCATTTACTTACCTGGCCGATTAACGTGCCGTAATTCGATTTCAGAAGACCTGATTTACAAATTCGACCTAACGTCGCCGCCATGTTGGCCATAGATGCAATGAAGGGTTATGCTAGTCAATATACGATCCGCTGGATGTTGATGGATGGATTGACGAAGTGTTACTTTCGTAATTATCACAAAAATCCTCCCGTGATTATTCCGATTTGTCGGATCGGTCGTGAGGATCTAAAAGAGAGGTTAAACGTCAGTGCAAAGACGGGAGAACACCGTGAAGATGACCTCGGTCGGCGGACCCGCACAGGTTCGCCAACACAATCGCATCGCGACATGAACGATCACGCGCTTGAACTTGAACGCGATAATAATGTGCGTTTATAATATGCGGAATCTAGATTCACACGTGTGTCATTTTTTTATTATATTTACGTTACCATATTAAATTATATTTATATTATATTTATTATATTGTATTATATCTGTTATATTTATTTAAGTTATATATTTGAATAATGTTGAATTCGGTCACTTGTATTACTTTCTAAAATCTAAATTAGTGCACGCATTTCAAAAAGGTTACTTTATATATAAAATATCTAAGTACAGTGGCGTAATATATAATCATCAATTTTAACAATGAAATCATAAATGTACGTTCAATTAAATATAACGATGTCATTATTGAATATTTAATTGTTCAAAATATATTTATCTGCTTTTATATTTAACTTTGTTAATTTCACATGTAGCACTTTTAATATTCATTAATCTAGTATAATACAGTGACTAAATTTGCTATAAAATAAAATATAAGTCTATGAAAAAAAATTGGTTTTATCTCATACAAATACTTACTCTAACACACGCACCGCATCAACTCTCTTTCTCTCTTTCTCTTCTAAAATCAAGACATAACATAATCAGAGTTGAATCTGAAAATGAAGTTTAGAATCCATCAATTAAATAATGTATGATTTTTTAAGAAAAAATTAAAAAATGGAACCAGATGAGTGTCATTTTATCTCATATATTGTTTTTATTAACATTTAAACAAAAATATTGAAAAAATACATTTTTAAAGACTGATTTTTAAAAAGTAGTCTGGATGTATCTCATAAATATTACACGGTGCAATGGTATTGCATATTTCTATAAAGCCATATTTTCAATTATCTCTCTCTCAGTCAATAATATCCATACATGGCATTCGTAGGAACATATCGTCATATATATTACATACATATTATACATGAATAATATTATAAATCATACAATTTATTAATACTTAGACACAATGAAAAAAACAAGGACTAACAAATTTTACCTATCAGAAACTGGATACATTGAGATATATGGTTTCTAATTGGTTAAAACTGCATGATTACTCCTTATTATTTTTTATTCTTTTCATATTGTATTTGAGCTCTCATTCTATTGCAGACTAAGTAATTGGATGATTGAATGGATGATGATAGTCGCTGATGTTGGTAATCTATAATTATTCCTCGTCATTGTTGATAAAATAATTACAAAATAGGGGCTGTTTGAATAATATCTCATTTATCGTACGACAAATTTTTCAAGCATATTGGTTAAAAAAAATAGACAAGTTTTTTAATTTCAACAAATAATATCTCGTCTATAATACAAATTAAAACAATTATGCGATAAATAAAATGGTACCCTTTATGTATTCACAGTCACACTCCTGCGACGCGACGAAAATATTTTCGCCATTTGAGGATAGGGCATATTGAGGATAGAGTATTCGGGCGCATGCGCTGCGCGTCGTTGGCACTCTTGGCAAGTAGTCCGCCGCCGACTATTGCTGTCAGCTGGACGATCCCGTCAGATGGTGTCGTGAATCCCGTAAAATCACATCGATCGGAGCACGACGGAGTCAAAGTCAAGATGAGCGGTGGTATGCCAGAGCTGGGCTCGAAGATCAGCTTGATCTCGAAGGCGGATATTCGTTATGAGGGCCGTTTGTTCACCGTCGATCCACAGGAATGTACGATTGCCCTGGCTAACGGTGAGTAGCACGGCGGAAATCCAAGATGGACTCCCGCCGCACCGCATCATCCCGCCGCCGCCGCCGCCGCCACTGCCACTACTATCGCCGCCGAGATTCTCGTATCCCACGTTTCTCTCGTTATCCGTTCCTCGAGATCGTCCACTTGACCGATCGGCTGGAGTCCCCGCGAAAGTTCCCCGGGAACATCTTGCCGGGTCTCCTTGTCGTCCGTGTCACTGGGCGCGGGAATCTTTACATTCCTATTGTCGAAAATAAATGTAGGGGTCATATATCCGTGACTCCGCGCGGAAAGTCGCGAAATGCACGAATTCAAAGTCTCATCCGGACCGTTTGTCATTCTGCCGGCTCCACGCCGACCGCGTCATCGAGTCACGTACCGACGCATGGAGAGTCTGTGGGAAAAGTTGCCGACACCCGCGATCCGGCGGCATCGCGTTGCAAAACAATCGGGGTCGCGACGACCTGTAATCCTATCACAATGTATGTTTCTCGAAGAATCAATGTCGGAGCTTCATTGGCCCTAATTTTCTTGAGATGATCCATCAATCGTGCCAATGCATCGCGCGTTTTAATCCGCATTTTTGGCGCAAACACCCAATACCGGTACTGTTACGGATCGTCGCTTGATCTGCGTGAGATTAATAATGATTACGATCAGCAGAAAAAACAGCTTTGTAAAATTCTTAATATAATTGGTCTTGTTCTTAGCAATCATTAAAGTTACCGGATGTCTTATGGGCCTTCTACAATAAGCCGTAAATCACAAATCATAAGTCATAAGCTAGAAATGGACCAATCACAGTCGTCAATTTTTTTAGTTTCTTACTTCCGATTTATGACTTATGGCTTATTGTAGAAGGCCCATTAAACCGTTGAAATTTTTACAATGTTAGTACTAAATTATCGATACAATAGTAGTACATAAATCTGGCAATTCTAAAAATCTAATACGGATTTTGACAAACACAAGTTCACCGTATAATACTTTACCAGTACTCTAGAACTCAAGTGATTATCTGTTAGTACGTTATTGATGCTGAAGGTATAATTTTGAATTTAGGTTTGGTATGTATAACGTTTGTATGGAATGTTTGTCTCTTTCTTCTGTTGAATGTTTACATGTCCTTGTCTCCTTGTCCTCTTGATTCTACTGAATAGATAGTGACTTTGGAAAATATTTCAGTTAGGAATAAATATTATTCTTGGAAATGTACTATTGGTGTTACACATATAAAAGAAACATAGATATATAATTTCTCTTTCCACGATTGATATTAATTAATGTGTTAAAACAATAGATACTGCACAAGTATATTTTCTATAATAAATTAATGTAACCTAAATATATTAGTACTGTTAATATAAAGGATTTGAATTCTGATATTTAATATACTATTTTTATATATATTTATATTATTTCAAGTATTATAAATAAACAAATATAGATCTATTTAATTAAAACTCATTTAATAATCTAGTAATAAAAATTTAATTCATGTAATAGAAAGTTGTGATAGTGAGTCTCTAATTATGACAGTTTGAAATAACTAAATCGTTACTTTCGTAGTGCGTTCCTTTGGTACTGAAGATAGAGAAACTCAACTTCCTGTGGCACCACAAAATCAGGTATATGAGTACATTCTGTTTCGCGGATCAGACATCAAAGACATCAGAGTCGTCAACAATGTTAGTTCTATCCCCAATGATCCAGCTATTGTGCAGGTAATTATTCAATTTTTAGATTCTTTATCTTTTAAATTCGACAGAATGTAAATATGATCGATAAAACCTAAAAGCAAAATCAATTGTATTAAATAATGATGAATTTTAGCTGACTTTGGTTATCATTGTTCGTAGATGACGGTGCAGCCATCTATGGGTCAGCAGTCGTATCAACCACAGCCCAGCTATGCTCATCCGATGATGGGCCAGATGGGCCCGATGGGTGGCCAATATGGAGCCCCCTATGGTATGGGTATGGGAGCCATGGGCCCGGTAATGGGAATGCCAACTGCAGCTAGAGATCCTCGCGGAGCAATGAATAAACAGCCAAGTGAGTTGAGCTTGGGCTCTGCTGAACCCAATGCCATCTCTATCCCAAACTCACTGCCAACGGCCAATATCGACCCATTACCAAAAGATCAATCTCTGGAAGATGGTAACTGTTTTTGCTATGAAGTATCCCTTGCCTTGCTGGCATGCTTGTTGCTGCTCCTGTTTTGGTAATGCTTTTTTATATCGCGCTTCACGTTACCAGAAAATGGCATAAATTGTTATGCATTCTGGAATACGTATGATATGTATGTAATATGTTATGATATATTTTAATATTTTGTTAAATACATCATTTATAATTAACGTTATAATAACAAATTTGGAATTCTACTAACAAAAGTCTACTATCTTTCTTGCACATTTACGTAGATTTTTAATATTTTGCAATCTTCATGCTTCGCTTATGTGCTATGTATATTTTCTATGTATATACATATACTCTTATGTGCTATGTATAGTTTCTATGTATATACATATACCCATTTTAATGAAATATAATTTTAAATGAGTAAATATCATTGTGTACTTATATGTATGATAAAATTTGTATATTTTGAAATTTTTGTATTTTTGTAAATTTAAAAATTCTTTAAAAATACACATATATTTATTTATAAAAATTTTGATCTGTATATATGTAATTTGGTTTACGTTTCTCTTTTAAAATCGATAGAAAATATTTTTGCATTTGCATGCTTTTTTTTCAATTTTATTTCATTTACGCTTAAATTATAATGTAACAAAATAGCAATTACAGTAACAATAAACAATAATAGTTGTTTATACAAATCCTCTAGAGATTTATTTTAGAAACGCGAAACTTTTGTAGAAGTTAGTAACAATTTTTCATTTCGAACTTTGTGTGGGAATGAAAAGTTTGTCTTTATTTTCTTATACTAAAGTTTCGTGTTGGACTAGAAATGCTTGCAATTTTGGTCGGTTATTTGGTCTCCTTATATTAATAAAAATTTATTGATTATATGACATTTACATATTGCGATAATAGGTGTACTAGACCTCATCAGTGGTGGTTCTCGTTCTACCACTCCTACATCATCCCTATTGACAAGGAAAAGTCCAACTATGGATCAAGGTATTCAGGTAGGACACGAACAACAGCAGCAGGGCAATAACATTGGCAAATTGAATGACAAGACAAATATCAGGACCGTCCAACCGCCTCGTCGAGATCATGATAGGTATCTCATTTAGGAAATTAATTTTCTATAAATCAAATTAATTTTTATATAAATGAAAATCATAATTTTATGCATATAATAGTTTTATTTTTCTAGAATCCTAATATTAGAAGCACTTTACAATTTTTTATTTGCTTTATTTCTTTATTTATATAAGCATAAAGCGATTCTACATAGACTTATATTATTGTTAGTTGTTGAGCTGATGATACAGCTTCACAAAATTTTGATAAGTAGTTTTTTAATAATGTTTAGTCACGGAGGTACCAAAAACAACGCGGGTATGTCTCATTATAATGATTCGAAGAGGGACATGAAACAAGATGGCCAGAATCAAGGTCATATGCAGGGTGGTCGAGGCAACCGTGGTGGTTGGGTAAACCGCGGTAACATGAGAGGTCGAGGAGGTCGAGGAGGACGAGGACGTGGTGGTTTCCGTACGAATCAAGCAAACAACAGCTTGCCAGTAACAACAGATGGTATGAAGGCTAAGATGAAATTTGATGGTGACTACGATTTCGAACAAGCTAACACTCAGTTCGAGGAATTAAGGTGAGCATAAAGTTTCGCTATAAATACTGATGATTGATTCTGCATGGTTATGTGCCGGATTTATTTCAAGTAATTGTTGAAATGATCAATGTGGATACCATGCAAAAGTAAAGTTTAATGCGAATTTAAAGCAATTGTAATTTCAAACAATACATATTGTTTACGCATCGCATTAACATTGTTTTATAAAATTATGTTTCTATGATATACTGTATATGTAAGTATATTGTTATAACATATATACGTTATATTGTAGGTCGCAATTCGCGAAAACGAAGATCGATGGTACTGACAATGAGAAGAAAGACGACAGTGGAAACGAAACAGGTGCTGGTGAAGGTGAACCTGAGGAGGAACCGGAAATTGTTCACTATGATAAGTCGAAATCATTCTTTGATAATATTAGCTGTGAAGCTGTTGAAAGGAGTAAAGGGTAAGCTTTGCCAAGAATATTTAATAAATATAATCATCACGTAGGTGTATAAATTCAAAGCACAGCTATAATTTTTAATTTTTTCTTAAATGGAAGAAAATTGTATTATATACGATTGTTGTCTCTCATCGATATAATTTTATAATACACTTTACATCGTGAAATGTTTTGTAGATGATATCAATTTTTCTAGGCGATTCCAACGCACGGATTGGAGAACAGAACGAAAACTGAATTCAGAAACATTTGGTGTAGCTTCTACAAGACGCGGTACATTCCGCGGCCGTGGTTACTACGGTCGTGGAATGGGAGGCATGTTCAGAGGTAGTGGTGGTGGCAATAACGCTGGATTCCGCGGTGGTTATCGAGGTAGCAGAGGCGGTAATCGTAAACCCGCTAATCAACTACAGAATAACACGGGGAGTCAAAATCGCGCGACCAACGAACAGTCTGCCTCTCAATCGCAGGCAAAAGTTATCTAAATAAAAAAGGAATCTAATTTGTCACCGGTATGGCGTGAAAAAGTAAAATATGCCGGGGAGAGTATAAAGCGATGTACTGCTATGTATAAGTATACACAACTATAGATTAAGATTTTTACGATATGTGCTCTACGTCGTGGACTGATTTGGGTTAGAATTTGGCAGTCAACTAACAGAAAGATACGTACGGCCGGATTAAATGTAGATTATATTATATAACAAAACACATTTGCAATCGCCAAACCGGTGATTACGTATTAGGTGACAAGAATCGCACATATGGACGTTGCTGGCGCATATGACTCTTTGCATCGATATTTTGCGGCTAGATGAACGAAGAAGGTACTTTTAGGGACAAATTTTCTTACCGCTTAATCGACAATGATCACGATGAATTGGCCTTACAAGAATTAGATTATTTTTTTTTTTAGAAAAGTGAAGTCAATTATGATCAGAATGTTCCTTGATCTTTTTTACATATAATACTTATTTATGTGGATTCAGATGTCTAAATAGTTAGGGGAAGAAGTTATACTTGTAAGGAGGCTAGTTATAAGTTTTACTTGAAATATGTCTGTCAATAAAATTCTTAATGAAATAATCTGAATTTATAAATAATAGTGTATTTGTTCGTAGTTAGGGAAAAAATTGTACAATTCAATCGTGATCATTTTTCAGTCGGTTTTCTCAAAACTTGACTATAAATAATTATGGAATGGCTTTATGATGATGGTGACTTGATAATACTGGTCGTTATGGAATAGCTGGTTTGTATCCGTATATCGGAAGTGAATGGTAATAGACGTGCATAAAAGTACTTTCTCGTCAAAGTATGTAAAAATCGATTGTATCTAATTGCATTTGTCGAGAATAGAAATATTGTGAGCTATATAGTACAAGATAAATCTGATAAAAATATTTTTTTCTTTTGTTTTGGTTTTTTTGAGTGTACGCGCAGACAAAATTTTTCGAGTTCTCGGCATAAAGTTCATATAAACGTATAATTTTATTAGGGTGGATGAATATAATTGGGAAATAAGTGAAAGCCAGTTTATATGAAAATTTTTGTATTATTAAATTGTAATCTTATGGTCCGCCTACTCTTTCTTTGCAAGATCTGCATCTAAAATTATGAAAGATGTAAGCGTCAATCTTATTGTAAGCAACTAAGTTCTAAATCATGTTATAGAATTGTCATCGTGTTTTGCAAATAAGGATTCCTCGATTGCTCTCATATGTGTAAGAGTAGCTTAATTAGTAAAACTATAAAATAAATATCTACAGTATAATCAGTAATTAATTATATCAAACATGAAATTTATATAATGCTTATTAAAATTAATTGTTTTAGAAAATTGTTATCTTTAATCGGTATTTTGTCAATTTGTTTTTTTTTTGTTTTATTAACTCCAAAACTAGTATAATAATACTTATTCCAAGGAAAATTTGTATTCAATATACATGTATATACAAACAGAAAATACTAAAAATAATAATTTATTATTAAATGACATAATATTCTATTACTATATTATGTACAATAATGACTATACATGTATATTCAAATGAAAATAGTTAATCTATTCTCTACATAAATTTATTCAATTATCATTTTTGGAATAGCGGTTTATTAGCGTATGTAAATGGAATCCAATGCACGGGATGCAAATTTGGAAGCTTATGACAAGATTTTCAAAGCGTTAAACGCATAAAAATAATTTATTCGTCGTAATTTGATTATAATTATTTACGCGCGCACGCGCTCTCGAAGAATCCTTTTGAATACACGAAGACGCTGTGGGTAGAATTGTGTTAAATGGCGATGCAAATAAGAATAAAAGCATGATAATATCCTTAAAAATATAAGACATGGAAGAAACAGAATAAGAACATTATTTGCGACTATTATTTTTCTATGGCTCGTACAGAGTCCCCAAACTCATACAAATATTATATATATTTACACACACACATCCACACACACACAAATACATACGTACGCAATTTGAGATTTGCATAACTGATAAGCGAACCTCCAATAGGTTATCAAAGAAAATGCAGAGTGAAATAAAAAGAAGGACTATAAAACGAAATAAACAAGTAGAAAAAAGATATGGTGAGTAAATTTAACTTTTAAGTTTCATGCCTTGAGCATGTGAGAAGAATTTATAATGTACGCGAAAATGGATTTTTGTTTTGTACAGCGGATATATTGTGATTTCCGATGGTGAATAATATTGAAATGATGAAATAACACGTCGTCGTGTCATTTCCGATCTCCTACTCACTACTTTTCCAACAAACGAACGAAAAGATGTTTTCTTGTTTCTTCACAAAGTTATAACAATCGAGAACTATAAGATACGGATTGTCCTTCCCTGCTCTTCGACGAATGCGCAAAAATGTGAAAGATAACAGTTTACAAATTTAAATGCTAGATTATACGAATTTTAAAGAGCGACTCGAGATATGAGATATGCGTGTTGTTCTTTTTCAAAAAAAGAAGATGTACTCAGATGTAAATAAAATTATATAATGTCTTTAATAGGACTTGAACATATGTTGTTGGTAAAACTATCGTGCGTCTGGCGACATTAAAGTGTGCTGCGTATTACATGCGGTGTGATTAGAATGTATGCAAAAAGAAAAAACAGCGTCTTCCATGCGCTATATTCAGTGTTTCAAATGCTTGATAAGCGATACAGTAAACTAGAATGATTTATTACACACGATATCGCAAACATAGATTAATGAGCCCTGTTAGTTCGTAACTTGAACCCACTTATGTTTTCTATTTTCTTTTTGCGCATAGACTTGTCATGTCCGATATTTTTAAATAGCCCGGAAGTAATAGTCACCGCATTATTAACACATTAGAGATATAAATTCCTATTATCAATATAATCGAAAGTCGCCATTTATAACGATTTGTATTATAGTTTGCAGGATATAATGAGTTATCTTAAAAATTCGGTACGAAACTTATAATACATGACATTTTTGAAGGTCTTATTTTCAGATTAGTTTATTTAAAAAAAAAAAAATATTTATTATAAAATTTTTTTATCACAGACACCTTCATACAATCTGGCGTTATTAATAAGAAATGAAAAAGGTTGAATATGTTGCGTGTATTTAAGGAAACTATGACGTAACCAGTAAATACAGTTGGATGATTGAGGAGAAAGAAAATATGCATGAAATTTTGTAATACAAAATTATATCTACGGAGAATCTCGGGAATGTTATTTCCCGCGAAATATCGCTTCGACTGCATCGCTTCTGTTCTGCACTTCCGGTTACACTGATCTACATGTGAAATATCTTCTAATATAGTCTTCGGATGACGTTCGTCACACGTGGATCGAAGATTTCAGCCCTAAACAGAGTGAGAGATCACGGTCATGCGCTTGCCGATTATCAGGCACAACTCATCAGACCTGTCCTCGTACTATCGCAGACTTCTCTTATCGGGCGACCTCTCGCGACCTTGGTATCGACGTGTGAGAAGTTGTTCTTATAATGACGACGCAGAGTACGCGGATTCGGTACATAAACCTCATAAGGCGCTTTGCCGCTTTCGATAACCCAAATACTGCCAGATTCACCGATCCTCAATATCGTCATCAGGCCTTGCGCGACTATGTAAGGTCTGCAAAAATAAGATTAAACAACAATGAGTCGTTGAGAAATTTATCTCTGCTGAATCGACGATCATATGTAAGCATCGGGAGAGGTGTAACATTTGTGTCAGAATCAGATTTACGAACTGAATTTAAGATCTTGTAGAACTGATATTTCAACGTACCCTTCGTGATCACTCTGAAGTCAAAATGACCCCAGACCATATTTAATTGGTAATTTTTTTTGACTTCATAAAACGAAAGTTGTGAACACAACAACTGATTAAATGCACTTTTCGGTCATTTTGACCCTGGTTGATCTTTTGGAACTTTTAAGAAATGTGACCACTTAAATTTTCACTGGATGTGTCTCATTAAAAAATTGATAAATAATTTATTTGTAATTACAAGGGGTGCTTAGAAAGTAATATGCCCTAAATTTTTTAAACTCTAAATTTGCAACATGTAAAATTTCACTTTTCTACTTTTATTATTGGATGAGGAAAAAAATGTAAGGCATTACTTTCTGAGCAACCGTCGTATTTATTATGAAATGTACTGTTTGTTGAAGTAGCGAAAAACTCGCATTTATATTATAATTTAATTCTACAGCAGAAACATTATTATGTTTTATACACATTCTACAAGCCATTATAGTATATGATAAATTAGAAATCAGAAGTTAGAAATTAACCAATCATAATCACTTATTCTTTTCGCATTCGACTGATTGGTTAAATTTCAATTTCTAGTTTCTGACTTCTGATTTATTATTAATGACTTATTGTAGAATGTGTTCTATTATCCAACATTCATCTGATTATTTTGTATCCAACTTTTAAGACATAGAGATAATTTTAATAATGACTTACGTTTGTATTGGAAACTGTTCAAGATTCTTAACAAAATCTGCCTTCATGACTCTGGAAAGAAGTTTATTAGGACTATCTACTGTTAGAGCGGTTTCCGTTAATCCTGGACACAAAGTTATTATGGTAACACCGGTCTTCTCATAGTGATAGGGATCCTGTTGGACAGTAAACGTGTATTTATACATATAATAAAAATTAAATACTTTATTATTTTATAATTCACAAGATAACAATCTTGTAGAATATTGAGAAGTTGTTTATAAGTATAACTATATCATTTTTGTTTGTAACTACTTTAGAGTGATCGTTTGAATAATAAATGGACGTAACTGTGTTCAATTCTGTACAATTATAATTATATCGGCAATTACCGATAGAGACTGCGATAGACCAATAACGGCATGCTTCGTGGCAGTGTAAACCGGAAGTTGGGCTGTATTTCGAATATCCACATGCTGGCTCACGTTTACCAAGATACCACCATGGCCACCCGTATCTCTGCTCATATATTGCACAGCTAACATCGCAGTGCTGACCATGCCTCCCTAACATTGATATAAAAAATTAGGATCTACTCTTTATTTTTATTATTACATATATTATACCTTACAGAAATCTAAGGGAGCATTTATTATATATTGACTGTATACCGTAATCTATAAGAATTGATCAATCGAGTAGTCCTCTCTCATTTGACTGTAACAGCTAGAGGAATACTCGACTGTAATTATAGTCAATTCTTACAGATTACGGTATGCAGTTATGGTCCGTATAAATGCCAATATAATGCTAGTCAATTTAGTATTGAAAGATAGTAATTATTTATTTTAAGTATTAAAAGCATCGTTGTTCAGTATTCTTTTTTAGTATTTCAAATAAGTAATTAATTCCTATATTTCGGTAATAAATTGGCCAGTATTAGATTTCTATAAGAGTACTTATTAATGATATTCATTTTCCAATTCTTTTATATATTTTTACATGCGATCTGGTAAAATCATCTTGACACAAAAATCACGAAATTAATTGAAATATAAAATATATTCGAAATATTAAGAAAAACATTGTAAGAATTTTAAGAGAGAAAACATCAGAATAAACAGCAGAAATTATGAAATTAGGATACATCGATAAAGTCATTAATAAATTAAAAAATTATTATCAACGATACTCACAATGTTAACCGAGATTTCCTTCTCCCATCTTCGTTCATCTAAAACTCCAGCGTTGTTTATCACGATGTCAATATTTCCTAATAGCGTTGATGCTTCTTCAAAAGCTTCTATAAATTGGTACAAACAAAAATAAGATATTCTGAGAAGTAAGAACGATATTTTGTAAGTTCAGTGAGATAGTAACATATATCTATGCAATTTGAAAATGCTCTATATTTACCAGTCACATGTTTGTGATTAGATACGTCGGTATGTATGAAGTGTACTTTTTTCTCGCCGCAAGATTTTTCGACGCCGAGCGTAATTCGTTTGCCGGTTTCAGCATCGATATCCAATATAATTATTTTCTGTAACAAATATGAAATAAATTTAAATACTACTACTAATACCATTCTCTGTAAATTTAGTAAAATTAAGGACAGCACCATATATTTCATATCTAACAGGAGAGAGATAAATAATTTAATCTGCAGAATAAAATTAATTTAATTAAAAATGGTGTTACAAAGGAGTGTGTTTTCTTGATTACTGGAAATGTTATATAAATTTTTATAAAACACTTTATAGAATTATGCATTTATATGATAAAATTTGAGACTTATTTAAATAATGGAATTTATAAATGTACGTAGTTTATAGATTTATAGATAATTATAAATTATTAATGTAATGCTGGTTTATATAGATTTTCTACAAATTTTGTGTACTTCTATACTATAAATTATTTTAATTATTAAACATATAGGCATTACATATTATATTTGATTTAATTATTAAACATACTTTTGCTCCGTGCTTCAAGAAATGATTAAGAAAGGCGTAGCCCAATCCTGCTGCACCACCAGTTATTAGAACATTTTTTCCAGAAACAATGCAATTGATCGCTTCTATCTCCTTTGCCCTTTCGGACGCTGAAGAACGACGGCGAAGGTTTCTTAAACTTGGTTCTATAACATAAAACTTGTTTTATAAAAGAAGAAAATTTATTTTATTAGGAAAACTCATAATATTAACAAAATGCATGTTATTAATATTAGTTTTTCTGATAAAGTAAATTCTTATTATTGAAATAATGAGAATTATTTCGTTTCATGTTCTATAAAAAAGCCTCACACAATCTTTTATCTCAGGAAATCAAATTATAAAATTATGAAAACATTATTTACAAAATTAATATATAATAATTTTTTATTAAAATTATAATTTATGAACCTAAAATAATCGAAAACTTATTTTTTATATTACACATTTTTTATAACAAAACATGTTGATAGATACATATGTATTTTTCTCGATGAAAAAAACAGACTTACCTATTTTATTCTCCATGAATAAAACTGCTTTGGATATTCGAGAATAAACTAATTTCCGGTGGGTTTAAGTTCTTAGGAGTGAATCCGAACAATTGGAAGTTTGTGCTGGTAATACGTATTCGACTGAACTTCGAGACCGTGCGAATGGTACTTATATACGATAAGCAGCGATGTGGGATTTTGCGATATTGCGACTTAAGTTTCCATCGTGGCGGGGATGTCTCAAAGGGTGAAAGGTGGACTTCGGCTGAGATTACATAGGCAGTAGATATATAGATCGAACAATTATGATAAAAAAGAAATTTTTTTAATTTTCTCTTTAAAATTCGACATCTTCAAGGGTGTTTGAAATCTTAAGATGTCGCATTTTATAGAGCATATTTATATCAGACTCCACAATGAATTAAAATACTATTAAATTCGTTAGACTGATATAATTCAGTTTTTTTTTGCCAAGTTTTTTTAGTTTGTAAAAGATACGTTAGGTATATAATTATGAGTATAATTACTGATACAAGAAAATTATAAAAAATATAAAATAATCGAAGAAAATTATAATGATTATTTATCCAATGAGAAATGACAATGAAATCGACATCAATTTAATATCAATTCGACGTCGAAATCATAAAATCGACATCGAATTGACAATCTCTTGGTATTAATGAATAATTTGTACTGAGCTCGATTGTTACTGTCGTGGAAATTCAAATTTTTAATTTAAAGTGAAACAAATGTCAAAATTAAATTATGATATTAGCAATATAAAAAGGGACAACAATGCAGAAGAATATTGTTAACTAAATGGCTTTTAACAAGATTGTTACTCTCGATAACAATAATTTTGAAGACTTATTTATTATTATTGCGATCCTTTATTTTTTCATTGTCTTTTCTTATCCTCCCTCTCGATAGACACAGTCGCGTCTCGTCGTTCTCTTTTCTCAAAGTTCCTGATAACGCTTTACCCTAATTAACCCCTTCCACAGATGCTAATTAATCGCATCGTGGCAATGTGCTTTCTAATATTGGATATACGAGACACAGACCGAGAGGCATTGAAGCGTACTTGTTCTTTTATTTGAAGATAATAATAGTGTATTGTATTGTATAGTATAGAATATCATAGCGTGTACTAACTAGACCAAGCAACTAGACTGTTAATAGACCGTTAATTAAGTGATTGCATCTTCAACAATGTTATTGCTTTTTACGCAATATTTACTATGTTATCATTTATTTTGTTATAATATAATACACAGTAGAAATCATGTTTAACTCAAACATGTTAGAACTTGTATATTAAATTTTATATATATATCCAAATTTTTAATATAATATGCGTGTATAATTGTGTATTATTGAAATATTTTGTGTTAAATTGACATTAGTACTATTTATAGCTAAAATATTAAATAATTCAATTTAGTGTAATGAGTAATTAAATAAATTACATGAAAATAATATAGTTTACATTAAAAAAAAATAATATTCTTCCGATAAACGGAGAATTCCTCTTAGCATTTCCTCTAAGCAAAAAATTTTACATGAATCAGCCAGTACTTTATTATGATACGAAATTCCTTTATTTTGTAGAGTATCTTTTTGAGATCATATATAAATGGAAAGTTTTCTGACATAACACAGAACCGCTAAATGACAGAATATTTTTTAAGATATAAATACTTAAAGTTTAAAAAAAATTAATGAAATGTAAATTTAACATATATTATAAATGTTAATTTTACTGAAAAATGTTTTTATAATTTTCAAAATTGTGCCGTAATGATATTACCGTATCTCCAGATTTTTGTCTTAATTTTTTATATAGCTATCACATTTTAATACATTTATCTTGTGTTAAACTAATATAAAAATTTGAGTGAATTTGAAAAAATTGCTTTGTTCGAAACATATGTGAAATATATTAAAAATTTAACAAGTTTTTTAATTGTGTGTATAAATATGCACATAGAATATATAAAATATGTTAAAGGCTTTTTACATACTTATTTTTTGAAAAATAAATATATTATATTAAGAAAAATTACTCATTTATAAAGACATATTTATAAAGCCATGTTTTTTTTTTAATGTAAAGAGCTACGCAAGATATATTGGAAGTGATCAAAGTGCACTTGATCATCAAAGGCGCGTACGAGCGAAATAAAAAGTTATTGAAACACACAACCCAGCTATATATGTGTGTGTATATTTGATTTTACCCCATCGGGCTATTTCGCCATTATTAATAGAAATTCATGACAATCGTGGGGAATGGAAATGGCTGGTGGCTTGTAGATTTATTTGCGTCACCGTACAAGAAGAAGAAATATTTTTACCCTTTTATGTTCCTAACGTATCATGCTACAGCTTTCAAACGACTTATATTACTCTCAAACTAACTTTTAAAGCATTTTTTTACTCCCTAATATTGGTTAATTTAATACTGAAAATTATTTACTTTATGGATTAAACAACAATACTTTTATTATTTAAAATAAGTAATTAATCACTAATTTCTGGTATTCTATAAGAACTGCTTCCGTTCGCCTTAGTTGTGCTCTTTTCGTTTTATAACTTCGTTTTTTTTTTGGCCTAAGTACCTATATACGTATTGTGTATTCAGTTTATGTAAAAAAAAATGCAATAAAAAAGAAGTAGACTTAAAACACAAACGATTGCATTTAAATGTACTTGCATATCTTTACGAATTGATACGAGCGGAAATGCATACTTAGCTAAAAATTTACGGAACACTAGCGTTCGTCATTTAATGTAGTGGTACTGTGTGTAATATTTACAAAATAAAATAATGATTAATAGCAGGTCAAACTTAAAAAGAGAAACTATCGTTCCGGGTACGCGACAGTCATTGGATGATATAACTTTTGTTAAAAGTCTGACCGTTCGTGTAATTGTAGTTGTAATGGAGCAATGTGATAAATTGTTATCGATGTCATTATCATTGGCAGGCCTATCATAAGTCAACCCTAATCAAATGACCTAACCGTGACTTCATCATTTTACGTAGG
This sequence comes from Cyphomyrmex costatus, assembly GCF_001594065.2. Lineage (NCBI taxonomy): Eukaryota > Metazoa > Arthropoda > Insecta > Hymenoptera > Formicidae > Cyphomyrmex > Cyphomyrmex costatus. Next base: position 559,660 of record NW_017277125.1, on the reverse strand, counting down.
AGATTTATTATATATTCTTTCTTCCGAGAATTCACGATTAAAATTTACAAAAATCATTAAAATCATTTACGACGAATTTTAGAATCATTCTATTTTCATTAAAAATTTTAGATTTTACGAAAATGTAATAGAATGTATTTATAAATGAAAGAAAACATCTGAGATATTTTGTATTATATAATAGATATTATATATGTAAATATAGAATTCTTGTGAATATATTGTAAATTCCTTGACTCTCCAATCTGCTAAATATATGTCCGTATTCATAGCCAGGCCGAATTATTTTATTGGCTACTGAGAATCTAAAGATAAATTTAAGCAAATACGGACATTAGATAAACTATCAATCTAAAAAAGCATATAACGCAAAAGAAGAAGAGCTAACGATCGAAAACTTTACTTTTTATGCGTTTTTTTTTTAATTTTTCCAGTTATTTGCAAATTATGCGGGACGTTTATCAATTGCTCGTGGCGTCGGCGAACTTTAGAAATAACGCACTTGGTACAGTCGTGTGGCACAAAACGGTGATAAGAGCCTGACGTGCGCACAGCTCGTGCTCACTGCACTTATCAATAGAAAAAGCGCACTTAACGTTTGATCGGCGTCGCGCCGATGATAAATTAGTCGAGGGACAGTGCATGTCGGCTTCGAGTCGATACCATAACCGATACGAACTGGTTCCGATCGAACTTTACTCGGAATCGAGAAGGAAAGTAATTTTTTTTATGATTTTTACTTAGTTATCGTACTACCGCTACACGTCGTAAAACGCCTGTGTGTGTATTAAGGATGCGTCTGTTGCGGCGATTCAGAGCGGTTCATAAATACGCATGTCTGTAAAAGATTAGTGATCTCTGCGTACCAAACAGTTAATAATTGGTTCAACTGATCACTGATTTGTGGGATATTTTTTACTATAACCGACTTATCATTGTTAAATGTGATTTCCTGTATTCTTTATGCTACAGTGCGGCTTTAGTTTGCGCGATCTAAAAGTAACATACGTATATAATATATTAATTATTTTTTAAATAATATTTTATTGGCGTATTACAAATTAGCTTAACCCTTTAAAAGTTAAACTTTGTTTAACTTATTTATACAGAGTGGTGAAAAAAGGTCAGTGCCTCTGAATAACTTGGAAAGTATATAATAAAAATTTTTTTTTACAGTATTTTGAAAAGCTTTTGACACTAGCTATTAAATTCTGAAATAAAAAAAATTAAGTATTCTGTTTAAAAAAATTGACCTTGGCGATGCCACCCAAAATCAAACTGATAAGATTAGTAAATAGATCTTTTTAAGCCCTACAACTTTTGTCTAAAACATTTTTCTATAAAACTTATATTTTCCGAATTATTCAGGGGTACCTTTTTTCCCCATGTATAGTAAAATTTAAATCAATTATTTAAAAAAATTTAAATTGACGAATTTTCTTAAAAATTTTATTTCTCTTAAAAAAGATTTTAACAATATTTTTTTAAACACGCTATTTATTATAAAACAAACATCTATTGAAAACTCATTACAGATTTCACATCATAATTATGACAATTTTTATTAATTAAAAACAGATTTCATCTATAACAAGATATTTTTTGTAAAAAGAAGGAGTTTGTCATACAATTAGAAAACATATTATTTAGTTATATGATAAAATTATAACAATATTTAGTCTGCGATTGATTTTATATTAGCAGTTAGTCCTGTGTATCAACTTCAGTTTTTTGCGGCAAAGTATCGGGAAGCTGCACCTCAAAAACCGGTTTTCCGTCCTCACTAATCCATACGCTGCCGTTCTGTGCGCATCGAATTACATATATCAATCCATGAGCTACGCTCTCCACCCTGGCAACATATTTATCTTTTGTATTTTATGTACATTTCTAGAGTGCGTCATTTATAAATAATTATAAATTAATGTCAGTTTTACCTCTGAGGTTGATCATACTGCAAACTATTAACATTTGAAATACCCTGCGATAAATCTTCTGGTATATCGCTCAAACCAGGACACAGAACAATTACTTTTACATTAGTCCTTTCGTAGTGATAAGGTTGCTGTAAAGAAAAAATATCTGATTACAATAAACCTTTTTATGTGTTATGTAAAATGTTTTTCAAGATATGTATGAAATACTCTTTTCATATGCTTTATCCATTATTGCAGTCAAATTTTTTATTGCTTATTTGCTACAACAACTAGTAACTTAAAAATTGTTATTTTTTATATACCTATAAAAAAAGAATGGAAACATAAAGAAAAGAAGAAAGCATATACATATGTACTTTAAAAGAAGATATATTTTTTATTTTCTTATTTTTATTTTTCCACAATTATATATAGTTATTACATTAACATTTTATTAAAATTATTATTATTTAATTTTGATAATTCAAAATATTAAAATTTATTTTCTGGAAAACTTTTTTGATTGTGTCGCCGTTATAGCAAATGAATGATATATGTTATCTGGTTTATGTATCTGTATTTTATTATTCAGATTTGTCATTGCCTTTATCTTCATGTCGCGTATTTCTGAATCTTCTACATGAAATTAAGTGAGAGTAAAGATTTATAAAAAAAATTCAATAAGAATTTCTTCCAGCTCTTTTGATTTCAAAATTTTCTTTCTCATTTCCCCTTCAAGTCATCTTTACAAAAATTTCAAAAATTCAGAAACGTAAGAAAATAGTGTCTACACACATACACATTTTATTATATCTAATAAAATAAAATTATCACCAAATTTTAAAGTTTTTTAAAAACAAGTTTAAAGTAGAAATTTGTTGCCAAGAAAGAAAGAAGAGTTTTATTTATAATTATTGTTTAGGTAATCATTTTTAAAATTAGTCATGGTCTTCAAAAAAAGGTCTTACAAATTTTTTATAAAAAAGAAACTTTAATCAAATTGCTTCGCGTTTCAAGATACATTACAGTTTTCATATTCTGAACGAATATGTCTCCATTGCTGCAAATACAAAATCCTGAAGTCACATAATCTGAGTGTTCGCTATATTTTTTAAAAATACGTTTATGTGTCCCTTAATATCCAATAATACGTATGTATATTCTTTATCTATTTAAAATTAAATAATATTTTTTTTATTGTGTTATTCATTATAATTGTTACAGATTTTATTATATGTCACATAGTTTTAAATGTAAATACTTACCGCAAAAGAACGGCTGAAACTAACCACAGCATGTTTTGTAGCAGAATATACTGGAAGTTGAGATACAGCTCGTAATCCGGCAATAGACGAAATATTTACGATAATACCACCCTTGCCACCAGAATCCTTTCGCATTTGTTGAATCCCCAGAAGAGTCCCACGAATCACAGCTGTCTGCAAAAAATATACAAAAATTTATATTTTGGAACTTTATTTTATCTAAAATTCCCTCATCATGTGATTTTATTTTTAATTAAGATACAATTAGCTCCATTTAAATCTAGCCTTTCTAGAAATTTTATGCAAATTTGCGCGCGCTTACATGTAATATAATTTTTTAAATATAATTTTTTATAATGTAAAATAATCTGTTACCAGAAAATATTTAAAGGTTTTAATAATATTTATAGCCTATATTTCCTTACAAGATTAATATAATTACGCAAAGTTAAAATAAAAATTAGAAATAAAACTCACCACATTAACATCGATAGCTTTAGAAAAGTCAATTTCATTTATTACGCCTGCATTGTTTATTAAAATGTCTAGTCCACCGAGAATGCAGATTGCCTCTTTCAACGTGGCTACAACAATTAATAGTTTTAGTTTGAACAAATTTAACAAATATTCCGTGAATGCAAAAGTTGTAAATTAAATTGAATTTTGCAGTTTACATAAGCAATGGTCGAGTTTGCTTATAGTGTGTGTATTAATAAAATACAAATTAATGACATATTAATAATATAAAATAGACTTATGTTTACTGTCAAATTCGGAATTATTTGTTACATCGCAGTGAAGAAATACAACTCGTTTGCGGCCAAACTCATTGTTTAAACTCTCTACAGCCTGTTCTCCAATTTGTTGCTTGATATCGATCATAACTATCATCTAGAAAAAAATATTTTATTATTTTTATAAAGAGAAAAATTTGTAATTTATAAAAGTTTCAAAACTATATGCAGCAATGAGAGAATTTTCTTTTGATTAACAAATTTTCGAATAATAAACACTATCACTTATTTTTAAATGCAATGGCAATAAAATTTTTAATATTTTAAATTGACTTTGAAGCTATCTACTAATAACAAAAATCATTAATTCGTTTATTAATGCAAAAGGATGTAATTTAACACATAATTATTCATATCTAACATACTTATAGTTTCTGATATACTTTTAGCTGAATTATCCTTTTATAATGTTTATTATGTACATATAAGATTAATGTAATTTATTTACATTATATTATAATAAAATAATACAAAAAACAGGCCACATTAATGTTACAATGATATGACTTATTTTTTTACGAGTACTATTAATACACATCACATTATGTTATCAAGCAAAATGTAATATAACAAATAATAAACAGTTAAGAAATTTTTTTTTACATCTAAGCGAAGGTAAACATTATTTATTAATCCAAACGATAATAAATATTAATAATTATTCTCTTAATTTTTACAATAATTATTGCTATTATTAACGAAAAAAATTAAGGAATAAGTACTTTATATGGATAAATACTATATATGCGATGAGTTTATAACGAATACTTTTGAAAAAAGGCTGTATAAAGTTTTATTATGTAATAGTTGATATATTACAACAACTGATATATTTATGTATAAATATTATACAATATTGTGTTAAATTACATACCAAAGCTCCATTTCGCAGCAGCTCTCTACTAAATGCTAGACCCACATCACTTGCTGCTCCAGTTATTATAACTCGTTTATCTTTGATCTGCATTACTCCACCAATTTTCCAGCCAACAATCTCTTTTGAGTATATTTATTTGTTTATAAAAGTCCTGAAACACGTCAGTATATGAATTTCCGTTCACAAATTTTATATTTTTATAGTGAAACAGTTAACTATGCAAAATCAAGATGTTTCTTTATCGATGAGACCACCAGCTATGATGTGAGTCTTTAGCCAGTCTAAAAGCCTGCTTGAAGTTCGAACCGATATGGAAGAATCTACTGTTTTCGTTCGGCGATCTTCGACCTCGCGATCTGCGTGACGTTCAATTCGTCAGGGTCTCTCTTCGTGCAAGATTCGTTATCCATGAGACAGCACTGTGAATATCTTCATCTCTTTATTGTGTAGTAAGTGTAGTTTTAAGTTCAGTGGTATTTGAGAAAATTCGAAATATTCATTAGTGAAGTGAAATCACAAATTAAATTTTGTATAAATTTTTATAAAAAATAAAGAACACTTAAGGATCAAAACGTTTTAGACTAGATGCTATGCATTCTGAATGTATCAATTTTTTCATATATATATATATATATATGATATATTTCTCGTAAAAATAAATAAATGTTCACAACAATTTAATTAAACATTTATGATAAATGAATAAATGATATAAATGGTATATTGCTTCCTAAAAAACGATTGCACACAAAGACAAATATTACATTAAAATTACAGTGATGTGTTTAATCAACGATTGTAATCTAGAAAGGTCATCTAGCACAGCGCATGAATTTATATATTAACAACTAACACGGGGACTTTGCCAACTCGGAAATTCTGATTTTAATAACTCTTCATTTATAGTAGTAAATATAAATAAATTTGGATTAGAAAAATGTTTTAGCTATACAATAAAAATATCAGCCAAAAATTAGCTGGAAAGGTCAATATAAGTTGACAAGCAAAAAAATCATAAATACTTCCTGAAATCAACTGCAGAAAAACAAAACAAATTTACCCTATAATAGCTTTATGCAGTAAAATGATCTAATATTTTGTTGCGGTTTTAGGTAAATATGACTTTTAAATAAGTAGATTCAAATAAATAACTTTTGTCTATAAATATTTATTATAATTCTATTAATATATATAAAAAAATTAATTTTTGCATAAAGATTTGTACACAAAAGTTTATTTGAAAATTAAATAATTTTTAAACCAATATGAGAAAATTATAAACAAATTTTACACAGATATTAGACATAATAATAAAACATATAAGAAAGAGAAATTTTTATATTTTAATGTTTTTTAAAATGTAACATGTACATATGTATGTTTGAAAATCATAAATTATCTCCTATAGGTATGGCAGATTTCTTCTAAAAGAATAGTTAAAATAAAACAACATTAACCAAAAATTCACAAATATATTTATTTATAATATTTACTTTCTCGACATATGTGCAAAGCTATATTAAAATTAGAATTTTGAACAATATTATTTTGTCGAATTATTTAACACAAACTTTAATCTTATAATTAAAAGTATTTATTTTTTATGTTTAATAAAATGTATGAGTTTAATGTTAAATACATTGCAAAACACACACACACACACATACATATATATATATATATATACATACATATATTATTGAACATAAGAACTATCTCCGTTTAGTCTGATTAATGATAATTTTTATGCAACAATAATTTTTTATGTGACTATTTATTAAACAGTATAAAAAAAAGTAACTTATTAATCGTATTACTGATTAGTAGGTTAAAAACATGCATGTATAGGTATATATGTATGTACGAGATTTCAATATTCGGGGAGCAATATTGTTTGTGACTGACATATACCGATAACGTTATCTTAATAAGTATGTTAATACATATAATGTTTTATGTATTGCATGTACAATCTAAAATAAAAGATATGCTAAATACAAGATTTTAATATTCAATAAGCATCTATTTCATATATCAGTATATCTCGATAAGTATACATATATGATAATTTATGTATTTGCATATGTAAAATTTAAAATAAAAAACTGCTGTATTTAAAACTATACTTTTTTTTAAGTTAGGTACGTATATATTGCATTCAAACAGTTTGTGTAACTTAAATGAAAAACTTAAATGCTTAAATTAACTTTTATTTGACAGGTGTGTCACATCTTCTAATTGTGAAGTAATTATTATATCATCAATCGTATATATAATTTTACATTTTACATTTAATTGGCAATTTTATAATTTATATGTAGAATAGTCTTTAATCTTATAATAGATTGTCATAATAAATAAAACTGTCTGAATTTTTATTCTAATTAGAATAAATATAATCAGAATAAATATACACATTTTGTACTCTCTTATATAAAGAAGTCCACATTAAACGTCCAAATTAAATTGAATTATAATAATACAACAATAGCGTAATAATTATAAAATCTATATATATATATATATATATATATATATATATATAATAAAATATTAAGCAAGAAAATAAAGGACATATATGTATATAAGAGTCGATTATAAAATATTCAAATTTATTAAGTCAAAATTATAAAATATATTGTGAGACAAAATTACAAAAATAAAAATAAGAAATAAAAAACAAAACATTAAGTAAATGAAAGTAAGAAACAAAAAATAGTACTATGCGGTATTAATTCAAACTGTTACTTTTGGGATGCGGTCACTTTTTCGGTGACGGTTCTAAAAATAAAAGGGACCACGAGACCGACGGATAGTCTGTGCCGAGGGATTGCAAAAGCACGCATTTACGCACGTGTGTGAAGGGCACGCACCGGCCGGCGTCGCGCACACCCGCATAGCACGCAGACGCGCCAATCAATATCGGACTATACCGGGTGTACACCCCGACCATCTCGACCGTCAGTCAGCCAGTACACCATCAGCTACCAACCACACCTTCTCAGGACTACTTTGCTACCGTCAATTCACGTCAATCTCACCCTTTTGACGAAGACAGGACGCGACGTCTCGACCATTGCATCCGAGTTTCACAAGCTAGCTAGCTAGTCAACTTTGTTACATCCCGCTGGTTGCAAAACGTCACACACAGTACGAGTGGAGAAATTAAAAAGGTACGGAGAACGGAACAAGCCGATGAACTCAGTCTCGGCAGAGGTAGAAAATCAGATGACGTATAATAGAACTTGTGATGTGAGCGTTTGTTTAGTGATATTTCGGAAATCTCTAGGGAGGTGTGAAATTAAATTTAAAAAGTTCTCTTAAGTAATATCAGAATGAAAAGTGTGAATAACATTTGCGATCATTGGTATATCAGTATCTTGTTCTCTCGTTGGTGTTGGTCGAAGTGACAGGTGGATGAATGGTGTACTTGAAGCGTGAATGCCCTGTGCCTTTGGAATACGTAGGAATGAATTAATCATTTATAAAACGGAAAATTGAGATTTATAAGAAATAACAGGCACAGAGTTAGATATATATGAAGTAAATCAAAATTAAAATATTTATTTAGAAAATATTATCACTTTTTTGTCCTCTTAAAATAATAAGATATATCTCGTTATACAATCAATTGTGTGAAATAACAAAATAATTAATAATGCATAATATAGAAGCAACATTAGCGTTTGAAGAATGGAATGTTAGAAATGAAACAGTATATATTGAGTTAAAAGAAAAGTTACATGGTTTTTGTTGACACAAAACTATATATACAATATATCTTCATTGAGAATGAACATTTTGATCAAAATAAACAATAAAAATTTAAATTAAAGAAAAAGCTTGAAATCTCTACTTTCAAAAGGCTTTTATAATTTTTTAGTTAATGTAAATTTGGTAATTTTTACATATAGAAAACTACAAGCTAAAAAAAAGGGGAAATTTTTCTTCTTACTTTATAGGTATATATTAACAAAATGTTGAGCTAATATTTGGGAAATATTGTGTCAATGATTGTGCGCGCTGCATAGATTTTAATGCAAATTTCCTACGAATATAATATTTAAAGTTAGACAAAATTCGTGTATATATTAGCTCTTCACCTTTTATTAGAACGTATCCATATTTATATGTATAATATTTAATATGCTTAATTTGTCTAAATTTTCCAATTAAATTTGAACACGCTAAATAAGCACAATTTTTGTCATAATATTTAAATTTTTTGTTAATATTAAAAATATTAATCCAAGAATACTGATATATTATTGTCCAATTTTATGCCTGCAGGTACGAGAAAAGATAAAAACTTAAAGAAAATGGAAGCTAAAGGGCGAGTTGCCCTAATAACAGGAGCCGCATCCGGCATCGGTAAAGCGTATGCCATCGAACTGTTGAATCAGGGTGCCAAGGTACATTATAATTTAGGAGAAAGCATATATTTAATAATTCTTTATAGTATCATACTTTTTGTACCGTAGAATTATTCTTGAAAACAAAAATTTATAATATCACTATTTGATTTTCTAAATAACGAGGTCAAAGTCATGTTTTATTTTCACGCAATTTGGAATTTCAGACAAAACAAACATTCCACAGATCTCTCTCTCGATGCGTGTTTTCTTTTAAAACAGCTGATATATATTTAGATTTTTTTTAGACAGAGAAAAATCTTCTTGCGTCTTCGAGAAAAAGATTTGTCATAATTGACGCTAAGTATACGATTATATTGATGACAAATATATGGTTTTACACATTACATTAATTATTTTAAAATATTTATTCGAATAGTTGCATTATTCCATTATATTATACAGTACCCCATATTTTATGTAATTGATATTTTTATTGACAAATATATTGTACTATTTCCGTTGTTAGAATTTGAATCAATTTAAAAAATGATATCTTTCAAACAATAATTCGTATGACATACAATTTATGCAAAATACAAGGTTGTAAAAAAGGTTTGAACTGTCTTCAGTTTTTATGTACAAAAATGATTTTTATATATAAATTCATTCCGGAGTACATAATGACAATTATTCCTAAAAATGAAGATCATTAAGTGATAAGCATCTTAGCAAATTTAGTCTTGGTATGTATACTATTAGTCTAGGCATACAGTTTTGACTGTTTGACTACAGTTTATTTCGTTTGATGAAACATTTGCGAAGACAATGATTTGAAATTGTTGAGACAGACAGAACTTCTTTTCCCGTTTAAGAAGCCCTAATTTCACATAGCATTTTATTCAAGAAACGTCCTGGAAATGTTTTTCGAATATAAGGACATCTTCTGGTATTTTTAGACACACATATCCCTTAGATATCTGTACTGTATGAGATAATACCGAGATTAAATATGATAGCAGACTGCAAATAGCGAATGGATTGAATGTAATAATCTTTATTTTGAGGAATAACTTTAACATAATTTCTAAATAAATTTGTATGTGCAAAAACCGGTAGGTAATTAAACATTTTTTTGATAACTTAGTAATGTTTTACTATATATAGGTGGCTATATGTGATATAAATACTGAAGGAGAAAAACTGGTAGAAACATTAGCCGAAAAATATGGTAAAGGTCGCGTGATCTTCTTGCAGTGTGATGTTACGGATTATCTGCAATTCGAAGGTATGATGACTTACGATAGTCGTTCGCGATTTCTAATCTATAATGTCGATTTATTTCTAAATTATCGCACAAGTGACTAACGCATATGTACATAGGTATCATTTTTATTTGTAATATAATTGTTGCTTAGCATACAATACAATTCAATTTGCAGAATCATTTCAGACAACGATCACGGAATTCGGTCATATTGATATCGTTATCAACAATGCTGGTATCATGAATGACCGGTTTTGGGAGCTTGAAGTAGACATTAATCTCGTAAGAAAATATTCGATAGATTCCTTGCAAACGTTCTCCTGCATGTTCCATTCCAATAACATATTTACAATAATCTTTAGTACGTTTATAAAAGATTTATGACGTTTCTTATGAAAATTTGTCATTTCTTCGCTTTTGATGTCTCATTTATTTTTCATTATAATTGAGATAATCCTATCGTATTGCATATATTTTTATATTTGTGTTTCTCGTTATTAAATTTAAAATATTTTATAAAATAATATTTTTTATATCTACATGCATAATAAAAATTGAGATCTCTTTACGAATATAATTAATTATAGAATGGAGTAATACGCGGTACTTTGCTTGCTCAACGATTTATGGGCACCGATAGGGGTGGCCAAGGTGGAGTCGTCATCAATACGGGCAGCAACGTCAGCATTAACCCTTATGTCAGTGTGCCGATTTATTCCGCGACAAAAGCGGCTATTGTCAGCTTCACCAGAGCTTTCGGGGTAAGAAGTTTCTTTTAAATATCTAGATCTTATCTATTGATTGTAATTATATCTTGGAATAACAAGAATGTAAATCGATTTTTCAATTATTTTCATTATTTACAGAAATTAAACAAGAGACTAAAAAATTTGCGTTTAAAGGTTTTTAGAAAATATAAATCAACAACTTATTAACTGACATTTTTAAATCGTTTCTTTTATTAAATTAAATACAAGAAAGATGTACTAATTTTATTCTTAATTTTTAAAAGGATCAATATCATGTAGATTTAACGGGCGTTAAGGTGATGGCACTTTGTCCAGGTGCTACAGATACTAAATTGGTACGTGACGTCAATAGAAAACTTCTTTTGGCTCGATACGAAGAAGCCTGGCAAAGAGACATAGTTTCATCAATTCCTCAAAGGTATAATTTTACATAATTTCTCTCTCAACTTAATTGTGAACAAATAACTCATGATTAAAGGATTAAGTACGACTACATGAATAATAATAAGCGATTATTATTTTCTAATTCCTTATGGCATTATTTTAAAAGATTATTTTAAATTAACAATGTAGAAAAAAGTAATTATAGCATAAAGAACAAAGTTTTAGATACAACGATGTTATGTAGTATTTACCTTCTCCAAGTACAGAAATGTAGAATAAAATTAGCATCATAGAAACAATTTGTAAAAGATAATTGACATTGCAGGGCAGAACACGTGGCGAAGGCGTTGATGCACGTGCTGAGCACCGGTAAAAGCGGAAGCGTATGGATGGTGGAGAAGGACCAGCCACCGCACGAGATCAGTTTTTCAAAGCACTAAGAGGGTCCCAAGCGCGCGCAACGATTCTTCCTTGCTTCGCTGCAAATATCTATGCCATACCACACAATTAACTGTAATTTGTATCGAGATATATGTATCCCATCGCGTCGTCAAAAAGACGGGAACGCGAGCGAAACGTTTAATTATTTTGTACTTTCGTATCAAAACTTTTAAATGACCGATACGGTTTTATTTTTCTTTTTTTATAACAATAAACGCATTATTCGAGGTTCATCCATCATCTCAGATTTTTTATAGAAAACGATGTTTTTTATACGTTTTATACTTATTGTTAGCAGAAACCCGCGCCAGAAAACGCGGCAAGTTTTTGAATTTAATAATTACGTGAGAAAAATAGTCGCAATATTAAAAAAAAATATATATATATATATATATATAAAGATCCGCATGATCTTTACAAAAATTACAAAATTTTTTACAAAAATTATGTAAAAATAATGGCTTTTGCTTCCGTCCCGCACTCGCGTTGCAAGTTTCCGTTGATTTTTGCACAGGCCTCAACAACGCTCGTCAGCCAAGAATTCTCGAGTCCAAGGAATTTGTAGGAATTTCTAAGCGCTGCTAACACCTGTGTATCGTATCAAAATGGAAATTATCGCAATAATGTTTCAATTCTGCCGCACTCTGTAACCGTCGCGTGACTTACTCATTTTTCTAACGCACACGTCGTAACATCGACGATTCCTTTAATATCATTCCGTTTAATGATATATGCTACATGTAATGTAATCGCGTTTTATCAGGTCGAGCATAATGAATACACTTTATATTTATTGCTTGTGTGAGGAAGACGAAATGAGAGCGTATATGAGAGATAGAATAAAAATAAAAGAAGTAAGCACTTATTTTTGCGTTCTCGAAGCGTACAAAAAAGAAGGGAGAAAGATTACACATTTCGTACGATGACTAATGTAAATAACTCTAGAAATCCACAAAAACAACTCACGAAAAAAAAAAAATCAGAAATTTATTAATTATATCTAAAAAAGAGTAAAATAATATATAACTTAAGAAAAATGGAATAAATTAGATAAAAGTGAAATAAAAACACAACTAGACACAGTTTTCATATTAAATATATATATTCAATTTTAGAAACTTAATAGAAAACTTGAAAATTATACCAATTTTCACTTTTCGATGTTTCGAGAGTTATATGCATCAGTTGTAAATGTACAACAATGGTGTACTACGAATGCAATTAAACCGAAATCCGTCGGACGATTACTCCACAAATAAAACTATATATCCAATCGTGTCTATAATTTTTCTACAGTATTTTGAGGGAGAAAAAAATATTTAGAAACGGTATAGCGAGATAGAGTTAAAGTCTGTAGCGCAAGCACGACGCGATCACGTTCTTTCAATATTAGATACTAGGAAAACACGGGACAAATTGTTCAATACGCAAATTGCATCGGATTGCAAAGCTCGGATTGATACATCGGTTAGATGTCTAGTTAGTTGAGTTTTGTTTTAAATGATATCGCCTGTTCGCATAATCCTTCATTGTAGCTTTCCATCAATGAAACGATCAGTGGTGTTTCATTTTTGTTATGTGTTATGATATGTATATGTTGCTAATATTGCTAATAAATGCATTGCCTTTTAATTGATTAGCTATATTTATCACTCTTTCTCTCACATAAGAACACTTTTATAATTTTATATATTTTAAAAGACTGATTACTTTTCCTACTTCCTATCTATTTCCTATCAAATTTTTTTCAAATTACCCAAAATAAATAATAATTATAATGTAGTTGGAATTGTACACTATAATATTAGTTAAAGAAATAATATATTTATTGTTTTTATAATTATATAATAATAACAAATACATTTAATTATAAAAAGAAAGATTACATTTCTTTTTTAATTAAATACAATTTAATTAATTTTATAATATTTGATCCTATTTATATTTCTAACATGATAATTTTATTCGCATTAATAATAATATTTTATCAACGTTGAGAAATGGAAAAATTGTCTCTCTTATAATATTTTTAGCGATTTGGTTATATTTCATACCCTCACGTAACACTGTGCGATTCTTTTTCTCATGCTTCTCTTGTCTAGATGCGCAAATCCAATCTTGTTTACCTCGAAAACGAGCTCGTATTATCCGATTTCTATCCCTATCCTCATCTGATATTTTATCGTATACGATCGACTTCTCGAATTTCAACTTATATAACTTCTCGTTAACAATACCGGCAAATTCATTCGCGGATCGGTGCTGGACGGGATCACTCCGTTAGTGTGATTCGAAATTTGCATTAAAGTATATAGCTCTCGAAAACATATTGAACACAACACGTTTATAATGGAGATTCAAGGGAAAACCGTGCTCATCACCGGTGGAGCCAACGGCATCGGCTATTGCACTGCAAGGGAATTACTTCGAAGCGGAGCGAAGGTAATTAAGTAAAATCAAATGCATAAAACACAATACAGTACAATTCATAAATATTTCTTATAAATTACACGTGTTACACATATTTGATATTAGAATGATAAAAATTTGATATTAAACGAGCGTAAAAATTAAACATAAATAAAAGTTAAGTGATATAAGAAGCATTCATACATTTTAGTAAAAAACATACTGAGAAAAATGTTCCAATTGCATCAACAATAAAAAGTACAAACAAAATAAATACTGATCATATAAATCAGAATTCTGATTATTATAATACAATTTCTATTTATCTTGACTAGAATACTTAATAGATTTATTTGTAAGTGTCCGAGATTTGTGTATCTTTTTGGTTGAATCTTATAGAATTCCAAATAATGCAACAAAACATTTGTTCACTTACATCTTGTTAATATCTTAATAATTGCAGGCCGTTGCAATCATAGATTTGCCTGACTCGAACGGTGAAAATGCAGTTACAGAATTGGAGAAAGAATTCGGTGCGAATCATGCCATTTTTCTTCTTGGAAATGTAACAAATGCTGAAGAACTTACAGGTATTGTTTTGCTAATTTTATCAATTGCAATTAAATATCAAAATTATAAAATACAATACGAGTATATACATATATAGTATAATATTATATAATAAGCTTCATCATGTTATCAATTATTGCAAATTACATTTTTTATTTTCTGTCTTAATCGTTTGTTTGTCAAATAATAAGTTTAAAATGGTATTATTTCTGCGATCTATTGTACTTATCAAGTAGTATTTAACATTCTTATTTTAAAGATAAATCACTATTATAAGAAATGAGAGTCAACCTGAAATTCGTACTCCATTTAGATTATTTTAAAATTTGCAAAATAATCTAATTAATCTACCATTCATATTGAACATTTCTCAATCGATTTTTCACCATTGTCTAATTAATCTAACGATCTAATAATATTTTGGAAGAAAGAAAAGTTATATTTCTAATTGAATTTATCTATATAATGTTGATAAAATATTTTCTTGTGACAAACAAAAAGATTTTTAATATATTTAAAATTTTTGCAGCTTGTTTCAAAAAAGCAATAAAATCATTTGGCACATTAGACATTGTTATTAATAATGCTGGTATTATGAACGATGCGGAATGGGAGCCGATGGTTGACGTTAATTATGTGAGTAACAAGATAGGGATTGAGAAGAGATTTATCAAGAGACACGGTCGATCGTAGTGTCTCGCGCCAACTGGGCGCAGAAGACACTACATTATTTCTACTTTAAATTGTTACTCTTATTTTTTTCGTCGTATTAATCAGAAAGGGGTTGTACGTGGCACGATATTGGGCTTAAATCATATGGGAAAACATAAGGGAGGAAAAGGTGGTACTATCGTCAATATGTCCTCTATAATCGGCTTGCAAGGCAATCCGATTGCGCCAATTTACGCTGGAACAAGTTTTGCTGTCATTGGATTTACCTCATCGTTACTGGTAAAATTTCTACAAACAAATAACAAATACGGCTTTAATTATAAGTTTCCATCTTATATTATTTGAACTATATTACCATTATTTTATGCTGGATGCTATAGGATTATTAAAGCATTTATGGGCTTTCTTATGTCGGTATACATATATTTTTGGCATATTTTTAGACTTTCTACGAGAAAACAGGCGTACGTGTATTATTAATATGTCCTGGTCTTACAAATACTGGCTTGGCCTCCAAGTTCATGTCAAGCAAGATCTACGCTATGGACTTACTCGACGATGAGATCGCTGCCAAAGAGATGACGACGATGGAAAGTCAATCGTAAGTTGCAATTAGCGATTCGGTATTTCACAAAAGACATTATTTTTATAATAAATTATAATAGTTAAAATAAATAAAATAAATAATAATAAATCTTAAAGTAATATATGATAGTAATTAATATTTGCATAGCGCAAATTGATTGCTATAAATAAGAATATTACATCTAATTATAAATTAATGTTACAAACATATCTTCTCATAAATATATTAAAAATATATAAAGTCGTTCTTTTCTCTGTTGCAATTTTATAATATTTTTTTCCATTTAACAGACCTGAGCAAGTGGCAACTGCTATCGTGGAATTAATTGAAAAAGGAGGGAACGGTGCTGTTTTTGTCAGCGAAAACAATCAACCTACTTATGCCGTACAATTACCGATTTACACTGATTTGAAGATTTCGATGTAAAATCTGCACTTTATGGCAAATTATTCTTGTTTCATGAATACCAATACGGCGCGACGCGACGTCTCGATACTTTTCCATTCAAAAATAAATATAAGATTCAAATATAATTCTAAAAATATAGTTTGTTGTTTTGCAGCGCGGTATGAAATTTCCGACTAAACATTTTCTTACAATGCATTGCGTTTAAATATCAGATTTATTTATTGGATTTATTCTTTATGCACAACAGAAAATGTTCTCTATAATTATAAAAATTTGAAAAATAAAAACATTAAATTGTTTGTTTCAATATATAAATGTAATACACAATGCATTTATATTATAAAAAGCCGCGGATTTGTCAAAAGATTCTATTATTTTTGGAAAAATTATCGAAATCAATTCTTACCGCTTGCACACTTTCGAGATTCGAATTAGCCATAAATAAATAATATTTAATAGAAAAAAATTTGTAATGTATATAAAACTAATTAAGTATTAAAAATTTTTAATTCATGGCTACATATTTCTAATATAACAGTTAATAATATAATATTCACTATTACTTTTTAAGAATAAAGAGTTAGTATTAATAATAACGACACTTTTCTAGATTCTAGATTTTTTTTAACAAAACTGATAAAGCATAGATTGCTAAAATAAATGTATATAATATACATAAGTATATAATATATGTACATTATATATAGTATATATAGTATCGAAATAAAGCATAAAATATGTTTATATATACGTATACTCGGTATACTATATTTTCCCCACATTCTTAAACATAAATATGTGCAACATAATTGAAATTCAAAATTTGTTAAACTTGCGCATAATCACTTATTTAAATACAGCTTCTAATTATCATAGAACATTTGGTGATAAGTGTGAAGGTAATATATTTACAAGTTTTAAACTGTATTTATCAACGCCAACCAGATGATGTTGATACATCAAAGCGTCGCTCGGCTAAGTATTTCTTTCTGTGTCTAATCTTTTCGATATTTAATTTTTTTGACGTAATAACATTAGATAATGGACAACGTACAAAATAAAACGGCGATAGTCACGGGTGCTGGGTGTGGCATTGGTTACTACATTACTGAAGATTTATTGCGTAAAGGCGCGAAGGTACTTTAGAATTAAAAATAAAAAGATAGAGTTGGTGTTTCTCATCTCTGTCTGGCTTATTAATTTTTAGAAAGTCGCCATCATCGATTTACCGATAGAACGTAGTTACAAAGCGAAGGTGACTTTGCAAGAAAAATTTGGAAAAGATCGCGTTATCTTCTTTCCAATCGATCTGACAAACATGGAAGTGTATAGCGGTAATTGATGTATCTCTTAAATATTTTTTATTAGACTATTTACCGTCAATATTATGATATTTATTTTATATTTTTAGATACGAAGGATCTATTAAATTAGAGAAGTAAATATTAACCGATTATTTTAATTCTTAGAAACCTTCAAGCAAGCTGTTAAAGAACTCAATGGACTTGACATACTTGTTAACAATGCCGGAATATGTTATGACCGTTGCATCGAGCAAACATTTTCTATTAACGTTGTGAGTAATAAAGCATTAAACTTTAGCTATGGTCAATCGAATAATTTAATTTAATTTATTGATTTTAGTAAGTAAGAGTTTAGAAAAATAATATTATAAATAAATGTATATGTTAATCCTTTCTATATGAATGAACTCATTTATAGATATACTTTCTTTTACTTATTTTATAAATTATTTTGATTTTCATGAAACTTGAGATAATTTGGTAATACTTTATTTAATATTCTACTATAAGGTCAAAAATTAAAAATTAAAAATAATCAATTTATAATATAACGGATAATATTTAAAAAAAATAATGTGATCATCATAAAACTCGATTTCCATTCGAAGCACATGAAGCTATGCAAACAATATCTATACGAGCAAGATTTCCAAAGTGACTTCCAAACTCTGATTATGACTTGTGTGATACTAGAAATTCTCCTTCATATTATAGATTACTATCTTTTATATAAAATTGGACATATTTTTATAATACATTTAAATTCAGTTACTGAAGGACTTTTTAAAATCGAATTTCACGATATCAGATTTTTTTTTAATCTAAATTTTAGAATTATGAAGACAAAGCTAAATTCTGCGACGTTAAGAATCTTTAGAAATAACAAATGTTCTTGAAGTTCCTTATTAGAAAATTTCCGTTCTCAACATGTTTTATGTATCTTATAAAACTTGTTATTTATTACACACATGTAATTACATAAGCATTTAATAATTTAATTATTTACAAATAGATGTATAAATAATATGTCAATTGTATACTTATTACTATTAAATATATATATTTTACGTTTACAGGTAGCGTTAATTCGTGGTTCGATGTTAGGCATGGATTACATGGGGAAACATAAAGGTGGCAAAGGAGGTACAATAGTAAATGTAGCGTCTTTGGCTGGCATTTATCCTTTCTTTTTATGTCCAGTATACAGTTCTTCTAAATACGCTGTCGTCGGATTTGGTCTGAGTCTTGAGGTAATTTATATTTTGTAAAACTGGAGTAAAATGGATGTAAAAATGGAGCTTTTTACAATATTACCGTAAGCTCTTTTTGTAATTGCTATATTTTTAAAAATCATTTAAAAGAGAAAATTGAAAATGTATACATATAGATAATAAAAGAAGCTTTAAATTTATTCCAATTTTGTTAAAGAATTAAAGGATATCTAAAAAAATATCTTCAGTTGCCTTACATATTTGTTATACAAAAGTATATCTTTCGATTCATTATTGTCAAGAAAAATATGATTATTATATTTTTTTCAATTTATACAACTTTATAAATTTATTCTAACCAATAAAATACCTTATATTAATAATAATCCATAATAATAAAAAATCTTACTAATGTAATATTTTTCTTAGAAATTTTACGACAAAACTGGAGTTCGTATTCTAACGATATGTCCTAGTTTCACAATAACTGCAATGATGGTTGATGACGACAAATATCTCGATATTATCGATCAAGATACTGTTAATAAGATTGAGGAGATAGCCAAAGATTTTCGTGACCCTCAATCGTAAGTATTATATATAAAAATGTAAATGCTTATACATATACCATACCTTTTAGAAGCAAATACGTATACACGCTATAATTTATATACAATTAGAATATATATAGATACTATTACTTTCGACGGAGAGAAATACCGCCTTCCTTTATTTTATACACTTATTCAGTATTTTAATTATTAACATTGCTATTACTATTAAAAATATATTAGTATCCTACATAAGAAAAGAGTGTTATTAATATGTATTAGATAATATATCATTACAAAAATAATATAAAAATTATATTAATATTTTTTTCGGAACATCATACATTTGTTACAGTGCTGAGCACGTGGGACAATCTGTAGTCGTGGCAATTCAAAAGGGTAAAAATGGATCAATTTGGCTCATTAAGAATAATGAGCCACCACTTATGGTCAAATTACCGCCGTTCGTTGTCTCTTAGGTATAATATAATTTTTCAAGATAGAATAAGTCTGAAAAGATCATTTTTAGGTACTCGATCTCGACATCTCTGATTGCATCAATTTTATTCAAACTGGGACCATTACAGATTTTCATATTTTTTTCAGTCACATGTATAGACCGAATCCCTAAAAAATCGCACTAGCATTATTATATAATACTGTGAGATACTAAATTTGTGGGAGCACCTAATTTTCTAAGGCAATTTCTCTCTTGTAAGCCAACCGCGCGATCGACATTTTGAGCTCAAATTCCTGTCAAACAACGAACACCTAATTCCGCGACTTGATATCTTTAAATAACATTAAAAAAGAAATCATCATTTCATACAAAATTTGTAGGAGCACCTAATTTTCTAAGGCAACTTTTCTTTTGTGTGTCGATTGTTCGACTGACGTCTAAGTTCTGTATTTATCATAATTCTTTATATAATATAATATATTTTCACAATATTTTCATCTCTGAGCATCTAATTAACATTTAATTTTGTTGTATTTGTTTTTTTTTTGTTTATACAATAAACATAATTTTTTTTATAGAGAATCTATAACTTTTAATGTTAAGCCAGCCTCCCTCTCCCCAATATATTTTTTTTCCTGCCAAACGGTTCGAGTACCTAATTTTACAATTCGGCACCTAATTAGCAATTAATTTTAGTAAGTGTTAGAATTTATTTAATACTGGTAGGATTAACTTAACAGGCATCTATTTCTATGCGTTGTTCAACCGAATATCGATAGATATATGTATAGTTATTAACCGCATAGTTTTTACTCGACAACTGTCAACTCCATCTATAACGCAGATAGAAAATTTCGCGAAATTATAGCTGTAATATTCAAAACTATTCAGAGAGAGAAATTTCGCGTTCTGAGAATCCGCAAACTAGAGAATTGTATTCACGCACATAATACGGTTCCAAAGACCTGCTCAGCTGTTGAAGAGAGAAAAAAACGAAAACACGAAGCAAACACGCGAAACAGGCTGGTGAGCGAAATAGAAGTGTAACGATTACCAAAACATTTAGATTTATTTAATTACAGTACATTTTACAGCACATTTTCTCTTAGGCGAATCGTTAATACTGTAGGCAACATATATATATTGTTCGTGTCGTAACATAATCATCGCAGACTGCATAAACAAACAAGAGAAATCGAAAATCGCGTTGATTTAAAATTAGTAGTAAATTGAAGTTTCGAACGATAGAAAGATAAACAGATTTTCCGAAAGACGTACAGGTCATCGCAATATTATAACGCGACGCTTACGTATATATAATACATACGTTGCATTTTTATAAGTTTTAGAAAAACGAAATTAATATTGCTTAATTTCTTTATGTATGTGTACACTTTTTTTAAACTAATCTATATAATTTATATTTATTATATGTGTGTCTTTGAAAAATAGAAACTGCGGCAACTGTAAGAAATTTCTGCAAAATTAAATAAAAAATTTCTTTTTATCTTAAATAGTAAGCAGTAATGAGTAAACCATCAAACTAAACGTTTTCTTTCTCCTTTACTTCCCTCTTTCTATCTTCTTCTTTGCATTATATATATATTAATTATATCTTCACTTCTTCCAAACTTTTCCCTTTTTCCCGTGTAAACGGTTCTATTTATTACTGTAATTTATTCTTGGTCGCTCTTTTAGTGCATGGAACCATTGGCGGAGACTTCTGTACGGAGCATATGCAAATTTCACAGTCCAATTAATTGTCTGACGTGTAAAATTTCGCATACCAGATTGGAGAAACAAAAATTGAAATTTGGGCGAATTTTAACAAATGTAAATAGAAGTATAGAAAAACGCGGGCTTTAAAGAATGAGTAATGTGGCAATGATGTTATCAAAGAACTTGCACAACTATTAAATGTAAATATTTTAACAGAGACAAGTTTATTTGTAAAAACCGTTCTCGGGAAACATATATGCTTCGTAATTTCAATATATATAAATATATAATATAATAGAATTTAATAATAAAATGTGTGTATTTAAATTTATTAATTGTAAATGTATTTCCAATTTTTTAAATAGTTTGTGATATCTCATTACACAATATAAGCGAGTATTGAAAATAAAAATTTTTAGCTGCAAAAAAGTTACACTGCATATTACACATGTTTTTCGTGTACTAAGATTTTTCGAAACGTTTTGTTGGAATTAATTAAGTTATACGCAGAAAAAATGAAAGTCAGCAACTCTGACAAAATTAACATATATTGTCTAGATGCTTTTTTAGGAAAAGAATATAGTTATTATTTAATTAAGTATTTTTAATATTTTAAACAGAAAAATGCTGAATATATAATTACTTTTATATATGTCCATTTAAATGACTCAATCGTCTGAAGATAAAAAAAGACGAATATTTTATAGAATCTATAAAGATTCTATTATATGTAATTCTTTCGGACAACACACAATATTAATAAAATATTTACAAAAATATTAATGTTTTGTAATATTACAAATATATTTGTATAGTCTCAAATTGCACATACAGATAGTGAGATAGTAAAGATTTATCATAATTATATAATATATTATAAAAATATTTATTATAAATATGATAAATAATGTACCATTACATTAATTTAAATTTCTTATTTAGAAAGTTTAAATATACTCTCATATATAATACACGTACGTAACTTTATAATAACGGCTCTGCTTATAAATTAAGTGATTCTCAATAATCGCATCTATAAACAGTTTATCGAAGGGTTGCAAAAAACACAGAAAAGAAAGTATCTTCTTTCTTCAAGAGTGATCAAAAAGAAGAGAGTTTGAAGGGAATCAACAAAAAGATTTTGATTTCTTTTATCGCGTTCATTATATATCTCTGTTGTTCCTTCTAACAAGTTGTGTACCTATCGTCGGTCACAATGTGATCGATGACGTCATACTCTGCCGCTAGCTCCACATCAAAATGGCCGCATTTTAGTCTATCGAGTACTTTTCTTTACTGTTTGCCAATAGCCGTGCTAAGGGCCTGGCGGTGTTCGTTTTCGTCGGAGCGGATCTATTTCGCCGGAAATTTCACTGTGTTACGCGACACGTCCTAAATTTCCGCGAAATAGAGCGAACGTGACCGGGTAAGTGCGGGGAAATGTGAAGAAAAAGGGTGTAACGTGCCGCGCGCGCGGCGTGGCTCCGATTGTTCAGATGAACCGTCGTCGCCGCCGCCGCCGCCGCTGCCGCTGCCGTTGCCGGACCAAGCCCATTCCATCGGGGGACGGATTTTATTTATAGAAACGGAAAATTGACGATCGCAACCCGGAGCATGTAATCGAGCGTACGAAATTGCGCGCGGTCGGGACGACGTGCGGCGAGATTGCGTCTCCCGTCCGTGTAATAAACCGCCCGTTATACCGGCTCGCCCTTCCCGCAGGAAGGTTATACCGTCTTTCTATCGTCTTCGACGTCTTCTAGGCTCGATCGAATCTTCCGCTGTAAATTATGTATTTCGTGATTTGCGTCTCAATGCGGAAAAGGGCACATACCACGCGTACTCTGGAAACTACATTTCGGAGTAAATTTCGGAGTAGACCCTTTTTTTTTAAACATAAACGTGGAATAAACCTTTTTTTAGAGTAACAGAAAGTTCAAGAGTTGCATTCTCCTTTGTTGTTTGACAAAATCAACAAGCGGTACAGTTTGTCAACTGTTCATTGTTTGTTTATTGATAATTATGAAATATTTATTTGTATTCTTGCTCACTGAGTGGCAAAGTCGGCAGAAGAACAGTTTATAGTCTGCTGATTGCTATGTGAGAGCTTATCAATATATACAAGAGAAGATAAATGTATTATATATTTAAACATGATTGAAAATTTGATTATCTTTTGGTTGATTATGTAGCTCAAGTATAAATACTCGTTTAAATGTGTTTATATATGTCATATAACTGTCATCTGAAATATATAATATTAAAACAGAATTGAATTTGTACTTTCATTTTGCAGATTTGTCTGAATAAATTGTCATAAGATGTTACGTCATCAACATCACGCAATGCAAAATCAACTTCGAGATCACAACAGGTTAATATCTTCTAATCAAATCTTATGTTTATATTCTTCTGACAATGAAACAAAAAGTATAATAAAAATATTAGTTTATTTTAAGAATATTCTTTTATGTAGAATTGAAGTAACAAATTTTACTCACATAAATATTTGTACAAACTATTAAAAATTGATAAAGAAGCTTTCTAATGATTCTGTTTAGTGACTTAATAATATGTTGCTATAATGTCTACATATGAGTAAAAATTTAAAAAAAAAAATGAATTAAAACAATCATTACTTATTGAAATTATTTCTTTATTATTTCAAAGAATTTTATATATATATATATATATATATATAGAGAGAGAGAGAGAGAGAGAGATCAAATATATTGATATATAATAGAAACGCGTATTTGCTGTCTTAGAAAATTAATATAATTATGAGGGAACTTATTTAATAAGATTTGTAATCATACAAAAATGAATACAGAATGGCAGGACCAATGCGGCCTATGCAGCAGACTAACATGCCCCAGCTACATCAGCCGCAGCATTTGTTACCACATCGGAATCCGCATCAACCAATACTGTCCATGCCCCCCCATCAACAGCATATGCATCACATGCAGCATCCTGGCCCGCCGCATGGAAATCCAAGACAGCCAATGTTGATGGGTATGAATACGCACAATACTAACAGTAAGTACAGATACACAATGGAAAACGAGATTCTTGTTCTTATCAATATAATAATTAATTTAAATATAATAATTAATTTACTTCAGATACCATGGTTAGCGTTAGCATGAAGGACCAAACAAATACAGTTTCTGTGACTCTTCAAAATGTACAACAACCTCAATATCCACATCAACAACAGCCGCAGCAGCAGCAACCAAATAATCAGCAGAATCAACCTCCTCAGCAGCAACAGCAGTCGCAGCAGCAGGTACAACAATCGCAACAGCCGCAGCATGTACCACAACAATCAAATATGGAGCAATCTAAGGTGATAACGAATGATGCCAATGGAGAGTCCAGAGACGACAATGTATCTGGTCAGAATCATGCCAACGCGACCAATCCAGCTTTGGCAAACATGAAAGAAAAAACACCTATGTGTTTGTTAAATGAGTTGGCCAGATTCAATAGGATTCAACATCAATATAGGCTGACCAACGAGCAAGGACCGGCGCACAAAAAGAGATTCACGGTGACACTAAAATTGGGTGAAGAAGAATATGTCGCTGAAGGTCCTAGTATAAAGAAGGCTCAACATAGTGCAGCGACCGCAGCATTGACTAAAACTTGGTACCGTCAACCTCCACCTAAACCCACCAAGGCCATGAGAATCGGCCATCTGGGCAAATGTCCAACAGGTTCTGGTAATTTCATATTGTGAATTCTACATGCATTGATTATAGTATAATAATATAATACAATTTCTGTGTGTTTTTGGAATGTTATGTTTCTCAATATAAGTAATTATAATTGTGCAAAATAATGTCGATTTATATATAACTACTTTTTTGTCAATTATAAAATCTACAGAGATCTTTCCAATACTATTTAATTGATCTGTCTAAATATGTCATTTTACAGGACACTTGCCTCCCACCGTCGAACTGAATGCGTTAGCGATGAAACGAGGTGAGCCAACTGTTTATTCGTTCCGACAAGCTCCTCCAACTGCATTGCAGCATCAATTTATGCCACATGGATTTAGTGCGAACTTTCCACGAATGTACAATCCGCGTATCGCTTACAATCGTGGAGTTCACACGGATCTTCAGGGATTATATCTTGTCACTCTAAAGGTGGGTGAACGTGAATTTACGGGTAGAGGTTTAACAGGTCAAGCCGCACGTCACGATGCTGCTAGCAGAGCCTTAGAACAATTACGCCAATTGCCGTTACCGGAAGAGATCGCAAATACCAGTAACACTAGTGAGAACGGCACGTTGAGTGGTATTGACGATCCAAACGCTGAGTTGAAAAGTCCCGTATCTCTTGTTCATGAGACTGCTCTAAAACGCGGACTGCCAGTCAGTTTTGAAGTTGTATCTGAAAGCGGTAAACCTCATATAAGAACTTTCATGACAAAATGCACCGTCGGCGAGAAGGTTACTGTGGGAGAAGGATCCTCGAAAAAAGTAATTTCTCAAACCTTTCTTGTAGAAGAATGATAAATAACAACACAATTTCAAATGTATCGTTCCTGTTTCCTTAGGTGTCAAAGAAACGCGCTGCCGAGTTGATGTTAGACGAACTGAAGCGTCTTCCTCCGCTACCGGCTACCATACAGAATCGATCAATGCGAGTGAAACGTAAACCACCAGCGACGAAGAAGAAATCTCGAAACTTGATCAAAGTTTATCAAGAGCCTCGTGCAGAAAATGAAGCTGCGGAGGAGGTCAATCCGGTTTCCCGGTTGGTTCAGATTCAACAGGCGAAACGAGAGAGGGAACCAGTTTACAATTTAATAGATGAGAAGGGTGCACCAAGACGCAGAGAGTTTGTCATGGAAGTGACAATGGGTCAGCACTCCGCCCAAGGAATCGGACCTAACAAAAAATTGGCTAAGAGAGCTGCGGCTGAGGCTCTCTTGGCGCAATTGGGATATAGTAAACCATCGCCGCAACCCTCGAAACCATCCATAAAGACGGGAGAGAGCGAGAACACAGAGTCAAAGCCTAGAAAAGTTACATTTCTCGAGGACGAACAAATGAACGACACTCAACCTCACTCGGTAGGAGGTAAGAAGAAATGTTTACTGTGCTGTTTGTATTGAACTGTATTCGATAAATATTATCATCTCTATAAAATAAAAATGTTATCATCTCTAGGTACCATAGGCCGCCAATTAGTACCTGGTCTTTTACTGGTGGACGGAGGTCAAGAATCTAAACTGGGGAATGGACCCAGCGTACAAATAGTCGCTGAAGAATTACGCGAACAGCAACAACAGAATACGGCTGGTGTTTCGCCCAAGGATCAATTGCATTATTTATCTCAGTTATTTAATTTCAGCGTAGAATTTAGCGACTTTCCTAAGGTAATCGATCGTTTAATCGGTATTAAAAGAATTCTAATTAATTAAGGTGAAACGTAGTGTAAATGATAAATGTTGACATATCATCAAATAAATTATATAAGCCATTATTTTTCATTAATGTTCCAGGGAGTATCTATAAACAAAGAATATTTATCACTTGTGTCGCTAAGCACTGATCCACCGCAAGTTTGTCACGGTAATGGAACAACAATAACTGCGAGCCGCAATCAAGCGGCTCTAAGGGCGCTTCGTACACTTAGTAAATTGGGACTTGATAATGCCTCAAACGCAGCACAAGTGAAGAAGGACAAAGGTGCGTCTGGTGATGGAATACACATTAGCATTCAAGTTAAAAATAACATTATGGATGGAGCTATCGATAAGTAACTGAGTAGCGCTTAAGACATATAATGTTGAGTTATATTTATGCTTCTCCAGGACACCGCAAAAGGAAGTTAAATGATTTTTATTGTTATAAAGTTCTTTACAAAATTGATAACGTTAATTATATGTTCATTTATTGCTAGTTCATTTGTAGATATGCTATTCCTCGACCGAGACTTTTCTTCAATTGCATCAAAAGAGTCTCAGTTGCGGTTGTATTAACTATTTTTTTTTTTTATTAAATCCGATTTCTTTAAGAAATCTGATCTATTAAAAAAAACTCATTGAATTTTTTTTCTATATAATAATTTATATTGAAAAAAGCTGCTACACAATAATCTGGCTATATTTGAAATTGTAAAAATATATTTATGTATACCTCAGACAAATTTGTCAAAGAATTAAATAAAGCGATGTGAATGATATAAATTTTTTCATGTTATATGTTTGTTATTTATTGAATCGCTATATACTATTTACATTATTAAAATATGTGAAAAATCAAATCAAATCTAAATTTGGATCAATTTATATTATTTAACGTAATTATCGAATCTAAATCTGAATCAATTTATATATACAATTATTTAAATTAGTTATTAGTATATAAAAAATCTTCCTGAGCTTTTGCAGTGTCCTAATTACATTGAAATGCCGTTCAAGCACCAATAAGCGATATGTATTTAATAATTATGTAAGAATTCTTTCGTTTAATGACTAGAAACTGATTAGTCACAATAGACATTGACAAGTTTTTGTGTCTATCGGCAATCTGTTGTTATACGTTACATATAATAGCGTATCATTGAACGGTTCATACATTACAACTCTTGCAAAATTAATAATGCTATAGAATCGCATGGAATTATTGGTGTTTGATCGTGATTGCGATCCTAGCAGTGACAAATATGTATAACTGCTGTATTTATTGTAACACATTTTCATTGACAGGATCACAATACCAATATACTTATCTATAATGATTCAAAATGGTCATTCTCCAGTTAGGATCAGTCTACAATATATAATGAACACTATAGGAAAATGTTAAGTAAAGTAACACGACCTGGAGATGAAATGCGACCATCTCTTAATTTTTCAATTGAATCTTAGCTTCCACACATTATCATGAATAAAATACGTCTAATTAATGACCGTAATGGTGTTTTTCTCTTTTTTCTTTTTTTTTTAATTCTTCGCTGTTCGGAATTGATCATTTTATATATTTTGTGTGTATATTTTTTCATCGCTTTATTTGAAGAAAAAGCAATTTAAAAATCTATTTCTATTGAGTCGCATATGAAAATTATACATAAAATCACGTATTTTTCCAGAATTACTCTGGCTACGTGCGTTAGAGATACGTGTGAAAGATTAAGTAGTTAACGTTTAAATTGGTAAAACACATACGTAATGCGATATACACTGTCCCTATGCCCCAATTTGCTTTTTTACGGG
This sequence comes from Cyphomyrmex costatus, assembly GCF_001594065.2. Classification (NCBI taxonomy): domain Eukaryota; kingdom Metazoa; phylum Arthropoda; class Insecta; order Hymenoptera; family Formicidae; genus Cyphomyrmex; species Cyphomyrmex costatus. The sequence goes on along the minus strand of NW_017277125.1, from coordinate 530,485 downwards.
GGCCAGAAGCAACCTGGGGTTACATATTCATGTATCGTAAAATATTGAGAAATGAAGAAAAATAGAAATTTCCATACATCTGTCATTCGGGTAAAAAGTAATGATACGCTGTATAGGAAATTTCAGCGAATATAAAATAAAATGGAAATAAATATTAATAAAGAAATTTGTCCCGTTGCGTCAAGACTATTACAAAGTTGTTTTAAACTTCGATTAGAAACACAGCCTGGAAACGGCGAATTTTGTCTGGTTGAGAAGCAAGGGGAATAGAAATTTCCGTACACCTATCGTTCGCAGGTAGACAGTAATGATACGTTGCGTCGGAAATTTCGATGAATCTAAAAAAAAAAGAGAAAGAAGAGAAGGCAATAATTCAAAATTTGTCCCGTTGCGTCCGGATTATTATGAAATTGTTTTAATTTTGCTGAGAAATAATCCTGAAAGAACGGTGAATTTTGTATTATTGTTGGGAAATGAGTAAGAATACTAGAGTGGAAGAAACTTAATAATGAATGAAGATAAATATTGAGAAACGGTACAAACTTCGAATATTCATGTAACTTTTACTTCTTGATTTTAAGTTCTATGCGTCTCCATGTAAACTGTATGAACCTTACCTTTTATTGACATGGTGTAACGACACAGAGTTTTGTACCGGCGTTCTCAATTAAGCGACTTGCTGTCTTCTATTCATTGCTCTTGTATTATATGCGATTTACTGAACAATAAATACAAACGGTTTACATCAACGCTCTATAACGGTTAGTAAACTGTGTTGTTGTTCATTAAAGTCGTGTGCATTTTTATTCATAATGCCCGATACTCGGTACATTGAAAATTTGTAAGAAATGTTCGCGATGATGGATCTATCCATTAAATGGAAGTTTGTTTGAGACATTTGCTGGAAAAAAATTATTTATTGACTCTTCGAGACTCTAGTTGGGTTTTGTGTTGATACCGATCGCTTTTATAAGTGGGCCTTTCTTGTTCATGTGGCATTCAGTATTACAAGACGCAGTGGTAGATTCCGTTATATACATATAGTTTTTCAAGAGCTAAGCAAGATAAAGATTCAAATTAAATAATTTACATTGCATACGCTGCAAGAGAAAGAGAGAAAGGAAGGAACAATTTTACGTTATAAACTGTAATACCATATAGTTAATATTAACGAATAGATAAGCGAATATAACGTATCAATTTACCGAGATACCGGCATCCTTCGACATTTTAAAGAGAAAAAAAAACTCACTTGTTTGCGTTGAGAAGTCAATTGCGTTGTCGGGTTTGATCGGCATAGTATTGAGGAAACACAAACTATAATATATCGACACTGTCAAGAAGAAGAAGAAGAAGAAGAAGAATGCGTAATATTAGTTTCATGCGTAATCCATATTTCGTTCCGTCATTTTGTTTTAATGCCGTCACATATATCGCTACGTTTGCTTACTTTCGATTAGTATTAGCAAAATCAAGTGACCGCTGTTGGTTCATCATGTTACAACGTTACTATGTAAAGCTTTTGTAAAATATACATATTAATTTCTCGCAATTTTTTAGTTGCAGGCAGAATTACCCTGTAAGCACACAATATTCCTAGGGTTCCATTTAAAATTCACGACGCTCGTGGATATCACTTCACCCTTGTTGTTATCAAATGTTAAATAAGGATAAAATGACGCAAGTGAGCGTTGCAAACGTTAAGTGGAACGCACCCCTAGAATGTTACATGAATATTATTTACCTTTTTCTCATAATATTCATGTATTCATTTTAAGAATATTGTGTTTTATAAGGCAGTGCCGAGCGCGAGAGAAAGTACCGTATACGATATCGTAATATAGTTCGATTATGTTAGATTTACATTTTAAGTAAAACAATTTGTTTGTAACGATTTGCTGTAACGTACGCAATTACGTGATGCGAGACCTCGACAACATCTATCGAGGGAATGATTACTCCTTGAGTAAATGTGTCCTAACGATTGAGGAGATCATTCGTACCGATGAAGCTTTAATTGCATTTTCGAAAGTGAACTGTACGACGTATAGGAATCTACTGCTTTCCTCTATCCGCATCAGTTTGTATTTGACGTTGATGAGAACGATTGTAGAAAGGTTTCACGTACATGTATATGGCCTTTTTACTGTGCGTTTCAAATATACGCATGACAAGGTGGCACACGAATACAAGAATATTTTATTTTATCTATAATATCCTTATTATTTTAGATTTTCATTTGAATAAAAAGTATCCAAGTGTTCGGTTTAATTGGCAAGTGTTTATGAGATTTGATATACCTAATAGATTTTAATGTGCACATTTCTTAACTTGTCTAATTGTTACAAAAATTTCATAGATACATCTTCTCTTTAATAAAACTTAAAAATCTTACTGATAAAAATGTTTCTTAGAATTTTTATATAATTTTAGTTTTTCAAAATTTTTGAATAATACTAGATTGATGAAAAAATAATGTCGATTTTTGAACTCTCTAGGGGCTTTATTCTAAAAATCTACAATATGTTCGATTGTGTTCATGTTGTATTATTTTCAAGCGCATATTCCATTGTTAATTGTGCTAATAATTTTGTTTCAATATTAACTTTGTGATCAATTGTTATCATTATTATTAAATATGAAAAAGAAACAATTCTGAATTTTTTGAATACAAATTCAAACTAGGTTTTACAATAGAAATGAGTCGAAAACTTAATAAAATATTTAGTTAGGAAACTATAAACGAATGAATGGTATAATGATGATTTCAAAAATTTCGTAACAGACGATAGTTTCGAAAATGAAAAGGGTTAGGGATGGCCTGCAGTCAATGGCGAGTTCAAGATGGCAAAGCGGCTCTAATGACTTTGAAAGCAATTATAAAGTGCTGAGAAAGTCTACATTTAAAAAAAATTTTTACATATACTTAAAAAAAATTTTTGTTCTATAATTTTTAATAAAATTTTATAAGAGATCTGAAAATGTTTAAAGTATTTTTCCAGAAATCATAGAACGAAAATTCTTAAAAATCTACAATATTTCGAAATTTACATATATAAAAAATTTTAAGAGAGAGACTCCTGATTTTACTAAAGTTTCTACATATTTACAATAGGATTTACCAATGTAAGTAAATTAACTTTAATCTTGGTTTAATTGTTTATTTTTTTAAATTCTAGTATTAAAAAAAATAAACAGTATTTTTTTCTAATTCTGAAATAAAAAAAAGATAAAGAGTAAATTGAACCAAGATGAAAGTTTTTTTCGTCAATGTTTTTAAAAAATGTTTCCAATTTGTATAAAAAATTTTAAGACAAATTTCCCCCAAAATAAAAAATTTTGAAAAGTATAAATTAAAATATCTAACAATATAAAACATATCTTATCTAAGGTACAAAAATGACGAATCTCTTCTTTATTGACGAGACAGAAAAATAGGACATTGTAGTTCAACGTTTCGCCACGAAAAGTCTTCCACTTGCTTCCACTGTCTTCGCAATTCGTAAGTTTGTGTACGAAGACGAACTGCAGTATGAAATGTGTTATGCGTGATCATTAGCACAGTATATATACAATATTAACCTCAAAAAACACGAAGGAATTTAATGAATGCAAATCTAAATTAAATTTATACTTGTAATCTTATTTATTCTTGATGTGCCCAGGTTAAAGCTCCGTTTATGTTGATATATTCATACGGATATTGTGGAACGATGTATCGATCAAACAGTCGTTTATAGGTTAGAATCGCCGCTAATATTTCGTTAAGCAACACTCGTGAAACGATGGATTAAAATAATCGATGCACAAAGAACAAAAAATTTATTATTTTAAGTATAAGCATGAATTTCTTAAAGGTCCTAAATCGTCCGTAGCGTGTTTTTAACTCGATCTTTTTTATGTGATATGGTGTCTTTAATTCCATTTATTAGTTTAAGATGGAAGAAGGTTAGCTGCGGTGTTTAATCAACGCCGAGGAATCGAATTTATCACGTTAATTATATTGCAGGCTTGACGAAAAAATAGAGGAGAGGTAGACCTATTTTGGTATAAAAAAAATTATCAGAGCAGCGGGATCCTGAACAAATTCGAAAATGTTTAAAAACACCTTCCAAAGTGGTTTCCTATCCATTCTGTATAGCATCGGCAGCAAGCCCCTGCAAATCTGGGACAAGAAAGTAAGGAATGGACATATCAAGAGGATTACTGATAACGATATTCAAAGTCTTGTCCTGGAAATACTAGGCAGCAATGTTAGCACAACATATATTACATGTCCTGCAGATCCAAGGAAGACTTTGGGCATAAAGTTGCCCTTTCTGGTGATGATTATCAAGAATTTAAAGAAGTATTTCACATTTGAGGTCCAGGTGAGGTTTTTATTGTATTAGTTTATGGAAAAATTAAGGGAAAAGTATTTAATTTAACTTAGAGACCTTATATAAAGTCTAGCTATGATTTTATCAAAATTAGAAGAGAAAGATATAATAATATTTCTTCACTGTATATATACTATCATTATTATCTTATTTATTACAACTTATATTGTTTTACTCTATGGCTATATTAATATTAATAATTAGTTCTTATTTCAAGATTATCTTAAGCAATATTTTGAAATATTAATATATGGCTTTATGATTGACATTTTGAGATTATACTTAAAATGATTTTAAATATAAGAGTTGACTATATAAATACCAATCTATAATTTTAATTAAAATTGTAGAGTGAAGCAGTATAATATACAGTTGAAAAGCACAAGCATAGTGGGAACAAAGTCTATCAAAATCATGTTTACCAGAATATATATAATACAGAGATAGATTAAAATCTGATATTCCTTGTTTCCATGCTTTTTAATTAGGTCTCAGGTTTGTAAATTAGACTGAGATTATATATATATATATATATACAGAAAGAAAGTGTATTTACATTTTTTCCTTATAAGATGACAAAATTGTAATCAGAGTCTGTTATAGGATCTCTGATCTATTTTATTGAAATATAGATTTTTTAAACGAGTTATATCATTGCTATTTTATACCCTTTTACTTACAACCTTAATCATTTTCTTATTAAACTTAATACAATGTTATTAATAATGGACTCCCCCCTCCTTATATTTCTAGAAAAACGAAGAAAATTGAAATTGGTCAAATAGGAGTCAGCGCGGTAAGACTCATTCTCGTTTAAGATCTTTGTAAATTGACGAGGTTATTCTACATTTATTTTAATTTATTATTTGAGACGAAATTATAGTGACCAAGTTTTTTTCTTGTTTTGTATCATGGTTCCACTTGGATAACAATTTCGCTACCAATAAGCATTGTAACTTTTTTGGCCGATAATTGTGCTTTCTGTGTGATTGATCGTTAATGTTCTACTGAGGATGGCTAAAATGTATTGCCGAAACGTCCGGAAATATTAAACATCGATTTAATTATGGAAATTTTAATCGTTGATGTAATTACGTATTATATACGTTTTAGTAAATATTTATTCTATTAATTTGTGCGCACGTCTTACTGTGCTGACTCCTATTTGGCCGATTTCAATTTTCTTTGTTTTATTAAACTTAAATAGGTATTCAGCTGAGAATCAGGAATTAAATCTGAAATCTATTTATTATGAGTCGACTGCTCTTGTATAGAATCATGCATTATTTTAAAAGAATAATATATTTAAGAAAAACTTTTATGAATTTTTTCATTCATTAAATGTTCAATCTGTCTTTCTTAATATAAAAAAATGTACACATTACAGATAATCGACGACAAAAATGTACGTCGCAGATTTCGTGCGAGTAATTATCAATCAACGACGAGAGTAAAACCATTTATATGTACCATGCCAATGAGACTGGACGACGGATGGAATCAAATACAGTTCAATTTAGCTGACTTCACACGTCGTGCCTATGGAACGAATTATGTAGAGACACTGAGGGTCCAAATTCATGCTAATTGTAGGATACGACGAGTGTACTTTTCAGATCGATTGTATTCGGAGGACGAATTACCAGCGGAATTTAAATTATTCTTGCCCATTCAAAATAAGGCAAAATGTTGATAATTAATGAAGGAAATACGTCTTTAGTAAAAAAAAAATGGTCGCATAATTGAAACTTTTTTTAAAGATTTGTTCAAATTACTTTCAAAATAAAAGCTAATTTATTGAAGACTATCTTAACTTTATACGTTGCTCAAATAATTGCAAGTATAATTAATAATATAATATTCATTAAGATTAATTTTTTACTTAATAGAATATAGATCATGTGCATTCGATGTATGTATTAAGAATTGTATAATTTTGCTTGTTACTATATAACTGTGGAAAAAAGTATGTGTGTATTTTTCTGTTCATATATTTTTAATAGAATTCTACTTTTTCGAACAATTTGCTAAAAAGCAGTTAAATTTACTGCTGACCAATACATTTATTTGTATATTATCTTTGTTTATAAACTTCTCTCTCTTGGCCAGAATTTCTTCGATTTGTCATATTATGTAATGATAATTCTACATATATGGCAAGTCTTTTATCCTGTAATTTCTTGAGAAATTTTTGTTCACGCAATGATCTATTATTTTAAAATCTAACAAGTTTTATCCATCCTTAAATTCGTACCTTGTCATTTCGTCCAGTTTTACCTTTTTCTCGATTGTTGTGGATATATGTCGATTTGTTCGTGGATATATTTTCATTTAAATTTTCAGCGCCTTCCTTGATACTAACAAGAGATCTTAAACAATTGGTAATACTTTTATCACTCTCTTTTACATATTTATACTTAGAACGAGTATATCTGTCACTCAGAATGTTACACACATTATTATTTATATTATCAAGCTTAATGTTTTCAGATAGATCGAGTTTAAAAGATGGCGGAGAACCCATGGTATCTACCTTAAACTTTGCTATCGTGGAATTATCTTTTCTTGTCTGCGCCTTATTAACATTATTATTTAATGTGCAGTTTGTTAAATTAATGTATATATCTTCTACTATATTCTGAATATTTTGCAGACATTTTGGAATTCCGTTATCTTTGAGTAATATTTCGCTAACATGCGTTTTTAAAAATTGGCTCTTTGCGATTCTTTTTAATTCAATAGAGGATGCAGGTCGCGACGTATGATTCATTTTTATATTTAGTAAAGAGTTTTCTGTCGTATGGATTTTCATCGCACAATCTTGCTTTACTCTTTCTGTTGCGCCACTACTACCTTTTTCTAATTTATTTTCTATAGCTGCATCATTCACAAAAGATTTTGTGAAATATTCACTTTGTCTTGTAAAAACATGCCGATTACGTTTTCTTATTGTATCGTTTAAAGCATCCAGTGACATGTGATTCTTTTCAGTTAAAAGAATACTTTTCAGTTTTTCCGTGTTATCTGTAGTTTTAGATGAATCAACTTTTGTCAACGGTGTACTACTAGAATTATCTTTGATAAAACAATTCAAATCAGATTGCTCTAAAGATCCTAAAAACCAAAAAGAAATAAATATATGCTAATATGTGTATATACTTCACATTTCTTCGAGAATTTATAAAACCTGTGTAACAATTTTCCGTCTGACAAGCCTTTTCAGTATAATTGATTCCCCGTTTTAACAAATACATATTGAAGAAAGCTCGATACAGCTCAACATGAGTTTCGTCATCATTGTAATGACGATCTTGCAGATATACTCTTCTTAAGTGACAATTTGGATAAATCGTTATTCTTTGCAGAGCCTCATAATCCATTTTATATACTTCATGACAGAGAGTCTGAAGATCTATTTCTAAGAAATTCCAACAATCTGGATCCAATCTTAACGAAATATGAGCCACACTTGCGTTGATATTTGGTAGTTTTTCAACATTGTGGGTCATGAAAGAGAATCTTCTCCGATATTGTTGTTTGTCTATTACCTTCATGCATCAAAAGTAGACAATCATTATTAAGATATTAAGAACAATACGGATCTCTATCATAAAATTTAAAAAGCATGTACTTGAATTTCCAGTTTGAACCGCAAGTTTAGATTTTTTATAACTAATACGAGAATGGGAAGCTTTATGTTCAGGACGTCCAGCGCTTTGGCAGGAATAGTTATGCTTGTGGGGATCGTGTTATCGTAAGCCCCAGTGATCTCGATTACTTTATCCCCATGTAATAGGTCGTCCTTTACTCTACGAACTTTACCACCATATGAAATGTGTTTAGACCATAGATCCAGCGGCTTGTTAGCAACGCTGTATAACAGTGATATGTATCCACAAATCTCGTTCTTCGACATTTTCTCACGGAAGATTTATGTGTGCTATAATTTCACCACAAAAATAGTATTACTCAGCCAAGAATGTTGAGAACAGATTCTATCATAAACGTTTGCTACATTCATTTATAATAAATGTAACAAACATTTATAATAGAATCTACAACAGATGCTACGGATATGATACAGATTTAGACGTATTCAATAGTGTTGACAGAATTTTAGCAGAAATGTAGCAAAACTGTGTCAACAGAATATGATGACAAATCAAGCAGTTTATGTATGAATAAATAATTAATAATGAGAGATATATTTTTTCTCTTATTCATCTTTCTTTTCTGTTACTAACTCAGAAAAGTCGATTCAACTCGATTAATTTTTTTCGCGTACTCCGGCAAATATTATATTTTAGCATGTTCGCTAGTCTCGCTACACAGTTCGACACGAATTGCCGACAAAAATGGAGCGGAATCAGCACACTCGACTTAGCATCTGCTGTCAGGTTATGTCAGAATGCTCCGCTGGCCAAAGCATGGTGTTTTGCTCATTATGGGTAAAACGAGAACAACAAGCTTAATGCGAATAAATCAATGCTGATTTATCAACGATCTCTGAATTATTTCTGATCAAATTCGCTGTCACAGTCTATTGAACGGTCTGCTTACCGTGGGATAAAAGTATATCGATATAACTTCTCCAAAAAGAGTACTGTATAACTTGTTCATTTCTACCAAATATTTCAACATGATTTTTATTCTTTTTTCCTGCAGTAAACCGTGTATGTGGAAAACGACAAGAATTTGACAATTGTTTCCATGATTTTTGTATTCCGGAATCTGAAGAGAGACCTTTAGAGGTTATGTTCCTCTTCATCCGCATTTGTTTCTCCGCGCGTTATTTATCGCGAGTGTGACAAAAATGGCAGAATAATAAATATTTTCGATAAACAGAAGTGCATTTTACAATAGGATCTAAATTCATGATGACGGGGCAATATACAGCGATGTCTATATATTTCACAACGAGTTATGTAAGGCGATAGATAATTAACTATACAGTTAATGTAATAATGAGATATATTTTTTCTCTTATTTATCTTTTTTTTCTGTTTCTAACTCAGAAAGGCTGATTTAACGGGATTTATTTTTCTCGCGTACTTACTCTCCGGCAAATATTATTATATTATATAATCTCGAGCATTATGTAATAATCGTACATACATATGTATTTCGTTTTGTTCGTAATGTTATATTGACGTTTAATTAATTAATAACATATATATTTTGTTGCTATAATTCTATTTATTACAGCATGTCGAAATACCAATGAAATAAGACGCATATTTGATCGAGAACGTCATCATCAATCATTGAACGGCATCGCGATACCTATTATATATTAATTTCCTCAAATTAATTCCATCCATAAATGAATTCGCTGGGGGTGTCTTTTTCTATATAATTCTCTCCCGCGCGCGCATGATTCGGCGCTCCAGCGAAAATCATTCTGTCGCCGGGACAAAAAGGGGAGAATAACAAACGTCGATACGAATAATTAACGAAATAATGATCGTGTCATTATAACGAGCGTGGCGTGATTAAAGGCTGCTGCGGAGGGGGGGGGG
>NW_017277125.1:465824-520417 GCF_001594065.2 Cyphomyrmex costatus | reverse complement strand
GTGCAAAAACGCGGCGCGCGCACGCGCGCGTGGCACGAGGCGACGGGGAAAGAGGGACGGCGAGAAATGGCGGGAAAGCGCGGAACCCCGCGGCGACAGCGCGACGTATCTCGTGGCCGCGTGCGAGCGAGCGAGCGTGAGTGACGTCAGCGGCACCAGCGACACGGTCCGGCGCGACGCGCCACGGACACGTGGTATTGTCGGCGGCGCGAGACCAGAAAAGAAATTGGCGGGCCAAGTACTGCAGGAGCCGGCACGGGCGACCAAGATGGCGGAGCAATTAAGAGTGCCGCGCGCCGCGGCGTTTTATTCTTTCGCGCGTCGCATGGCCGCGATGTAATATACGTAGGATTTTCGCGAACGCGCGCGGAGGCGGAGACGCCAACATCAGATATACGCGCGCGCGCGCCGCGCACCGGCGGGGAGCGCCGCGCGGCGAGGCGCCGGCGGAATCCATAAATAAAACAATTGGTTATATACATATGTTTTTCAAATCGACGAATGCTATTATATATTTTGTATTGAGCACTCGCGGCACACTCCGGGGGGTTGAGAGACGTACGGGGGAGACGGACGCACGCCGACGCCCGACGACTACCCCGCGACGAGCGCGGGCGAGCGCGCGTCTGTTTTTATAAAGAGCACGACGACTCGCGTCGCGTCGCGCCGTGCCGCGCGGCTTATAATCTCGCCCAATCCGCGGCTCCACTCATAAAGTATACGGCGGAACAAAAAAAAGAAAGAGGGAAAATCGTTATAGAATAATCAAGCCGTCGCACGTTCGCCCGCTTTCGGCTGCTGCCGTGCCGTCGGGAGACACACGCGGCTTCTTCTCGGTCGCGCATCAGCCGCCGTCGTCGTCGTAGCCGCCGCCGCCGTCGCCGCCGCCGCCGCCGCCGCTCCTCGCGACCGAGGATGCCCCGTCGTTGTCCGGGTACATGAAGACGTCGCGTCGCGGACCGACTTGGCGGTTCGGCATTTCGTCCTAGCCTTGGGAGGAGAAAAGAAAAAGAAAAAGATCGTGCCGCCGAGATTATATAGTACCATCCACCGAGAGAGGATCGGCTGAAACGAAAAAGTCTTCCAGCGGTGGAACGAGAGGAAAAATCGTCTCCTGCCCCTTCCTTCCCCGGCACGCCGTTCTCCCTTTTTTTTTCCTTCTTTTCCCCCTTTATCTCTCTTTCTCTTCTTCGCCGATCTCTCCGTTTTTCCCTTTTTTCTCCCCGTTTTTCGCGCTCTTCCTTTTTGAAAAATGGGCACGGCGGCACGCGATTTCGAGCAACAGCGCGATCGGCAAGCGGATCGCGCCGCGGCGCAGTGCCGGATCTGTGCGACCGACATTGCCACCGACGACGGCAGGATGCACATTTTCGCCGAGGACGGCCGGCGTCATTATCTGCAGACCAAAATACGGAAATACCTGCATATCTTGGTGAGTGAAACGCGAGCGCGCTTTCGCGCGTATCTTCGCACATCCTTTTTTTTCCCCTCTCCCTCTTTTTTCCCCTCTCATCTCGCTCCCTCATTTTTTTCTTTCTTTCAAAATTCGTCTCCCCTCCTCTACGCGGCCAGGTGTCGTGATATCACGTGCCGGTTGCGGCCGAATTTCGAGATTCACGTCGACTTCGTTTGGCCGATCTCAGCCGATTTTTCGAAATCGGTCGAAATCGCACGCCGATCTTTTTCGCGAAGATTCGTATTGCGATCGCGACAGTTTTCCGTGTTGGCATTCGCGAAAAATCGGCGATGAAAAATATATCACAGCGATTTGAAGTCACCGATCGTCTCCCCGATCTCGCCTGGATCTTTTTTTCATCATATAATGATCGCAGCCTCGACACGAATGAATTGACTGATCATCTAAATATAATTACATTTTCGCGATACTGAAGCACATATTTATTGGGTTACGCCTCACCAAAAGTCTCCGGCTGAAAAAATTAATTGCATCGGTTCCTATAACGAATCGCGAAATGTCAGCGGTCTCATATCAGAGGATCAACCGTCGCGTTTACGATTCACAGTGCTGATCGTATTTACGTATTTTGCAGAATACATCGGTCATGAGCGCGACCATTTTGTGTGCGGAGCTACAAAAGTGTTAAAAATTAGCATTTTATTGATTGCAATAAGTATACCCGTGCCCCGTGTGTATGTGTATACGCTATATATAAGCGGCCACATCTATAAATATACAATTGGAAATGAGGGCCGCGTCCGCGGTGGAGCGACGGGGAAATAAATGATACGATGCGGAATAGATTGGCGATGCGACCGTGTACGCGAAAGAAAAGAGGAAAAATCGGACGACTTTTTTTTTTTAAATAAATGAAACGTCCTTATTCCTTTCCATCTCGACGCCGTTAACTGCGCTCGCGAATGCTAGGTTAATTGTCGATCGAGGATGAAAATGAAGAGAGAATTCGCGACGCGCTGCTGTGCAAATGGGAGATGACAATAATGCGAGAAATGAGAAACGACGTAACGATGATAATAAAATGATGTTTAATTATGCAATTGACATAACTTATATGACATTAGTATCTGGAAATGACAGTTACGTATATATACACATATAGATATGTGTGTGTGTGTGTGTGTGTGTGTGCATATATGTATAAAAACATATACAGGGTGTCCCAAAATTTGCGCATTTGGAGTATGTACACAACATATAATTATACTTTATGCTAAAAATAATCTTTTTCTTTAGTAAAATTGCGTTCGCGATAAATGATTTTTGCCGTAACTCGTACAACTTAAACCTGCAAGAACTACTGTAATGTTTTGTCTCTCCAAATGCATAAATTTTGGAACATCCTGTATATAGAATATAATGCACGGATGTAAATTCTAATAATGCGATAATTTTGTAATTTATTTTTTTTTTTTGAAAAATATATATTCTGAGGAAAAAATGTATAATCTTTTACTATAGTCCAAAAGAAGTAAAATTTGAATATTTTACCTTTTTTTATATATTTATATCTGGATATTATATTCATGTTAATTTTTATTTATTCGACAAATTTAATTTATGACACTGTTATTATTTCCAGATATTGGCGTCATATAATTTATGTCAATTACATAATGTATATTTTCATAAATTTATACTTATTTTTAATTGCAGGTGTCGTCGGACGACAAATTTTCAAAAATGGTCTGTTCTACATGTATCAAGAGACTGGAGGGTGTTCATCGTTTCGCAATGATGGCATACCGTACCCAAGAGAAGTTGAGATCACAACTTTATGGTAACATTGACAATACGAATCTTGTACAAGAAGACGAGATACAAAATATTAAAGACATGCAAGATATTGTAAAAAAGGCGGAAGATCGAGGGCTATTACATTCGATATTGACAAAGGTATATGTATTAAAAATTGTCCTTTAGCATTTATCACATATCTATAGTATATAATCAGTATTATCAATAATATCTGTAGGGTGCGATAGAAATTTTAACCGAGGACGAACCACAGGAATCAAATTTCCAAGAGGTCAAACGTTGCACTCCGAATATGGAAGAAATGGAGGTAAAAGTGGATCCGATGCTGTTTTTACAATGTGGCATGGAACAGTCTACATCCGAAGCTTCAGATTCCTCAGATAACGAGGAAGAAATAACAAGGACACATACACCAGAACCATTACCTTTAACAAACAAGTAGGAATCTTTATACTATTTTCTATATAATAATAATAAAGATCTTATTGGTAGCTGAGTATGCTTACTTATATATCTTACTTGTTTAGAAACACTGAAGTGGAAGACGAAAAAAAGAAAGATGAAAGTGAATCTAAATCGCACGAAGACAGTGAAAAAATTATATCCAATGTATCAGAGAAACCGTATGAATGTACAGTATGTACCCGATCTTTTATATCGCAAATTGGCTTGCAAAATCACTTATGGTCGCATTTACCCAAAGAGAGAAGATTCGACGGAAAGCCTATTTTACAATCTCAACACGTTTATTCTATAAATGGTGTGCTTCACACGAACAGTGATAACAATTCGTCCAGCAACTTCATCTGTCCAATTTGCAGTAAAAAGATTTCTACCAAGGGAAATTTGAAAGTGCATTTAGAAACTCACAGGCCTAAAGGAAAGTACGGCTGCGACATATGTGGAAGAATGTACGCTTACATTCTTGTAATAATTTTCTCATAATAATTTAATATTTATTTTTCATTAATACTTGATTAAAGAATTATTGTTAAACTATTGTAAAATAATTGTTTAATTTGTTTTTGTTTTCATATTGAAATATAATAATATTAAGATTTTAATAATGAATTGTCTAATAATGTATTAATCATATTGTTATTATTGAAGGATTTTCAACCAAGTTGTTACCAAAGAAAATTTAATTTCTTGCAGTTTCAAAACTCAATCGAATCTGTTCAGACACAAGGAGTACCACAGCGGCGTACAATTTCCATGTAATGTGTGCGGGAGAGTGTATCCAACGAATTCCACGTTACGTGCCCACAGCATAACGCATTCAGACTTGAGACCGCACGCATGTCCGCTTTGTGATAAGACATTTAAGCGAAATCAGGATTTAAAATTCCACATAAATCAGCACACAGGTGCGAGGCCTTATCAGTGTCCTTACTGTCCGAAAGCTTTTGCGAGCTCCGGCAATTGTTTTTCACATCGTAAAAGAATGCATCCCCGGGAAGTCCATCGGGATCGACAGAGAGCGGCGGATTTAATGAGATGAACCATGGGCAGTCAATATGAGGACTGGTCTTAGAATTTCGAATAAATGTTCTGCCGAGGTGGTCGTATACTAATCACGTATTAGTATCTGTCGTAATGTAAACTTTATTTCCAGAAATTAACGGTGCTAAGGTACGAAAATGGAAATTTTGTATGTTTTATTGTTCTTAAATTATTTATCATATATACATTTAGCGTTAAGTACGTTGTTGGTATTGTATATTTTTTTAGTTACTTATTATTGGATACATACGTCTTTCTGCTGTCTGATAGAGATGTTTGTTAATATGAAATATTAGTGAACTTCCATTATTGTTTGTGAGCTTAACGTTGAAGCTTTACTACCATATAGCAAATAAAGTAAGTTTGAAATTTCATAGCCAGATTTAAATATTAATATACTTATAGTCTTATTTTTTATGCATATTAATGCTATTTATACAGATTATTTTAGTGATAGGAAATTATTGTTAAATGTTTCTAGGAATATAATATGTAATATATTATTACAAATGTATTACATTATGTAAACTGGTTAACACATTTAAATCAGATAGATTGTGTTATATATTATCACATCTTTTTTTTGTGATAAAAATATCCACTGCCATTTTTGTGCATATTTCCTCATTTTTTTATATTTTCTTGAGACTATTAAAACAGTATTAGATCAGATAGTAGTAATCATATGATTTGTATAATATACCTACTTTCATGAAAAATTTAAGTATAGCAAGATCAGGGTTGTGGGAAAATTGCTTATCAATTACTTTTTAAGTTTACTTTGTATGCATTTGTTATAGAAATTGAGTACGAAATTAAAGCAAACGATAAAAAATAATATAAAAAATAAAACATTTGAATTGTACTTAATTTCTATAATAAAAGAATAACTTATCAGTAACTTGTAAAGTAACTTTCCCAACTCTTAGCAAGGTACATTGTAAAACTAGTTCTATACTGTACATTATCTTGACAACTCTGTGATAATTATATATTGGTACTGGTCGTTTTATACTGGTTATGAAATTTACAACTTACCATATAATAGAAATATTATTATACGAAAATAGATTATACACGATTATATAGCATTATTCAAACAGTGACGAAGATTCTAAAGAAAAACACATTATTTTACTCAGTGATGAATAATCCACAAGAAACTTTATATTCAACATACGTATCGACCAAAAAGCGAAAAAGAAAAATTTGCAGTAAGGAGGAAAAAATTTTGTAGTCTGTGACATATTTTTAGCACAATACAAACATCATCATAAATGTTAAGACTGTATACGAAAATTATGTGTCAAATTAGATAATAATTTTAAGGGTGGACAAAACCGAATGTTACATAAAACAAGTCTAGTCGTCTAGCAGTATTAATTATCAATAAGCAAGACGTATAGGCGCCCTAGTCGATATTACAAATACGATCATGACGTTATTCTTATAAGTGAGATATATGAGGTAAATGTTAAACAGAAGTCTGAGTAGTTTTTAGGAAAGCATAGTTAAGTTAGTTGATTAGTTAAATAATTCGTGTAACGTAGATAATAGTCCGTGCTTCCGTATACATTCGCACACGCGCTAAAATACTGCAAAAGGCGTAAATATAGAGCATTACAAGTCCTGAAAAAGAAATAAGTACACATACAGCAGTCAGTACACAAACAATAAGTAGCTTGTATTACGTATTGCAGAGACAAAAAAAGGAAACCACACGTGTAATCACATTATATTAATACAACATTATTAGCTCATAGAGATACAAGCGTGTATTTTGTGATTACGTTTTTTCTGGACGCTTGCCGATATATATTATATATACAGACACTTATAGACATAGACAACAATAAATAGTATATATGTATATATATATATATATATACACATTGTACATATATACATATATACAAAAATAATCAATTTTTGACAGAGAAAGGGCATCCGTGAACCGATGCTCGCGGCTCAATTGTCATCATTCTTGCATTTTAGACCTTAGAGAATCAAAAATTGAGTATTTTTCTAAAATTGACACGCCAAAGACACACACTGTCCTAGCAATCGAAACTAGTAATTAACAATAATTCAGAAGTGCCAGTTGTAATGCAGAAAATTAACATATAGCGTATTTAGCAGCAGATAAATCCATTGTATAAAATTAGTTAAACTCTTATCCCGCATTTGCATAAAGAAAAACGCATATGTCATTGAACTGGCATGTGTTATCGATGACCATGCATAAAAACAACGCAACTTTAAACGATTACGTTATCGACCCGGAACGGAGTGGAAGCAGGACGTTTTATCGGTACTCATAAATGTCGAGCGACGTGTATAAAATGTGGTAATTTATGACTAGGAATGCTTCTCAAAGAAACTACATAAAAACTTATTTATTCTTAAGATATAGATGGACATCATATTTTTACTCAAGTAAAAAACGTTTTTTTCAAGATTACTCTTTTTTATTCATCTAAAAGCTCATCATGTGTACGCTCTGTTCTTACTGCTATTTAGATTTATTCATCCGGGAGATATGTTATTCTGATAAATTGATTCCATAAATTTTTAAGTAGAGTTTTACCAAAGACCCAAATAGGATTTAAGAAAATCCTATATTTATAAGAATAAATTTAATGTATTATTTTATTTTTAATTATTTATTGCAAATATAACTTTGTAGATACATAAAAATTGCAGATCCATTTTTTGCGTGATTTACAAGAATTAATGTCAAGTGATACAATAAGTATCTCTCGAATATCATAAGTGATAACTAGAATATTGCAAAATAGCATACAGAATTATAGACACAATTTAAAGTAACAAATAACTCTTCGTATATTTCGCTCAGCAAAAGTAAAGAAAATTCGGAATAGATTATTTTACATCTATAGACAACATGTACAGAAACATATACGAATGTGATAAATATGATATAGTGTTTTCTTTCAATTAGAATTGTTATTAACAAATGTTACATCTATTTTACAACGATAAACGGGAATTACAATAACATTGTCCTAAATTGTTCAAAAAGTATAGTGCGACATATATTATTATCCAAGCACTTTGTGCTATGATTTAGAATTTAGATTAATGCCCACATAATTTCTCGTTATATCTGAATATTATGTAATATATGTTATTTGAGTTTAATTGTGCCTAATTTGAATGTAAAATATGTATATTAATACGTATTACTCTCTTAATGACACTTCGAAGATTAATCTTATCTAATGATCGATGTTTTTTTATTCAATGTATTTATGATTTTCTAAAATGACGCATTAATTTTTTTACATCTTGTACAGAGTGTTCCAGAATTCACGTATGACAGAAGGAACAATTAATATTTTTCTTTGTTCCAGAATTAGTTTGAGCAATAGTTTTTGAATTTTAGAGTAATTTATTATGGCTAAAATGTTATTTCTTTCGATATAAAAAATTATACCGTCATTCCGCAAATAAAAAAAACATTTATTTAATATACAAGCTATATATACAACGCAAAGACCAACAAATAATAAACTGGCGTAATTAAGTAATGTTATAGTTAGCGTTAAAAATTAAGAAAAAACAAATATTAATTTATTAGTTTAATATAAATTGACGAGTGGTAGAATTGTTTAATTGCAGATATCTGCGACGGCGTTGTTTGATACATTTTGTAATCACAATGAGGAATCAGACGGAAATAGGCAATAAACATCTCTCGTAAAGATATTTACAGATGCGCTCAGCAAAACTGAGCGACATCTCTGCAAAAAGAATAGCAAATAAGATATAATGTGATATATCAGCATTACGAATTATAACACAGTTAATATCGAATTACGACATCGTTGCGGCGAATTACACGCAATACGCGTCAAGAACTCATGATGATTCAGATCTGAATCTTTTTTCTATAGAATCACTAGTGGTTACCGCAGTAAACAATTGTTGCCGAGGAAATGAACGCTGTTACACGTTCGTTCGCACACGTGCGCGATATATGCGCATTGCGGATACCAACTACAAGAAGAAGGTAAACGAGTTTGTCCCAGTTTTTGCTTACATCCTGCACTGCAACATTCTTTTATTTAATCACTATCTCATCATTGAAATAGACTATTAAAATCTCTCTCTCTCTCTCCCCATCAACTTTTTAATATTGAAGAAAGATTATTTCAGCATCGCGTTATCAATATACGATTTCTTGATTATTGACAATAACATTTTATTTGTAAATTTAGAATTCTAAATTTTCTTTTCTCTTCACCCTTTTTATAAATACATACTCTTTATAGATATTTCACGTATCGTGCATTTTTCTAAAAATATATATTAGGAAAGAAAAATTATTACGATTTTAAAAATAACAGAGAAAGTATCTTAGAAAAGATTGGTAAACCTGGATTCCCACGAGAATATAGAAAAGGATGCGATGAAAAACGTAAAATAATTATAGAAAAAGTTCAAGCTATTCAAAAAAGATCTGCAATTACCTGTAATGTTGATCATATAATCGACAGTTAACTTGGCGCTGCGGAAATATTTTGAAGTATATTTGATTGACATATTATTCGGAAGAAAGTATTTCACTAACTCAATTAATTGACCAATCAAAAAATACTTGGAAGCATTTGTAGCATCAAAGGGACTAAAGCCTTTATCATATGTGCATTTTGTGTTGACATTATTAACAAAAGTTTGGTAAAATTTTTAATCAGTTATAGCTTTATATCTAAAAGATATATATAGTGTAATGCCACACCTTGTGTATAAATGATAAGATAATTATATGTACATACATATATTTTGTTAGGAAATTTATCTAATAGAGTACGACGATTTGACTAATGCAGTGAACAACAAAATATATAAAAAGTCACGTAAAAAGATCTAAATCGTTTTAAAGCGATAGTTTCTGTAAATTTATTTAGAAAAAGTGTTCCGTTTATAAGTGTTCCGATGTATTTTCTAAATACTGAGTGCTATCACTGCAAATAAATAATGAGTAATGGTTATTTGTAGATATAAGATTATATAGGTATATCGATCATTTTAGACCACTCATACCATCCTTTTATCTTTGCAGGATAACGATCAGACAAAAGTTGTAAGGTTTGAAAAGATCTATTTACTGGTCTTATCAATTTGACCTTGGGTGCGTCGTCAAACTAATAAGATCAGTAAATAAATTCTTTTAAACTTTAAAACTTTTATCTGAACACCTTTTCGATTGAACGTTATCTTGTGAAGATATAAGGGTGATACGGATGGTCTGAAACACGCTGTATGCAATTGATTACAAAATATAAAGTAAAAAATTTTATAATTTAATTTATAATTCGTGATATAAAAAAAGATTAAGATGCATTTATAAAAATATGCAAATATTTCGATGTTCTTCTATATACGCATGTGCACAAAAATATATATAAATTATTGGTAGAGGCCACTCTCACACATATATAGTATACGTATATATAAAATCTCTTTTGACTATGCAATACGCATACATTGCAATACGCATTCAGATTTTAATGGAAATTATTCTTATGCAATGATATTCTGTAAGTTTATTTATAGTACATCAAAATAAATGAAATATGGCTAATTGTTGCATACGTGCAAATATAATGCCTAATAAACTGATAGAAAAGAAAGAAATAACCATGGTGAAATAAGAAAAATAAGATTATCTGTATATGATTTGAAAAATTTTAATATTTGTTTCTATTATATATGTATAAATGTTCAGATAAGACTGAAACATTTTAGAGCTTGTCTCTATTCTTTATTTCTCTTTTTTTCCTAATAATGTTAATATAAATAACGTTAATTATTAAAGAAATAAAAAATAATTATCATAATTGGATAAATTATAGAGAATAAAATAGATCAAACTTGAGCAAAGAAAGTTTTCTAAATATATAATATATATATATGGCTCGATATCAATTTTGAAATAAAAATATTTAAGTCAGTTTTGAATTTTATCATTAATAAGTAATATAATATATTCGTTAAATGAAAATATAGTGATTAGGAAAATTTTAATGTGACTGAATAATTATCTTCGTATATTAAGTATATTCACTACCGGTAGCGTGATTCATCGAAATGAAACTCGAAGTTCCACTTTATAGCGACCCATAATTTCAACTCTGTGGAAGAAGCAACACGCGATATATAAAGCGTTAAACTTTTTTCCGCACGTAAGCTTTGTTCGGGTTCAAAAAGTATCTCTCTCTCTCTCTCTCTCTCTCCTTTTCTCACTGTCGGAGACAAGATTGCCGCAGTATATATCTACGACACCATCTGCAACCACGACGTCGGTTGCGACAGTATGTTGCCCCTAACGATACATGTGTTTAATCGAACTATTATAGCTAATTGCCACTGCTCGCACGCTATTATTATACATTACTTATCACGATGTTCGGATTGACGTAATTCTATTCTTTTGAAGAAGCGCGCGTGGCAACATATTTAGGAGAAATTGTCAACTTTAAAAGTTAAATTTTGTTGTTATAACGCTGTATCGTTTAAAATTATTTTGTTGAATATTTTCTAAAGTAAATATATAGATGAAGCGTAAACGAGCGAATTGCTTCTAGGACATAAAAATTGAGAAAATAAAATGTAAAAGAATTTTTCATATCATTCAGTCAATTCAGAGATTTTTACATGATTGAGATTGAGATTGAAGTCTAAAAAATCGAAATTTGCCCAATCCAAATAAAAGAAGCTAAAATTGTTTTATTAATTAAATCTATAAGTGTCAATCTTTAATTTAGTCTGATTTTGGCCTTAACCCAGTGGGAAATGCTAAATGACGTCGATTCCATTGTCATGTCTCACTGGGAAGTTGCGCAATTTATTTTCCTTTCGCGCTGAAAAAGCAGAGCAGGGCAAGGGGTGCGCATGCACACAGATTTCGGAATTTGGATCCGCAATTAATGTCCGGTTGAATTGGGATGAATTTCGGACGAACGGCTCTGGCAATTAGTGAGATCGGCGGGTGTAACGTGTAACAGGCCGTGCCAACGCCGCCGCACGTCCTTCAAACGTTCCCTATCGATTCTCGCGAGCCGTATATTACATCGCGACTCGCACGGAGGCATGCTAGTCGACGCTATCACGTCGGTATCATCGTTAGTGCCGCGGTGCGGATTGCGGATCATTGTCGGAGACATCGGCGCGGATAGCGATCGAGAACAAAAAGTAAGGCTCCTCTCTTATTGCAACCGTCGTTTCTTTTCTCTGTTCCTCCCTCCGAATATCAGCATTTTTTATTTCATCGCGGGACTACTCGAGGGGAGGGGGATTTCGAACTGGGACTCCATTAATATTCAGTAAATTAATTTAATTAATCGTATTAATATTTCTCGCACTACACCCTGTATCGTTTATTTTTTTTTTCAGACGGAAATGAGACCACAAAGGTTATTTACGCGACAAGTTTAATATCTAACACGAACCTCACGTATACGTGTGCGCAATATATCCGTTTCATTTCCGAGATGCAGAAAGTGCAGAAAGGGAGTGCAACTGCAAGTGTGAGTGGCTCTGCTGGGACAGCGTCGACGGAACCGACGGGGCGAGATCGGGAGAGCAGTGAGTCGTATATCGCGAGTGGTCCTCCCATTTTCGAAATGTCAGCGGATGACGACGGTGGGACATGCTGCAACTCGCGGCAGAACGGCATCGTTCAGCCGCTGCTTACAGGTATGTAACTGTATGTAACTGTATGTAACGGAGGGGAAAGGGGTGGATCGCGTCGCGTCTCACAGATTTCCCCTCGGTAATCTGTGCATCGAACTAACCTCTATTCCGTCGCTCTTGTCCTCGGAAACGAATCGTTTGCACGAGCGAGAAACCTCGACCTGTCGCAAAGAGAGACGCTCGCTTTCCGACAGGAGAAGCATCCTGAATATCGCCTACGCGGAAATGGAAACGTGTTTCTCGAACGAAAGCGGTGAAATGCAATCGCATTTTCTCCAATGCGAAGGATTTATTCTTTTTTTCTTTTCCACTTGAGTGATCGGCGACTAATTTTCTCGATGTCACGACGACGTATAGATAGGAGGGAACGAGAAGGTCGTACGGGAACAAAGTATATACGGAATTGTTATGCTAAATTGTGCACAACGGCGTTTTCGTCAAACGGAAAGAATCACTCGTACTTACCGCTTGTATAACTACGCGCGCAAGTACAAGTATAAAGAGCGTGATTATATTTGTTAATATCCTATATGATGATGTAAGCATATTAATCCACGCGCAAACATCTCTTACTGGCATATCATGGCATTTACATTTATCAATGCGAACCTGCTTAGAGTGTTTTTTTTTTTCCCACTAAGCTGCTTTCACATGCAAAAAAATACGTGTGTTACCTTCGGTATGCACTGCAAAACGCAGCCTTGGAGATAAAAAGACGATATGAAAATATGGCAATTTTCCTGTCGGGAAAAGGCACGGCATTAATGTAGTTGATATTTAATTGTAGAATGTCGAAGGTACACAATTCGACATGAATTGCTGGTAAACGCGATTTGTTTCTTACGTAACGTTTCCTTTTTTTTTTACTGATGACTTATTATAATCAGTTTGTAATCTTTTTGAGATGATACTGAATTTTTGGATTCCAAGTTTTATTTCGTATTTACTGAAGGACAATGCTTGTTTTCAGATTTATATCAAATCACTATGGCTTACGCCTATTGGAAGAGCGGCAAAATGAACGATCACGCTATATTTGATTTATTCTTCCGTAAGAATCCTTTTCAGGGAGAGTTTACGATCTTTGCTGGTCTTGAGGAATGCATAAAATTCTTGAATAAATTTCATTATTCTCCTAGTGGTATGTATTTGCTGGAGCTATTTACTATGCACATATACATATTTTATTCTTGATATTATAGATATCAAGTACCTGAAGTCGACTATGCCTGCTACAGTAGACCAAAGCTTCTTTGATTATTTACAAAGTCTCACTGCAAAAAATGTCACAATATACGCCATAGATGAGGGATCAGTTGTATTTCCAAGGTGAGTTTAAGAAAGATCTTTCTTATTCTCTCTTCTGAAAAGTCAATATTTAAAAATATAATTTCAGTATTTTAGAAACTTATATTATTGCAACAGAAATATAAATAAAAGCTTTTCATACATTTATAAATAAATTACAAAAAATATTTAACAATTTAATTAATGTTTTTATTGTTATTTTAATTTATTGTTAGAATAAATGTAAATTTTGTTTAGATGTAATTGTTGATTTCAATTGCAGAGTTCCTTTAATAAGAGTGGAAGGACCACTAATAATGGTACAGCTCTTAGAAACAACTCTGTTAACATTGGTCAACTATGCAAGTCTAATGGCAACCAATGCGGCAAGATATCGCATGGTAGCTGGGAAAAACATAACATTACTTGAATTTGGTCTTCGAAGAGCGCAAGGACCTGATGGAGGATTGAGTGCATCTAAATACAGCTATGTTGGTAAATACTTTACTTATATTTATCTTATTTAATTAGTGTGATATATTAAGTTTACAGATTGCATTTATGATATATTACGAGTTAAATGAAAAATTACAGATTGCATTTGTCATATTTGAAGTAAAATGGTTACGTGTAGCTCTATTATATAAAATAAGCTTCAGAATTAGCGTTAAATCCAAAAAATTCCATGCATAAGAAATTTATGTTAATTGCCACTGGTATCAGTTGCTACGTAATTTTTGTTCGTATTGCATACATTTATTATACTAATTACTGTGCATGGTAATTGTACTATATCGCAATGGCTTACGAAAGCGCATATAAACGTAAAAGTATATGATGTAGAAATTTTTGTTGTGTACATAATACATACGTTTAATATTTGCTAATAAAATGTATAAATATCTGTTTGTGCATAATATATCTTGAAAAACATTTATATTTTTATTCATTAACCATATATAAAGTTTGAAACATAAAAAGCCTTAAGTATACCTATACCAGTCTATATATAACATAAGATGTAACGAAAACGGAGGTGTCTGGTACCATTCATCACCCTTACGCTATACTTAACTATTTTGTGAAAAGTGAAATCAATACATTGTTCCACTCAGTACTGGTTGGTACTGCCTAGGTGATGAGTAACAATTTAGGGAGGTCAGATAGAGATACACAGTTTCAACTCTGTGTGTATGTTCACACACACGTGCGCGCGTGTGTGCACGTAAGCCATACAAACATGTATATGTCTCGTGTGAAACTGTTGAAGCTGATTAGCTATTATTTTTAAATGCATGTAGGATGCAAGTTAACCAAAAATTTTTATAGGAATCTTTGACAGTTATATTTAAATATAGACTAATAAAAAAGATAATCGGAAATATTTTTATTGTTTAATTAATGTTTATAAAACATTGGCCTTATAGTGCCAATCATAATACATGTTTAAAAATACATATTTTAATAACGTAAATAAACTAAATATTAAAAACAATTTAAATTTAATTTAAAGTAACTTATCATGTTACAGGTGGATTTGATGGGACTAGTAATGTCTTGGCTGGAAAGCTGTTCAATATACCTGTATGTGGCACACATGCACACGCATATATCACGTCTTTTACTAGCATCAGCGATCTTCAAGGGAAGGTAAGTACATTCGACACGTGAATTTTCTTTAAGTTAATTAAATTATTTCTAATAAATGTTAAATTGAAATTCTGCATAATATAATTGAAAACAAGAAAAACAGATTGATTCGTTTCTCTCACAGACATTGGCGCATAAGCAAACGGGTGACGTTTTAGATGTATTGGAACTCGCTTGTAAGCATCGCGAGGCCATTGCCGACGATTTGGGAGCTTTAGCTTCGCAGGCGTCTGATGGAGAATTAGCGGCTTTGATTAGTTATGCCGTTGCTTTCCCGGAAAGATTCACTGCTCTCGTGGACACGTATGATGTTAAGAGGTACGTAATTATGTTTCTTTTCTATTTAATGCTTTTAAGTAGAAAGTTTGATATTTGTATGTGTATGTTTTTTAAATTTGCGTTTTGTAAACTTTGGTTAAATTTCTTTTTTATGTACACTAGTGTCAATTTTACATCAATGCAATATTTGCACAAATATTGTTATTTATATTAATTTCTTTTATATTATTAGTATACTATATGTTGTCTTATATATTTGACGAATAGCTTTATTATACTTTTGATTATTTTATATGTACATAAATAATATACAACATTTAAATATTAAATCTTATAAATAATATACATATATATATTGGTATATTTAATATTTTCATAATTTTATATAGTATATATAGATACAATACTTATATTGTGTACATATTATTTAAATTAATAAAAAGTATAAAGATACTTTGGGAACAAATTTTTGATTGATTATTTAAAATAAAAACGATTTAAAATATTGTAGGTACATATTTTGAGACATTACGTATACTGTGCATGTTAATTGTTGTCCGATTGCATGTATTAGCTTATATTTTTTACATATACAGTAGAGGGTGTTTGTAACACATACATAAATAAAATTCCTTCTTCTAATTACGCATAGATACAGTGTATGATATACTGTATATAATTTGTAATATATATCATAATTATAATTTCAAAGATTTAATGTTACGTTTTTTACTGTAAAATTTCTTTTAAATATATATATATATATATATAGATTAGTACAGAAGTTTGTGCTCTAAAAATTATTAATTTTGAATAATAAATTGGGCACGAACTTTTTCACTGATCTTTTATATATACATATCTTCTATCTACAGAAATGGAAAGTAATTAGCGTAAATAAATTTATATTTCAATGAGAAGTATATTCTTAATTCAATGCCACTAGCGATACTATAATTTAGTTTTGTCAGCGCGTTGCGAACAGGCACGACGACATGCGTATACACACTGTAGCTTAACAGGAGTGTGTTTGTAGCATTGAGACGTCGGCCAAGGCACAAGTGGCCAACCTAAATGTAAAGAATAAACTTCTAACTAATGGGTCCAATACACACGCCCAAAACTGTGTGAGAAACAACCCATTTAAATCAGAACCAACTTCGCAACTTCACAAGAATGGCTTTTTAAGACGAGGCGAATTGGGTGAGCTCTATGTGAGGTACGATATCGCTCTATTTGCCTGTTTTGCGGAATGCGATTCTTTTCCTTCTCCCTTTTTCTCGTCAAATCTATGCTTTGCGAACTATATTTGAATTTTTTGCGCCACTAAAGCCTATCTTTTTTTAAATAATATATTATAATGGTTAAGATTGCATTTTATGGGATACATAGAAAGTTATTTTGATATATATATTTATAACTTGGCAATTTAAAGCTTCTTTGAATTATTTAATAGTTGATAATATATTAATTTAATTTACTCTTCTACTTTTCATTTAGAAAATGTTGCAAATATTCTGTAAAACGGGCAAATTGCAAATTGTTATCATATCATGCTACTTTTATGACGTGTCAATTAGAGATCAAATAACCAAAATCCTATTTTTTTATTAGAATTTAGTTAATCACTATATTTATGATCTTATATAGTGCCCCTCCCAATTCTGCCCCTTAATTCTTTTGGAAATTGACATGGGCACATTTTATATGTTACACAAATATCATATGTTTTATTATTTAAATATATGCAATTTTGTCGCGAATTTTGTTACGAGTTTAATATACAAGACTACCACACCATTAAAATATTAAACAAAAGGAATTATATTGTAAAAAGCGAAAAAGTATATTTGTAAATAAAACGTTATACATTTATCGTTGATATAAACGTGATATATTTATATCATCGATATAATAGATACCAATTGGCTATATGTTTGTATATTTGCTAGAATATTATATACTTTTCTTTATTGAAAATGTAATCAATGACAATACAATAATTGGTTGAAATACTTATTACTTCTTTATGTTATTCTATACTAATTAACAATGAATGCATATGTTTATTAGTTTTAGTTATTTTATTGTGAGCTTAATTTTTTGTGTACGCAATGTTTCTTAATTCTAAACTTGGCAAATCTAAAAAAATTAATTTGTATTGAAAAAATATAGAAGTAATGTGACAAAAATTCACTTTTTAATTTAAATTGAAACAAAAATATATTTTAACACAGAATACATTGCCAAGTTTAGGCTTTAATCAATAAATTATTTTTTGCAATTATTATATAGAAAGTGTATAACTAGATTGGTTTTCAATTCATTTTTCGTTGTAGTTGACAGTACTATAAAGTAGTGTTAGTTACTCAAATATCTCATATATTTTACGAATAGGAGTGGTCTGTTAAACTTCTGCGCGGTAGCGTTAGCTTTGAATGACTTGGGATACAGAGCTATCGGCATCAGGATTGACAGCGGAGATTTAGCGTATCTTAGTAACGTGGCAAGAGATATTTTCGAGAAAATTGCTATAAAGTACGATATACCATGGTTTGCAAAATTGATGATTTGTGCGTCCAACGACATCAATGAGGAGACTATAATAAGTTTGAACGAGCAGGTAAAAATTTATAAATCGCGAATGTAAAAAATATATAATTCATAAAAATATGGTACTTTCCAGAGCCATAAAATTGATTGTTTTGGAATTGGAACGCATCTCGTAACATGCCAAAGGCAACCGGCTTTAGGGTGCGTTTACAAAATGGTCGAAATTAATGATGAGCCGAGGATCAAGTTGAGTCAAGAGGTCGGAAAGGTTACAATACCAGGCAGAAAAGATGCTTATAGATTGTACGGGTCGGATGGCTATGCATTGATAGATCTTTTGCAGAAAACAACGGAAGAACCACCTCAAGTAATGCAGAAGGTTCTTTGTAGGCATCCGTTTCAGCAAACAAAAAGGGCTAATGTTACACCATCTCGAGTAGAGTCTCTGCATAAGGTAGGTATCATCTGATTAAAATAAAAAGAATCCTATAATGTTCAAATTATAATACATAACATATTATAGATGATAACGTATAAATGTTTAAAATTTTGCATTCGATACAGTTTAGATTCCTTGATCAATTTATATTAAACTTTTTTCGTGGAAATTCGATTACTTCATTGTGCTTTTTGATTTATATAAACTATTTATCAATTATTTTATAAACGGATTTATATATGTTATTATTGATATATTACTGACGTTAATAATATTTACGATTTATAATTAATAAATAAAAATATTTTTCAGATATACTGGAAAGATGGCAAATTGTGTCAACCATTACCTACTTTGCAAGAGGTTCGTAATAGAGTGCAAGAATCTCTCAATACATTGCGCAACGATCATAAAAGGAACTTGAATCCAACACCATATAAGGTAAAAATTTATAATTAAAAAATTTGTTTAGATTTTTTTTAACTTAAAATTGTTCGCCTAATATTTTGAAATTTTTAATTCAGATATTATTAAAATAGATAGCTGCTTCACGAAAATTTCGAAAATATACGATAAATTATATAATTATGTCTTCTTTGTTAATGTCTGTTACAGGTAGCTGTCAGTGATACTTTATATAGATTTATAGACGAATTATGGTCTCAGAATGCACCGATCGGAGAATTACGGTGAAGCATACTACTCTTATACAAGAGTATCGTTAAACTAGTCTCTAGTAATTATAAATACAGAGTAATAACAGAATCAAGAATCACAGATTTGCTAACGAAATGCATAATGTCTTCTTTTCTCCGAGAACAATGTAAGAGCAACATACCGTTGCAATTGAGCATACTTGTATGCATCATAAACAATTATATCGTAGGATATGATTACAAGAGAGAGAAAGAGTGAAGATCCTAAAGAGCATATTTTTTACATTTTCCATTGTTGAAATTATCGTATTATCACCATCGCAACAGTATATTTTGATAAATTTTGCGCAAATCATATTACAATATATTTGTATAGTTTTACACGATTTACATAGAGCGAGATGTTCCGTTACAGAAATCTATTTTCAAGTAGTAGCTTCGTGGCGCACACACATACACGTATTCTTATTCCTATTTAAAAAAAAAAGTACAAATTAGTGTACAAAAAAAGGTACAATGTGTGTGTATATGTACGTATGTATGTATGTGTGTGAGATTTTAGGCATACACAAAATTTGAATAATGATTAAAACCATAGAAGATAAACTCTATAGATTAATGTAGAGTATATGTGTGTGCTTGTGCGTGCATGCGCGCGCGCGCGCGCGCGCGCGTGTTATATACACGGTTAAAAATACTTCAAAGAATAGCAATATACTTATGGTAGTATAATTGTTTCACTAAATTTTTATTATTTTGATCACATTATTGTTGTGTTGCTGGTCTTCCTCTTCTTTTTCTTTTTTTTCTATTTTTTCCCACTCTTTTTAGATTGTTCTATTATATATATATTTGTAAATTCTAATTGTATTATTATTATTCTTATGTTGTATTTATATAATTGCTGAAGACTGCTTTAACAATATTTTCGTATAAGAGTGATACATTCGATATATTTACTGTTGTTATTTACACAAATGTACAAAGATAGGCATAGTAATTAACATAGATATTTATAATTTTACACGCGTATGTACAATATGTATAAAGGTCTGTACTGATGTATACATATATTAAGAGAAGAAAAAAGAGAGAAAGGTAAAACAGAATATGTGTTAGACTTTAAATTAATATTTGATAATTAATGAGCTAAACTTAAAGATAAATTCTGTTTATTATCTGTAAGCTTAATTAATTAATATATATAAATAGTGCCTCCGATTGATTTTATCCGAATCTTTTATTTAGGAAAGATCTTATTATATATTTATCATTCTTTGAATAGTTTTTAACATTGCTACAGTTAAGATTAATTTACAATTAATTTATGTTTTTACCTTGTTTTTAATCATAATTGTCTACATATTTTCAACATAGAACTATTATCGTTTTGTAACACTCGTTTATGAACACACACACACACACACAAAAGTATAATTGTGTAAAATATACCCATGTTTTTTTTATAGTAAGAATAAATAGCATATAGCTGTTATATATGTTTGATTATAATTAAACCCTTATTATCCATTCTGCTCTCCGAAATATTTTCTGGAGAATCTTTATAAGTTTTTAATTTGAATAATGGTATATTAATACAAATATTTTCTTATTATTTAGAAGTGAGAAATTTTTCTGACTATTATTAGTTACGATATCTTTTACACGAATATGTACCGATATATTTCTATTTTATTAATGTTCAGCAGACTCAACAGTTTTGCAACCGTTTTATGATTCGTCTCGCTGATTGGATTATACTTCTAAATCTAAAGGAATAATCTTATCTAAGCGAAGAATCATAAAACAGTTGTAAAACTGTTGATTCTGCTGAACGCGATCAATGTCTATAGGCATACAGTAAAGTAATACACGTTGGAGTGTACTAATGAAAAGATGCGTTGTTGCTGTGAGAAATATGAACATTTTCGAGGAAATTATGCTATGACAAGTGCTTGCTGGTCGTTTCAGATAATCGTGTTTGTTTCGAAGATAGTTACGACCTGTTAAATAAATAAAACTAAATTAAATTAAACGTACGGGAATAAATTTGAGGTTATGATTAAGGTCAGTGAACGATTTTACATGCTGAAAATTAATAAAATGTTTGTTGATTTTTAACAATGTCATTATAATTAAATTATGTATCTTTATATTAAAAAAGAATTTTTTCTTAGCACGTAAATGAATCATATTAAGAATCGTGTTAAGAAAATTTTATCTGATAAATTTATTATTTTTCCAGAAATATAAATACGAGGAGAAATTATATAAAATGAAGAGATTCATGCTCGAATAAGTGTCTAAAAATTGGTTCTATACATACGTCTAAAAAATTGGTTTTATATATATTATAAATTTAAAGAGACTATTCATCGATGAGGTATGCCTCAACCTCAACATATAAAAACTTGCCTGAAAATTGTTAAACGATTATGTCCATTGGTGACATTAATTTCTACTATATTTGTCATTGCAATTACAATTTACATTAATGAGAAGGTTTCGCCAGTCTTCGTCTTCCTCTGCATGCAAGTATATCTCAACTGGTATTCGGTGTACAACATCAGCTGTAAGTCGAATCCAATGAAGATTAAAGAGATACAGAGTAACTTGTGTAGCGTGATTACTCAACAGCGTAAAGTCGACCAGGCCAACATTATGCAACTACCTGTTCACAACACAACCTACAAGTTCTGGCACTGCGAGAAGTGTCAGAGCTACATGTGCAAACCAACGCAGCACTGTGTCTTCTGTAAGAAGTGTTTTCACTTCAAGGATCATCATTGCTTCTTCCTAGGTGCCTGTATACTTCGCCAGAACATGGGCAACTTTATCCTATTTTGTTTCTATACCTCGCTGACATGCTTGTACTCCTTGTGCATACTGGGTCCATACATGTATGAGAACATTAATCATATAGTGAAAAGCGATGCGGATTATTTCAATATATTCCTGAACTTTTGTTTCCCTATTGCCCTGATGAGACTGTTGCGTTCCAAAGGTAGTTCCAGTATACTTTTAGTCACAATATTTGATACGCTGATGTCGATTCTGTGTATCTGTCTGGTGTTTGGCATATGGAAGTTACACAGTTGTTTAACCGGCAAACAACGTTACGTTAATGTGACGGGAAGACAAAATCTAAAGGAGATCTTTGGAAGTTACGGTCTATCAAATATTATCTTTCCGTATAACGGTCTTGTAGGCACGCGAGATATCAATGGCAAGTACGAACTAAAGGAAGTATGAAATTAATCGAATAAACAATGCAACTTGATTAAATTTAATAAACACATATTTCTATATTATATACTTACGTAGCAATAAATACAGTCATACATACAACACATTTATGCATTCATACATGACAGAGAACACGAATGTGAGCGCATTTTACAATTACCGAATATTCTAGGATATTAATAAAGTCTATAGATAGATACGCTTCTTTAATGTTACAACTTTTTTCTAAACTTGTGACTTTTGTAATTACAATAAACTACTTTTTGCGTATAACTTTTCATACAAGAGATAGCGGAAGTGTTATAGTTAAAGTATACTTATAACGTGTAAATTCAAATATTATAATAAATAATTTTATTTCTTATATGATTAATTCAGAAATTAATGTTTGTTGAGGCTAAGTTAATACCTGTAAATAAATATTCGATATAAAACGTATTGTGTTTGTATTTATTTTGTTTCTGTAATAATCATTTTCGGATATATGCTTTATATTCTCGGTTCGATTTGCTTTACATGTATGTTCAACAGTGATATTATACTTATCTTTCTAAATTATATTTGGTATACTTTATGATTTTAATTTATTTAATTACTTATTAATTTAATTCATATGATTATCATAAATGTGAAAATTTTTAATATAACAATAGTGTAAAATGTAATAGCAAAACTGTAGATACATATTAAATTTCAATTCAATATAGTTGTATTCACAAATTTTAAGCAATTGATTCTGTAATTTTTTTCTCAAATAAAATATAATATTAATGTTACTCTGAAAATTTCGAAAGCGCAGCTTTATAATAAATATACTGAACTTGAGCTTTGCAACACATATATACATGTCTTATATACCAAATTAAATTACCGTTATAATAATTGTTTTATAATTCTGTATGTGGATAATGCTGTGCTTTGAAATCATTCGGATGAATAAACAATCCTTCCATCACTGACCATTGTGTATGAGGACTGTTTGAAGAATATTCACCTACTACTTCAGTCTGGCCACTAATTGGAGTACCATAAGTTCTGCCACTAACAGCCAAGTACCTAAACACATAATATTATTTAAATAGCTAAACAGTATCATCTTTCATCTGTACTGAAAATCCATAAAGAATTTTCTACACTGTCTGAAAATCTATAGGATATATTTACTTGTCTGTATCAATGTGCTTCAACATAATTGTATCATCTCTTTCCCAAAAATCATTGTAGCATATTAACATCCAATTATCACCAGTGTCACCTTCTCCTTTGTGATCTCCATAGGCGGAAACCTCCTGTTTTCCAGTCAGGGGTGAGCTAACAAGATGCGAGTGAAGATTCTTTTTTGTCACGACATGTTCCAATCTGATAATATCTCCGCATCTAATCGGTCTCCTATAGAAAATGTTACAATATGTTTATGTATAGGTAAAGATAATAATCAATATATGTGAGTATAACTATAGCTCACCCTCGCATGCATTGCTTTCCTGATTCTGCTTTAATAAGCCAGTAGGAATTACCATCTTCTTTGGCATTGGTACCTGTTACGGATTGTTGTCCACTACCACTACCATACTTTACTTCGTGAGAGTGTAATCTTACATTATAGTCTACATTCATTAACTTTAGTATAGAGCCACATGTTACATGTTGGGTCCCTTTAGCTGTAAAATGTATATATCAAATTGAGATATAGTTGACAAAGATTACAGTGTTCCAGATTAAGATACTGAGATATCTTGCTAATTATACTATAAAAACATTTATTAACAATTAAAAATATCTGGCATTAATTATAATGCGGAGATCAATGAACACAAATAAACTCAAGCCAGAAATATATACATTAATAAGATACGCGACGAATATGACACTTCAGTGATGGAAATAACATAACCTACATTGACTCTACATTAATAGACAATTGTATTACTGTGAAATAAATACAAAGAATACCTTGAATACAATTTATGTAAAGCAAGAATATTGCGAAGTTTGAAAAGAGTAGGTGCACTGTGTAATCCATCATAGATCGGTGCTTTCGGCAGTAATTAACAATACAATCAAGCGAGTAACCGTCATCGGCGATAATACATCAGGGACGTGAATACGTGTTGCCTCCCTATTGGTTATCATCCACGTGTCTGCGACGTCTGCGTTCCGATATCAGAGCGATGCTCGTCGCTTTGTTTACCCTAGTTCGAAACAACGTAATGTCATAAATTATTTAACGATTCAAATTTAAATAAAAGAGCTATTAAAGTCTCGCAAGCTATTAATTGCTAAAAAATCATTTATTTGTGTCACAATTCAAATTTTATATAATTTAATTTCAAAACTTTTAATAATCCTTTTGTTTAAATTTGAATTATTTATTTCATTCAGTATTATAAATTGTTTGACAGAAAAGAATCTTTCAATAATCTTTTTTTAAATTCCGCTTCCATATTGTGTTGATGATAACAATTGATATTTATATTTATTACAAATTCATAGATTAAAAAATAAGATTTTGTAAAATTTAAATAATATATACATCTTTTTCGACTTTTTAAAAATGATTTATACTATTTTTAGACCAAATAATAAAAGATTATTTATATTCAATAATAGCATTAAATTGCATTTTCAATTTGAATTAAATAAAATATTTAAAATGTAATTAATTTTATAATTGAAGAGGAATGTTAGAAAAAGACTTGTTTTTGTTGTGCTCGCAAAAAATAAAATCGGTATCATTTCTCATAGGTTTTAGGCGAGGAATTTGATAATACTAGTTATAATTACGTATGATGGAAATACATAATAAATTGAGTTAAAGTCGAGAAAATACATGGCAAAAAGGCAAGAAGAGATAACACACATAATACTATTTATGTATAATAAATATATTTTTGTATCGTATATTGGACCCATATTTATTATTAAAATATTTTACATGCTAACATCTTTTAATTTAATTAATTAATAAAATTGTTTTACAGATATGGACTTTTCGCATGTGATATCTCAGTAATAAAACATCCGAATATTACATGAACAAAATTCTGTAATTGTATAGTTCCATGATATCTCAATAACATATTAAACAGAAGAATCAAGGAAGACACAAATTAAGGTAAATTTATTATATACACTATTCGATGTAAATAAATTTAATTATTTATTAGAAATGCAATATAATTAACGAACTCCTCTCTTATGCAGTAATAATTTGTAAAAAACATTGACTCCTAAGTTTTATATCTGATAATTATACTTAATATATTAGGTAGTTCTTGACTTGAAGAATACTTTTTTATCAAATTAAACAATATAGACATTCGCAAAACAGCATCTTGTCTTCAGTACATGATTTAGGTACAAAATGTTTCTGGGGAGAGCAGAGGAATGTGCCTCCATTTAGAAAAACTTTCATATAATCATAAGAATACAACACGGAATTGTCTATGCATTGTCAAGATATAGCACAGTCATCTGATGTGAATGGATGGATGACAAGTGACATAGTTATTAGTATTCCATGAGTTTTGGACGGGTTTTAAAGTAGATATATGCCGCTATTATCACAAATATTGCAGCCATAGTGGGCAACACAACCGTGAACACTCTCTGCTTGTTCTCAAGGAACTCCTTTTTCCTTTCTTTCTTCTGTTTATTCGTCTCTTTCGTTTTGCCCTTTAATTGCCGCATATTTTACAGCTGCAAATTAATATGACTATTAAGACAAGTGTTTATTTCTCTAATTGATTGTATTGAGACAAGTATTCATCTGTTTTCAAATAAAGAAAAATCTATCTGATAAGAGATATTAAAAAGGTACATGTGCAATAGATTATGTTTTAATCTCCGAATAGCGTTAAATTGCTGAAGAGTGACAATTAAAACCTTTCCAAAAGGTCATAGCGATTAAATTCTCATATTTCGACAAAAACATCAACAGGCTTTAATCGATTCGACAACAATTTACAGAGTGTGATCGTATTCGTCACGCATATGTTTCAGAGCGTTCGTAGATTAAAGAACTTTCGTTCACGAGAACTTTTTAGAACTGTCTCAATTTAAAATCACCAAGATCGTCGAGACGCTACTACCTGTGAAGATGCACGAAGCGACTGCAAGTGAGATAGGAGTACGCGGGGAAACAAATCCACGCTCGTCAGTTACTAGTGCAAATGAGATTTGCGTACATGACACGTAGTAAAATGTTGAAATACACCGGTTATGCTGTCACTGCCGCACTGTAGTATACATACAGGTGATTGTGCCAAGTGCGTTCCTAAATTTACCGAGGCGAGATCATATTAGTGACAGTGGAATTTTTCCAAAGGAGGGAATTGCATTTATTGACCGGCATCTGATAAGATAGAATTTGATATTAATAGGTGTATTTAGTACAATAATCGTTCATTGAGTAAAGTAGCACCATCGAATGTGATAAATTAAATTCAAAAGTAAGAAACAATCACATTCGACTGATGAGGAGTGCCTTTTCACGCTACCGTTATTACCATTAACCGTGTTTCTTTTCCATAGTTGAACTTCTTGTACGGTTCATCTTTCTTCTTTTTCTCTGGAGAGGAAAAGAAAAAAGAGATGAACCGTATAAGAAATTTACCTTAAAAAAAAAAATGCCAATTCTATTTCATAAATTCATACAGTCTCTTCCTTCTGCATGAAAACTCACCTTAATGACTCCTGCAGACATGACAGAACACGATAACGCTTGGTTATGTACTTGGAGGAAGTTTGCCAATCATTCCTTTATTTTTGTGGAAAAGCGATAAACTGATTGACTCTTGCGCCAATTTTTGTCGTGCAACAAACATTGCCGTGTTCTGTGTGCAGAGGTTATATTGTATAACCAATCAGAGGCATTCTTCGTTTTTTAGTACGCGAATTTAAACTTTGAAGAAGATCAAGCTGATCGTTCATATATGTATAAATTTTTGGATGTCATCTGGTCGTAATGACCTCCTACTTATCTGTGGAGGCATAAGCTATTAAGTAAAGAAGAAGAAAAGTGAATAAAAATAAATGAGAACAAATAATGAGAGTGCAATGAGTGCGAATATGAAGGAGACAGTGCATAATTTGAGCAACGTCGTGAACAACGAGCATGTCCACGAGAATGAAAAGGTAATTTTATAAGTCTTCTCTCTTTATTTATCTCTTTAACTTTTCATAGCACCTCCTATTACTTACAAAAAACCGTACGATGTCTGTCATGAGAATTACTTCAGATTTTTATCAATTTTTATTGTGCACATAGCTTATATTCTACAAACTGAAACCTGATTGAATTAATATACCATGTATTATATTCTCTTCGTATTTATTCTGTCATTTAACTTTCAAAAGATGCCATAGGTTAGTATTCATAGTTTCATTTTATTTCAATATCTTCTTGACTAATATTTTAATATGCTAGCTAATATAGTTTTGTAATTAAATTATGACATCTTAAGACTATATTCTAAAATCTTAAACATAGAAATCACAATACTGGTATAGTTTTGTGTGTGCATGTAAGGCTCAATAATGAATTTTTAAGTTATGATATAAAACTTATGCTCAATGGATATTTTTTATACATTATAGGTTAAAAACTATCTGTTATTGATTCTTGTCTAAAAGTTTATTCACATTATAATACAAGTTTGTTTATCACATAAATTGTATTATATGTAAACATTATCTTATTTGATCAGAATTCAATTTTCCATGTGATTAGTGCATCCTTTATAGATATAATATAAAGAACATAATTGAGTAGCTCTGATAAATCTATATCAACTCTAGAAAGTTAAATAGATTGCACTTAGATATATAAATACATGTACCTTTTTTAAATACAAGTATTCAGCATAAAACTTGTTAAATGATCTTACAAGTGTAATTGTATAGAGTTAAAACAAAATTTCTAAAGAACAAAATTTTCCTACAAGTATATGTTATATTCTTAACTTTATGATTTCAGCAGGCAGTCATCTCTGAGGAGTTGTCAGCCAAGCAGAAGTTGAGAAGCTGGCTGAATCGACATCTACGTATTGAAATGACAGATGGTAGAGTGTTGAGAGGAGCATTCTTGTGTACAGATCGTGATGCCAACGTTATTTTGGGCTCGTGTACCGAATATTTATCTACGGAGCACACAGAAGCAAGAGTCTTAGGCTTGGTGATGGTGCCTGGTCGACATATTGTCTCAATTCATTTAGATGTTTGAAGCTGCTCTTGCACATCTGTAAATATTCTTCCAATGTTT
Organism: Cyphomyrmex costatus; assembly: GCF_001594065.2. Lineage (NCBI taxonomy): Eukaryota > Metazoa > Arthropoda > Insecta > Hymenoptera > Formicidae > Cyphomyrmex > Cyphomyrmex costatus. Next base: position 491,588 of record NW_017277125.1, on the reverse strand, counting down.
ATTTATTATATTGACCTGTATAATGTGTGTTGAATATTATATGAGTATATTACCTATGTACATATGTCTTGATACTGTATTTTAAAAACTTGATTTTTGTAATAGGAATAGATTTCTGAAAAATGAGAGGTATAATTTTGCTGTTCATTAAATGATATACATTTATTGATACATCTGTGTCACTTATATTGAATATATCTATATTATACCTCATTGATTTTATTAAAGCAAACTTGAAAATATTATAAATGTAACGAGAGACAAAATCGTGCAATTCTTGAATACGTTGCTAAATTAAAGAGATTAGTAAGGCTTTATTCGGATTATATTAAACATTTATAATAAAGATGTTATGAATTCTAGATCATAAAAGAAATATTTAGGAATAAAATAGTCTCTCTTTAATATCTCATACAACTTCAATACAATAAACTAGTTTATTTAATACAATATAAGGAAGAAAGATTTAAATAAGATTAATGTTAAAGCTGTACAAAAAACATTAGTAAATACGAGGGAAATTGTTTATTAATATACGTATTGATACAAATCATTTTTAAATTTTTTAAGAAACAACAAAACATACTTTGAAAGAGAATGTTGAACTCTTTCCTATAAAAATTTATTGTTTTTCAGTATTTTTTTTTACTGCCTTTGATGCACTGTTCCTGTATATGCCAGTATGCTTGTTCCAACTTTGTATTGCTATCAGTTTCTGCTTTTACTTTAGCTAACGCATCCTCTATCCTCTGTTGAAGTGTACTGGACAAACTGTCTATTCCACACATATAACTTAATTCTGCGCTAGCTACTGCCATTTTATGCACATAATCCATATAGGTAGCTAAGCGCTAATTTAAAAAAATTGTATTTTAACTTGTATAATTTTATAAAAATTTTTTTGTGGTACAATATGTATTCTATAATGCAATGTTATGCATAATTTGTTGTATAAGAGAATTTTTATTTTAATTAATTACTTTTTAGACTGTGATATTTAATATTTAAAATATTACAGCAAGCAATTCTTTATTACCGTAATCTTCTCTTTCTTGTCTTGCATTTCGTTTCGTACTTCCACAATCAGATCCCAGTGTGCATCATTTACGTTGCGTATTATAGTTTCTTCGAGAAGAGAAATGAGTTCATTTAACAATAATCTATAAAATTATCATAATAAACATTAATACAGAGATATCTTATTTTCCTCTATGTAGATCTATATTATTTTTATTTACCTGTATGCAACGCTCAGATCTATTATAGCCATGTAAGTGACAGTTAATGCCTGGGTTGCACTATTAGCAGCATCCAATGCAGATTGTTTTATCATATACTCATAGGTTAGTTTTTTTATATCTGGAGGATCCAGTTTCAACTTCTCATTTTCATTAAGCTTGTCAAATGAGGTACAATGTGCAAATAATATACTTGATGTATACTGCAAATAAATTATGAGTTTCTTTTAATGCAATTAAAATTTGAAATTAAAATACCGCATGAATTGTTTTCTCACTATCGCAGGACTAATATTTCTCCATAATTTTGTGAGAACTTGCCGCATTACCATACTTGTTAAAAATATAGTTAATCCTTGGGAATTGATACTAAAATCTGTAACATAATTACTGATGCTATTTAATTTATATAAGATATTATTAAAAGATATTAATTAATTTCAAAGAACAAAGATGACAAAAAACTCATATAAAAAATGCAAAAGAATACTAAATATATTTTAATAGGAATAATTCAAATTTTCAAATGTAACATAAAAAAAATTAATTGATATTTTTGACAAAGAAAAAGAAATTTATAATTAGAGATTTATAGTGAGCCCAATATAAATCCATCACCAACTCCAAGGGTTAATGTACAATCTAACCACATTTTTTTTTTAATTATTAGGATTGACAATTTCTAGCAATTTCTTAACTTTCTTTTAAAGTTTTCATCCACATATTCTACAATTTAACGTAAATAGTGGTACGTTTTAATTCGTAATGTTCAGAAAAAAATTCGAAAAGCGAGTGGAAAAGGCAGACGATATTATGTGTATATAACCTCACTAGTAAATGGCAGCTGACAAAAAGAAATGATGCGGCAGAGATTAAATTTATACAGATTCAATCGATTAAAAAAAGAAAACACTGAGAAAATATGAAAGTCTGTGGTTTCGATACTTAATTTTAGTATATTATATGGTCAAATCTAAACTTTTTAATAATTTCGTTATATCTACAAAAAATAATTGGTGACACATACATTTTATTTCTTTATTCCAAATATCTTTCCCCTCTCTTTCTTTTTTTATATATTTTTTATTAGTTCAAATTAATAAATATAAATATTTAAATTTACAATTATAAATTGGAATGATAATTTCTTTAATTTGAACGCTCATTTGGAAGTAAAATATTATGTAATTTTCAAAGAATTCATCTATTATAAATTATGTAGCCAAATAAAAGCAATTTTGTTCTATATAATTTCCAAGGAACTAGTTTTTATCTATTTTATATTGTGTAAATTATTATATTTATTTATAAAATAATCAATATATTCTATCTCACTTCTTCAAGAAATAGATTATTAGAAATGTCATCTTTTTAACATGATATAAATAAAATAGAAAGACTTATGTGAATCTTCCTTTATAAAAAAGATGATACAAATCAATGCATTATATATAAGAATTGTGATAAATTCATTCGAAAACTACTGATATACATGTACATTTGTGAGAACATAAGACATGTTACTACATTCCCTGAAAGAAGATGCATTTTTTTCTGAAAGATATGCAAGAATTGTTTTATGAACGAAAATTATGTTATACACATTCTCATCATTCGTGTTTTTACAAGCAATAGTATGCTTTATACTGCAAAACTCATGTGATACAATTAAAACATATGCTTGTAGCAGAAGCATTTTACATGTAAAGTCACAAATCTATACTGCAAAAATTCAAGATAAATCTCACACTGGCCTATTTTATGCGTATCCGTTATCAAATAAATCGTCAGAATCTCTGCTATTTCTTGGCACTTGTGTAACATAATCATTTTTAATAAGATCAACAACTTTGCAAAACTATTTATGTAATGAATGAATGATGAAAACCATATCCTTGTATAAATAGTTGCATATTATTAATTAAATGGAACAGCTTATATTCACATTCGCAGAATAACTTATTCATCGGCAACACACAAGAGAATTCCCCCTTCGATCTTAAATGCACCTGACAAAAGTAATCTACAGAAAAATTGCCTAAATCGACGAGTATCGTCGATCAACAACAGAGAATCACACTTTTAAATAAATTATTTCTTATAGTTCATGATGCGTTTCTTCCTGAACTTTCTCTTTAGTCAACGGTTTCTCGCTTTTCGGTAGATTTAACGGATCCTCTGTAGTGTCCATTGTTTCTGATATTGGTTCTTGTTGCTGCTCTTCTACATTGTCGGATAGTTGTTCTTCCGCAAATTTGTCACTTTTAGTATCAGAATCGGTTACGGAGTCTTCGTTTTCCTCTATCGTACGCTCAGCCTTACTATCTGTCGTTTGATTCGCCGTAGTTTCTTGTTTCGGTTTCCAAATCTTTACCTTATTTAGAAGATATTTAATTTCTCTATCGAGTAGATCCATTTTATTCACGATTTGGCGGATCTTGTATTTTACTGGTATGTTTAGCGGTGCATCCACGAAATATTTCGAAATCGTATCATAATAATCCTAAAATATTTTTTTGTGTTACACTAACATTATAGACATATAATAATAGCGTGTTTCAATTTCAAAAATCGCTTTAGATATTAAAAATAAACCATTACCTGTGTCTCGTTGATCGCTTTTTCTAACGTCTCGATTTCAATAGGCGTAATAACTTCACTCGTTAGACTCAAATTGCGCATATTCTCTAGAAACAATTTACTGCCTTTAAGTAGCGAAACCATGCCGTTTAAGACTTCCGGTCGATCTCGGTACTCGGAAACCCTCTCATAAACATCGTTGGTTAACTTTTGAAGTTCCATTAACTTCTCTTCGTATACTTCTGCAGTTGCGGTGAATCCATCCTCATACAACCACTCAGAGATCTCGGCGCACGCTTTTCGAACGTCCTCGACCTCCTTATCGGTAGCCGCGTCTAAAAATTCCTTAGAATCAAATTTCTGCTGCGCGTCGATTACGTATGACTCGAGGTTGTTCAACGCAGTCTCACGACGCGTTTTCTCTGAATCATGCACATCTAAACGATGTATCCTAAAAGAAAAAGAAGAGAGTTTTATTAAAATAGTAGAAATTATATTTATCATAATTATGCCGATTTTATATTTGTTTGTTGAATGAAAAGAAATAACGACAATAAAAAATGAAAGTTACAGTAACACTTATTAATATTTAAGAAATTTAAATTTACAGAATATTAAAAATGAAAATAATTTCTCAATTACTTCACATTATAAGTAAACATATGTTTAATGACTCACTTGTCTCGAGATTCTGTAAGTTTTTCACCGGACAAGATTTGTGATCCTAATTTAACCTCTTTCGAACTGATAGGTTCCTTAATTTGAACGATTGTAGCCTTTTTCTCTTTGTCCGCCTTTTCGGTTTTATTTGCAGTCTTGTCTTCGTTCACTTTTGTTTCGCTTTTCTTTTTTTCCTTCTCATCTGTCTCTTTTGTTGACTCCGAAAATTCTGGCTCTTCATGCACTGGTTTTATATCCTCCTTTGGTGGTTCTTCTGTCTTTTCCACTGTCTCTTTTTCTAAAGAAGAACCTGAAAGATTAAGAACTTCAAAATATATTAATTCTTAAATAACAAACTCCTGTATAAATCAAAAATTAACTTGGAAAGAAAAGGGCACTAGGAGTTAAGCGTAGATAACTTCACGCAACGTATCTAGCAAATCTATCTATTATAAAAAATTATTAAATAAATAAGCTTACATGTTTCGACTCATTTTTGAGCCTTCTTCAGAGACAATAAAATTTTCATAAATAAATTATAATTTAAAAAATAACAAAGATAAAAAGATGTTTAATCATAATGAGCTCACTCACAACCGAGAAATAGATTCAAAAGACAATTTCATCCTAGGGAGCACAATCAAATGCATAATAACGGAAGAAAGGAAAGAAATAAAGAAAGTTGAAAAAATGGGAAATTAATTTTCCAGGATGTCACAGAAAAATAATCATTTCCAAATTAAATTTATCAATTTATCAACTACCTCTCGGGAGTGAGAAGAATCACCATATTCATCACGATACTGCATCGCAAAACAATCTCAAAACCGGTCACTTGAATTTTGTGATTTGATAATTTGATACCGTCGAACTATTTGCTGTGACTGACTGTGTTTGAGACTGACTAGCCTAAATTGTTCTGAAGACCGGTTTTGAGATTGTTTTGCGATGCAGTATCGTGGTGAACATGGTGATTCTCCTCACTCCTGAGAGGTAGTTGTAATTTGATAAATTTAATTTGGAAATGATTATTTTTCTATGACATCCTGGAAAATGAATTTCCCATTTTTTCAACTTTCTTTATTTCTTTCCTTTCTTCCGTTATTATGCATTTGATTGTGTTCCCTAGGATGAAATTGTCTTTTGAATCTATTTTTCGGTTGTGAGTGAGCTCATTATGATTAAACATCTTTTTATCTTTGTTATTTTTTAAATTATAATTTATTTATGAAAATTTTATTGTCTCTGAAGAAGGCTCAAAAATGAGTCGAAACATGTAAGCTTATTTATTTAATAATTTTTTATAATAGATAGATTTGCTAGATACGTTGCGTGAAGTTATCTACGCTTAACTCCTAGTGCCCTTTTCTTTTCAAGTTAATTTAAGAACTTCATTTAATATACGTGCTTCTCTCTCTATATATATATATTTATACAATTTATAATCAGGGCCTAGAGTTTTATGTCATTGACAATTGTGCAAATTTAAACGCAATTAACTTGCCTTTAAAATTTTGTCTCATATAACAAAATAATTGACATAAATATTCCATGAATATACATCCATAAAAAATATTACCATTAATGCAATAGGAGTTGTTCTATTAAGATAAATTATTCTATTAATGTATAAACTTTTTAAAATCGTATTGTTACAAAAATTTAATTGTTAATGACAACAAAATCTGACTCTCATTGATAATACCATCTATTTTTCTAAAACATCTACTTATTCCTTGATATAAAAATGCTTGCAAAAAATGATTTCAAAACGTAACATGAAATGATTTTTCAATTTTTAATTAATAAAAATAACATATTTTTTCCTGAAAAATAAAACAGTTCTTCATTATATACAAATCGGATATAAAGAAGAACCGGTATAGTGCAAATATCTTCAAAAGTGAGATTCATAACATGCAACAAAAACTAATGGCATCATTTTTTGCATTGCCTGCGGCACAAACCTGCAAAGAATTTACTAATAGTTGAGCCAAGTATTGAGAAAGTACCCTCTTCTTCCTCAACAGTACTCGATTTTTCGGAAACTAATTCTACAGTCAATAAATTCAGTACGCCACTATCGTCTACATTAAAGTGCACTTTGATTCCTTTACTCTCGGCGCCTTCGTTTGCATGCTTTTCTAAAGCTTCGGCTACACCACTCAGCGATATAGTAGATATATGTAAATCACCAATAGAACTGTAAAAAATTCAATCTCTATAGTTTTGGAGTATGAACATTTTGATATTTAAAATAACAAATCTATTTTCTGTGTTAACTTGTTCCTAGTATTACAAATAAATAATAGTTGTAGATACTTACATTACCTCACTAGCAGGCAAATAATCTAACTCAGCGTAATTCACATGAAAATCGAAATCACTCGTGTGTTTATTAAATGTAATAATTTTCTTTTGTGGAAACGGATTCATTCTGCCAAATAATGTCTTCTTTACCTATACAAAAATCAATTTTAGAAAAAAAAGATACATATTATCGTTTAATACGAAGGATTAAGTTACATAACATAATATTCTACCTGTCTAACTTTATTATCAACAGTTCTATCAAATGTAATCTGAATTGGGAACAACAAAGCATCTTTTGTGACAAACTTCTTGACCTTGAAACCCTGACTAAGATCAGCTGCTTTATACGCAGCCCCTAAAGCAGCTGCTTCATCCGTATTTACATTTTTAGATAATTCTGTTTTTACATATTGGGACAGTGTTTCTTGTACCTTTGGCATACGAGTACCTGCTCCCACCAATACAACATGTGATATAATATCCATTGTCAAACCTGAAATATTTTGACATGAATAAGTTTAGTGTTTAAGTATACATATTTGCAAGAATCAGTATTCTGCAAAAAAGTAGGTCACCTGAAATTTCTAATGCAATCTTCACAGGATTTGCTACGCGTTCGAATAAATCGGCGCATATCTCTTCCAACTTCTCTCTTGAGACTTGCAACTTGAAGTCAATATCATCTATCAAACTTTCTATCTGGGCAAAATGGTCTGCATTGGCACTAAGTACAGTTTTGACGCGTCCAGCTTCCTTAAAAAGTTTTGCCATCGCTCTTGGGCTTTTGAACACAGAGTTTGGCGTCTTTTTAAGAGCGTCAAATTCTTGTGCTAAATAATGCTGCAATCTGATTTGCATTTCTAATCCTCCAAGCGTACGATCGTATCCCACACCCAACACGGTAACGTAAGGATTGGTCTCGAGGAAACCCCTCTCTTTCGTTTTTATGTTTTGGTAACTAACAACCGTCGCAGTAGTGCTGCTAGCTCCCATGTCATAAAACATAATGTAATGAGCAGAATCGTTTATCTCAGTTCTACCGAATACACCGTAGTTCAAAGCTACCGCCATGTAATCGTTTATGAGCTGTAATACTTTTAAACCAGCGAGTTCTGCCGCTTGAATCAGTGCTTTCCTCTCAGCCTGATTGAAGAATCCCGGCACAGTGATAACGGCTTCGTTGATCTTCTGATGGGCGGAAGCTTCCGCGATTTCTTTGCCTTTGTGCAATATCTGTGCAAGTAACTCTTCCGGAGTGTATGTCGTGTTTTCATTTAATCTAAACGCTATGGTTTTCCTCTCGTTATCAGCAATGATATTGTAGTAAGGAAATCTTTCTTGGTAGAGTTGTACTAACGGATTGTCTATAGGTTTTCCTAGAAGGTCTAGAATGTAGAAGAAAGTATTCTGAGGAAATCTCACTCCGATTACTTGAGCATCTTCGCCGAATGATCTCTCTCCATCCCTGAACGCAATTGTGACTGGTGTTTTCCTCTTTGACTCCTTGTTTAAAGCTATTTCCATAGGAACACCAGGCTGTAGATCAAAGAATAACGAAGACATTTCATAAGAAACATGCTCATTTTTTTAAATATAAAAATGTAACAGTGACATTTGGTTAATAAATCTTTGGCTATGAAAGCTTTGCAACTGTTGTAAAATTCTTTGATATGATTGGTTTATACATTTGGTTGGAAGACTAGGAATATGACTAGTTATATTAAAGAAATGTACAACAGTGGAGAAGCTACTTTCTCTGTTGAATATAGCCTTTCTAGTAGAAAAGCCGTCAGTCTGTTGGATTTGCTACAAATAGATGTCACATACCGAGACGATAGCGACCTTCATCCATTCACTACCAAGGTCGATGCTCATAACGGCAAGTTCTTCGCTGATGCCGACGAAGGTGGCAATTATGAGTAAGGTTAGTGAAATCATCGTCATACCTCTCTGTGAAAATCCCATCTGAAAATCGAGACAGATGTGAGGTAAAATCATGCCAAGGAAATCCATATGAGAACTCAAGAACGTTAACGTGCACGCTCACGCTGGATCAAGGCACGAGACTTACGTACTGTCATGCCCTGTCTAGCTGTCAAAGTTGGTTATGAATACCGGCGACGTGGAACACGTCGATCGGGAAAGCAGGCAGATTAACGCGCGCTCACCTTGAGCTCAGGTCTCGCGATGACACACGACGTACTCAGAGGAAGCGGCTCTCAGCTGTACACCATTCAGAACACACGTTCGCGCATCGCAGCCTTTTTTAAATCAACAAAAACCTGAGTGTGACACCCTCCACCACGACCACTCTCCATGGAATTCAGTGCTATCTAGCACCATGTGTTGGTGTGGCACGTTGCAATTGGCCGAACTCAGCAAATATCGCTCCGCCATTGGACCGCGTTGGCAAATTGGAGCCAATTGTGAGTCGCGCAATCCGCACCGATGACACCAATTTTTCCGGGAGCATTAGCAGGGAAAATAGGAACGTGGGCTTTAAAGGCTAATTTACAATGTGCTCTTTGTTTGTTAAAGTACGTGTATCTTTGTTTTCTGTTTCTTGCTTTTTTCTCTTTTCTTTTGGCCGTTTAATTAACAATTTTGTGTTTCATATCTCTTTAGGAGTTCATTAAATTTTATCTCAAGTAATAGAAAAGAAACAAAAAGAGCAGAGTGAAAGCATTGTAGATCATTCTTAAAGTCGATTCAGTATTAAATCAGAAGCTAGAAATTGACCAATCACAGTCGAATATAAGAAAAATAATCGACAATGATTGGTTAAATTTATAACTTTTAAATTTTAATTTATTATTAATAGTTTATAGTAACAAAAAAAACCTCTTAATTTCACGCACTCAAAGAAATTGATTTAAAAATTAAAATAAAAAACATTAAGTTTCCTCGCAATTGCTACAATAAATTAATCGATTTCTTTCTATATAATTTTAATTAAAATAATAGTGAATAATTTAAATGTGGATTCATTTCGACAGCATTGTTTAAGGTAAAAATTTTCTTTATATCTTTTTTATCTGTAACTTAATAACGAATTTGATCACTCACATTAAATTGTACTGTACATCATTACACTGTAGATCATATATAAAAAGATTACTTTATAAATATACTTAAATGCAATGGCATAATATAATTAACTTCGACAATAAAATAATACACATTCAATACTATTCTATTAAATAATGTGATAATATTACATATGGCTTTGAAAATTATATGAGGTTTTAAGATTTATTCAAACTAATCTATAAAAAAAAAGCAATGTATATTAAGCAAAAAGAATTAATCAAATTGAAGAAAAGTATTTTGATGAAGTTATACTTTGTTCAATGCTTAAAAACGTTTTTTTTTCCTAGGAACATAGTTCATTTATTTAACTTTAATATATCAGATATTTGTAATTATCTTTCTTGTAAAAGTATCAAATAAAAGATACTGACAAAATGATGAAGAAGATACATAAATATGGGATCTGATAATGTACAGATCGAAAAGTTATCGATGCTATTTAAAATTATTAGCGTAGCGTAAATAGTGTATAGTTCTATCATACAAAAATCGATAATCTAGTCTCCTTACGTTTAAAGTAAATTATATATATGTATATTTATAACTTGTAATTGCTATCTGTTTTCATAAGTCCAATGGATATAAATAAAAATTGTCACATTTATAAGGAAATGTTTACAATAAGAAAAATTTGCTGCAATTGAATTTCACGCTTGGATGTTGATATGAGTTTTTCCAGCTGCGTTTCGTGCTGATTTGACTATGCGGCAATAAAAATATTTTACACCAACGGTACGCAGATTTATTAACCCCATTGATCCTCAGATCGACCAAATTTATATGTGAGTGAGCCCAGGAAAATGAATATATTCTGCAAGAACAATCCTACTCCTGGCCAATGATGTGGTGCGCCTATAAAAGAATAATAAATAAATTAATAAAGGATATAAATAAGGAAAATAAAAGAAATAAAAATAATTAAAGATATAACTATATGCATATTTATAATTCTGCAATGTATAAAGTCTAGTCTTTGTAGTCTAACTATTTAGTATGTACTCATTGTACTTAAAATGAAGTAGATATATATTTAAAGTTTGGCAAAGTGAAAAAGAAAGTTTCAATGTAGTCCAGTGCAATACAAGAATAGATTTATGTATATATTATACTATTATAACCTGCTGCTACAAAATTGGCAAACAAAATCCAACAGGCTGCTATTACTGCTGCAAATCCCATAACGAATCCAATAAACAGCCAACTTCGAGCACCTCTTGCTCCTAAACAACCACCATTGTAAGCTTCTCCTCTTATCTGCGCATTTGTCACTGAATTGACCCTAGAAGAATATAGAATTATTTTTCAAATTAACAACAATAAACATAATATGTATAACAATAAGGATTCTATTAGTGATTATATGATACATTTTATTGCAATATACCTTTACCAAAAATATTAAATATAATGATTAATAAAGTGCTTAAAAAAATATATTTTTGGCCAAAGTTTATACATACTATTGAAAATGTTATTAATATACTTACATGAAGAGTGATACAGTACCAAATACTCCACAAACATGGTATGCATTTGACATTTCATCAGGATATTTTGCGTGCGCGTCTATTATAAACCACCATCCTACAAAAAACTAAAACAGGGTTTCAGTAAGAATTTCGATTGCAGGAGGAAAGTTAATGTGAGAAATGTGAGTCATTAAAAGCATGCAACCTTTGTACAAGATAAATATTTACGATATTATACGATACTCCAAGGCTCAATAAAGAACCAAAGAAAGACAAGAGAGCATTATCAGAAATCGATGTTTATCGACAAATGTGTTTATGGGAAGTAGATGTGTTTGTTTATCGTGACAAAATGTCGTAGGTGTGAAACTCATGGATTTACCAGTGTGCCTGCGAGCATTGAAACGAGCGCGTTTCTCTTTTCGCCGCCCTCGAACCAGACGCAGGACGGCACCTGCATATTCTCGAAACAGGACGTCATCCTCACTGCGGCTTTTGAAAAACGCAGGGATTCTCAGCTGACTTTTACAGTTGGACAGATAAGCTAACCTTACAAGCAATGGCAATGACAGATATCAACATATACAACCGAGAGGTATAGGAGATAGGTAGCAGTGCCGAAGATTGCAACAGCAGCGCTATGAAAATGAGAGCGGCCATGCCCGGATAATTTATTTTGAAGCGCCTCTTTGTCCACAAAACGTGGACATTGAACTATGATCGTGTCGGTAATGTCCACGATTTTTTGGTTCGAATCTTCCCAATGATTATCGGTCCGTTAAACAAACAAAAACAGACAATAGCGTTTTGATACTGCGTGAAATGGCACTTAAGAGCACATGAGAACAACCACGTGAATTAGTCAAGTTTAGTTTGACATTTCGAGGTTTTAAGTGAGTGCCACACTATTCCTATTTGTAATCCATTGATCACATTGATGTGCAATTTCGATATTTTTTTTTGTTGTTGATTGATCAGCCATGGCAGTCGATCTGGGATTCGTGGAAAAATGTGAGAGTTGGCGACTCGAAAGCAGATTCTACCCTAATAAAGTAGGTGGCAAGCCGGCCTGGCTCGATCTGAAAAGTATTCTTGGTAAAGACGACTTGGAGTGCGATTACTGTGGTGATCCATGTGTGTTTCTCTGCCAAATTTATGCACCGTACGAAGAAGACTCTAACGCATTTCACAGAACTGTCTATATCTTTGTGTGCAAGAACGCCAATTGTTGTAGACCGAATCAGAATGGGAACCTAAAGGTCTTCCGATCGCAGCTAAGTAGAATAAATGATTTTTATCCGGCTGAACCACCTATGGAACAGAAGGACTGGAGAATGGATATTGGTATTATATTATGATACAAGCTATTTTTCTGTAGTAACTAATAAAATTGTATGGATTAAAATTGATGATTTTAATAGAAATATACAAGTAATAATTTGTTATCTTTGCAGATGTATCTCAATGGGTAAAAACATGCTGCGTATGTGGAATTTTAGCGCCTAATCACTGTGGCAAATGTAAAGTGGTCAATTATTGTTCTCGTGTACATCAAGTGTGTGATTGGAAGAATGGACATAAAGATATATGTGGTACTGAAGCAAAAAATGACAGTAGATTCCTGTTTCCTGAGTATGAGATTGTGATAGAGGATGACATCACTGTAATAGAAAATATCAAACAGAATGATCCTGATAGTGAACACAAAGAAATTGAAAAATACAATGCAATGATACAGGATGGCAAAGCTGGAACGTTTCAGAATGAAGATGTTAACAATGATTTACTACAGATGGCTAACGATGAAAAGGATAAAATGTTTGCAAAGTTTCGTTTAAAAATAGATGATTATCCAGATCAGATTTTAAGGTATGTCTCTTTAAACAGTTAAATTTATATTCATAGCTTAATTCGTATTTATTTGACAGATATGATAGAGGAGGAAAGGTTTTATATATTTCATCACATGGACAAATAACAGATGTACCAAAATGTCCAGAATGCAATGGCGATAGACAGTTTGAATTTCAAGTATGTTCATTCATATATAAGTGGAGTCAGGGGGTTGCACATTTATTATAAAATATAGTAATTTATATCTATGTGTGTATATACACAATATATTGTAAATTACATAATGTAAACTATGATCAATATTCATAGTTTGTTCTTATCTTGAAACTCTCTTAAGTAATGTTTTAAAATGTTAATACGGCTCTTCGATTGTCTTCGAACTTTTATATCGCTTATATCTTTTTATTTATAAATGTTAAAATCAAATATATTACTAATCATAAAATTTATTCACTTTTTCTTCTATTATGTTATCTAATTTATAATATTTTACTTTGCTTATATTGTCTAAAAATTGGGAAAAAATTGTGTAAACTTAATATAAATAATACATAAATATTCCGTGTAAACGTAATCTTGAAATATATGGCACAACCTTGAATGAAGTTTGAAAGTTTATTAAAATCATATTAAATTTAATAATATAAAATCACAGAAAAAATCTTTGCATACTTACAATTAATAAACTTGCTGTTTAACAAAATGTCATATTTTTATCTAATTTAAAAATATAATTTACAGATAATGCCGCAACTATTAAATTTTCTCGACTTAAAAGATGTTATGAAATGCCTTGATTGGGGAATATTGGCCGTTTTCACATGTAAACAATCTTGCATACCTAAGAATAAGTATATAAAAGAATATATATGGAAGCAAGACATTGTACAAGAAGAAAGTGAATCGAGAATAAATCAGAATATGTGACTACATTAAACTTTATTTGACATTAGAAGTCTTTTGCCTCTTCTTCTTACATCTTATTTTCGTTACAGAAAAGTAAACAGTCTATTTAAAAAAATTAAAATATTTCTTTTATGTATTTATTAAATACATAATCAATGTTTATTGTCCTATTTTATAATGTTATAATTTATCCAACAAAGAAATTACTTTTTTAATGATAACTTATTATCTGTATATATTTTCTATAATGACGGTGTATTCAGAGGGACGCTATTAACGTGATTTGTCATTTTATTTATCTATGTCATTTTATTTTTATTTTACGTCTAATGAAAGATAAAGATAGAATGATACAAATAGCATTAATAGCATATTTCTGATCGCAATATTACAAAACATGAAATACAACATACATAGTTTATATATTTTCTTTTGTATATAAAAATAGAACTTTGTCGAGGTAATTCTTTCCTGAAAGTAAGTATTTTTTGCTTTAAAAATCACATTATATATTACAATGATAATGGGATGATGGCAGTTTATTGTAACACTTATATTTAACGATACAACTGTCAAAGTTTATATAATAAGTAATATATAATCCATAAAATAAAATCAAATATAACAATCATAATACAGTTTATTTTCAGCAGAGAAAATGTAAAAAATTATATCAATAAAAACTTTTTAGGCTACAATTAACAATCTAGCTCAGTTATAAATTTTAAATGCAAAAGAAGTACATGTGTAAATGCACATTACATGTAAAGAATGAAATAAAATTATACAAAATATATATGTACGAATACAATTGATTCCATATAAATACAAAGGTAACATATATATGTGCGAATACAATTGATTCCCTTCACTTTAAAACTATGAAATAAGTAATTAAAATGGCTTTCTTAAAAATGTTATTTTATACAATATTTACGATTCTTTAAAAATACCGGTTACCACAATTATAATGCATTTTGCAAGCATTATAATGATCAATCTTATACACACACGCATATAAGATTATAGTTTCATTAGCAATGTTTCATTATAAACATTATAGTCGAAAGAAATAAAAAAATAATTGACTTCTTATATAAAATTACTCCTAAAAACGTGTCTTAAAAAAAAAATAATTTTATCTAATCTAATTTTTTTAAAAATGATTTAGCAGTAACGTTACATAATACTGATAAACTTTCATTACAATAGCGTTTAAAACGTTTAAGCATGAAAACTGACACAGCCTTCGTTAAATTATGTGAGAGATCATACGGATCTTGCACACACATAGGTGAATCAATACGAAAATATTCTGGGTTGTTCTTATGCAATTGTGTAATATAAAGTGCCATAGAATTAGGTAAAATCGACACTTCAGTAAAAGCTTTCTTTTGACATGTTTTACCTAATAATGGACATATGATGAGATGCATGTAATCGAAACCTCCGTAATATTCGAAAAATCCTATCAACAGTTTACGTATCGTTTGTTGCGGTATATTGATAAAAATAGTATCACTGACTCCAGTTTCCCAACCTAGAGTATAACAAGATAAATATCAGTATTATACCAATCCTAAAATATGTGTAAAATTACGATTTATTATTATGACAAAATAAGATTTTGTCCACAATTACAGACTCCATAAACTATAACGTGCTAGATACAATATATTAAATTAGAAATCTCTAAAATACTTACCAGAGATGATTTTTGACTGATTATGGGTTTTGATTAAGTCAGCAATACTCGGAATTTTAAATTTGACTTGCAAGTAAAAGATGACTAACCAAACAAGAGCGTAATTTGTTATTCCGTCAGGACCACTCAAACCCGCCAGCGACAGCCATTTTTTCAGAAACAGTGTCAATTTTTGACACGGTGGATATGCGGTATTAAAAGATCTAAATTTTTTAGTTATTTTGAAACATATTTCATGATACTTCTAAGAAGTACAATAATATTGTATTTCATACCTAATAAGCTTGGAATTTTCTACTGACAGACTATTCGTAAACGAGATATCGCACTGTAGTCCCGTTGATCTGTGCTTTACTTTTATTATAGGAGTTCTACTCCTGTCCAAAGTTAATTCTATATCCCAATTCTCATGCTCGGTACGTAAACAATTTTGAATCTGTTTACTCCTTTTCTTAATCGATTCAGGCTCGATACATTTGTCACCTAATATAAACATTATTTTTAATATCATTAATAGTTTTATATCATAATTTTTTCTTACATTTTTTTCCTACAAATTTTTTATGTACTTTTATTTTGATGAACTTTTGTTTTGAAAAGTATTAAAATCTGTTTAAAAAATCATTTCAAATATATAATACTTTGATAATAAAAAAATGTGTTATATCTATGATCTTTAGAAATATAATTGTTTAATAAATTTCGTATAGGTAAAATCAGAAATAAATATATTTACCGAAGTTAAGATATATGTCGATATCGCTGTTTGTTAACGCTAAACCAGTAACTCTTGAACCAAACGTGAATACTTCGACAGGAAGCTGATATGTTCCAAAGATGTGCTTCAAAGCATCTGTAAGTTGAGTCACTTTTGGATCATTTAATGCTTCGTTCGACAATTTGAACAGATCAGCAGAAATTTCGTTAACATTTCTCAACAATTTTTGCAGAGGTTGCGGCAGCGGAGTAACTGCGAAGTCATTACTTTTTTTTAGATACTGATGTACTTGTGTCTGACAGTGGTTTTCATAATTTGTACCGTCTTTATTATTAGTTTCATTTTTGTACCATAAAGTCGCACACGTTAAGCAAAAATCAAACCTCGAATTAATCTTATTTTTTATAACTTCTTCGTGCTTGTTATTAAGATGTTCCATAAATTTTATCTTCATTTTGAATTTTGTGTTGCAATCGACGCAAGCAAAGTACTGGATACTATACCATAAATTTTCAAATTCTTCCAATATGAACTCAACCTGACTACGCAATCGTTTACAATTGTTCTTGTGCAAAGGAGTACATATATGATTTTTAAAATCTATGTTAGATGTTACATTCTGAAATTTATATATATCACAAGCAAAACATTTGACATATGCAGGTTTTATTTTCACTAGCTGCTTTAATAGTTTCAAATGTTCTTTATTCTCATGTAGCATGTTAAATTGTATAATGTGTTTTTCAGAATTTATATGATCGTATATTGCCTGCGTATTACATAATTGCATACTGTCACACACAAGGCAAAGCATTTTGTCAAAATGTGGAACGAAAAATTCCAAATTCGATTTAATTTTCGTCAGTTTTCTTTTGTTGCAAACAAATATAATTTCTTCAAAGTCGAGAAAATCTTTCCTATATATTTTATTATAACGATCCAGAGCGCTCTTCTTACTTAACTTTGCAGACAATCGATTTGAGTCATAATTATTTTTTATTAATGTATTAATTTCTGCAAATATATCGAGAGATATAAAAAAGCTGGAATTATTTTCTTCATTTTGACTGATTCTATTATTTGTATCACTGGAATCCATTTCAGCTATTAAGTTATGATTGCCATATTGTCCTGTGTTTACTTGTGTTTTGTCAATGTTACGTTCCATTAATAATTCGTTGTCAATTGATACATTCTTTTTAGAAACTGGAGACTTTACTTCATGTTCATTTTTATTTATGATAAGCTTTTTTGATGTAGATACATTATGTATATACTTATATGTGAGAAAAATATTTTGAAAATGCTTCAAATGTCTTAACGTATTACATAAATGGTTAATTACGCCGTTGATTTCATAAACTGTACAATTACAGTCAAAGCAAACGTAAGTAAATGTTTTCGGCGTTTTTACTGCATTTTTACAAAGGGTTGTATAATGGTTTTTAATATATATCACAGGCTGCTCCTGAATTTTAATAGTTCCATTATTATTCTCAAAAGAGATCAGGCTTAAAAATTCAATTGGCTCTAAATAAATTTGTATATTTTTACAACCATCATACTCCCATCTCTTAATGTCAGTCAATGATTTTATATTTTCTTTGTGTTCATATTTCGAAAAATGAGCTTGTAATAACGCTATGCCATGTATTATCTTATTACAGAATGAACATTTAAACAGTGGATAATAAATATTGACGTTAAGATTTTTATTACTAGGCGACCAATTATAGATAAACCTTATAGAAAATATATTACTTTTGTGTATTATTCTTTCATGATTTATTACATCATCCTGCTCGACCATTTGATTACATTGATCGCAAGTATACTTTGCTACAGTTTCTGTGTGTTCTGGCCATATGGTTCCATCGAATTTTTTATTATTTAATTGTAATGGCCTAAGAGTTTTCCTTTCCTCTTCTAACTTTATAATGCATATTTGATGATTAGAATTTTGCTTTTTTAAAAGTACAGATACAGCGGACTTATGGTTCTTACATATCATATGATCTTTTATAGTAGTTCTATAGATAAATGTATCACACAAACAACAAAAAGCCATATGAATACAGCCTTTATTTTGCAGACCCTCATTAATACTATCATTATTATAAGACTTTAATGAAATTGTACTTTTCTCTTCTGCTTTAAAGCTACTTGGAAGATTTCTAATTAAATCACTTTTATTTTGTACATCAGCAGATATATTTTGATTATTAATCGTATTATTATTTAAATTTGGTTTATCTGCAGGTTTTCCCAGTACAACACTAGCATTTACGTATTTTTTACTACATTGGGTCGTGTGCTTATGTCTTTTTCCAACTGAATGTTCATAAAAATGATTTAAAGAAGGCAGAGAACATTGGCAAGATACACAAAAATAATCTTGCAGTATATGATCCTGATTTGCTGTTTCATGATTTAATGATTCACTACAATTTGTATCCGATAATTTAATAGATTTTGATAGATCAAAAAAATCTGGTATGTATATGCCACTATCTGGATGAACTTCTTGTAAATGACAAATCATATCTGACAAGTTTTGTAACATAGACTCACACAGATGACAGTACCATTGTCCATTGTATATATGTATTGTATATATTGTATGTTGTATTAAAAGATGTTTATACGTTTTTGCTTTCTCCATTAATGCATAAGGCACATTTGTAATAGTTTCATTTGTTATCTGCATAGAACTGTTTGATGTATCTTTCGTTATTAATGTATTCTTACTGATTGACTGTACTATTGCATTTGATTCAACTTTATGTTTCATTGAATTATCTATAGAAGCATTGTTTTGTTTATTACTTATATTGTCATTTGACTTTTGCTGCTTTGTAGAATGCTTTAATATAGATTTAGAACTTATACATTTGCGGTGATTTTCTTCTTTTAAATGTTGAGAAAAAACATGTAAAGAAGATATTGAACTTTGACAATATAGACAGAAATAATCTTGCTGTATTTCTCTTACTATAATACCCTGATTTACTAACTGCATACAATTATTTTTTGTCAAGTTGGTTTTATTTAGGAAATCAAACATTTGACTGCTGATAGACGAGTGAGCTTCTTTGATATGACGCTTTCCTTTTTTGGAGTTTTGTAATGTTATCTTGCACAGATAACAATACAGTTGTCCATTATAAACCGTTATATGTTGCTCGAGAAAACGTTTGTATTTCATTTTAACGAGTTTTATGTTATGCTTATTCCTCTCATGTACAACAACAAATTTCTGTAATAAAATAATAGGCATATCTAATATATTCTAAGCTAAAATTTACATGGTCGATGAGGAGATAAATAACACGATGCAGTCGATTGTGATAGCCTTTTTTTAAAGCTAAATCAGTGTGCATAATGTATCGTTTATCCTTGTAGCTCACTACATGTTAAACAAGGATAATTGATTCACATCATGCAGAACGCACCTTTAGATACGCAATTAGGTTAAGTCAGATTAAATTATATTTAACCTATTTCATACTGCTGTAGCATTTTGCAACTTCTAACTCGACTGCATCCAAGAGAATGAGAAAAACTTTTTATTGATTTCAAAATTTAATTTCTAAAAAGCGTCAGCAAATGAAAGTTGACGTACCTGAAATTGGTAATTATTTAGTTTAGCTCACTCCAGCACCGAATTTGATGACATTAATTTGTGACTCATTTGACGTGCTTTTGATTTTTGTGGAACTTCTTATTCTTCCTCCTTTTTTAGTGCAGTTGCAATTCTGCAGTCTGCAATACTTGCAACGTACGAACAATAAAATAACGAGATATAGTGGGGATAGTCTGAGTCTGACGTGATAATCAACGAGGGAATGCTTGGTAGTGGTTGATATCAATTGACGTTTGTCTGACGAAGTGCGACAAGAATTTTATCGTCTCACCTGTCGTTCAGCATCGACATGCTGGTGTCTCTACGTCGAGCTTGCGGGCTCTTCGTAAGTGATTATTTCTTGGAAATTCATATCGCTGTATTCATGTTTACTTCTCTACATTAATACCTAACCTCAAATACCTTATATAATCTTCAATTTTTAATTGTATTGACTCTAGAAACACTTTCTTTTATAATGTAAATTACTTGTCTTTTTTTTTATTGGAAGATCATGATTTATTTAATATAAAACATGCATATCTTGTATTTAGTAACTTTACCTTATTTACCTTGTGTTCTTAGCCTTTTGCTTCTGTTAATTTTACATAAATTTATAAGATAATGAATAAAAAGGCATAAAAGATAAAAACGTTGGCACGTTCAAAAGCACAAAGCAAAAAAAGATTTCTTTAGCTTGTAAAGTTCAACAATCTGTCACTTAATTTACTTACCGTTTAATCTATCACTCATATTTAATTTAATTCTATCTTTGACAGATTCCAAGAAGTATTAGGGGAATGCAAACAACAGCAAATCATGCGTCAGATCAGCTATTTATTGTAAGTATTTCTATATAGTATAACTATACAGAACACAAGAAAATGTTAGGAGACAATTCTTTGTTGAAAATTAAGGAGAGATCTTTCATATAAACGCCTACTCTTATATTTTTCTCTGAAGAGTTACAGTCTACAGGTAAAAATTAAGTTTTTATTAATTTTTTTTCAAATTTTAGACATATGTAAAAAATTAAATTTTGTGAACATTTTTCATTATTAAAAAGAAAACTAAAAAAAAAAAATCTAATTTTTACTTCTTCCTTTGAAGAAATGTAATTTGTCAGGAAGAGATATAGAAGTATATAAAAAACTTTTAATTTTCAACAAAGAATCATTTCCTAATGGCTTTCGCACCTACTTAGAAACATCTTGTACAATAAATAACAATAACAATTACTTTCAATCAGGATATTATATAATATTTAAATTTTAGCACAGAGACAGTGAGCAAGACAATCCTAACATACCATTCGAGTTCAATGAGGCAAACACGAAACGGATCGAGGCACTTCTCGCGATCTATCCTGAAGGCCACAAGCGCGGTGCCATGATACCTCTGTTGGACTTGGCACAACGTCAACACGGCTGGCTGCCCATCTCTGCCATGCACAAAGTCGCCGAGATATTGGACGTGCCGCGCATGAGAGTGTACGAAGTAGCCACGTTCTACACGATGTTCAATCGCAAGCCCATGGGCAAATATCATGTACAGATTTGCACTTGCACTCCATGCTGGCTGAGAGACTCTGACTCGATAGTTAATGCCGTGACGAAAGCTACAAACTGTAAACTTGGAGATACCTCCGCGGATAAGCTGTTCACCGTCTCGGAAGTGGAGTGTCTTGGTGCTTGCGCCAATGCTCCAATGTTTCAAGTAAACGACGATTATTATGTACGTATGTTTATTATCATTTTCTTTTATTTGATATTTATTTTTTTAAAGAACAATGGTAATTTTAAGCAAAAATGATGCCGTTTTATTTCTGTGTCTCTTTTTCTTTTGTAGGAGGATTTGACTCCGGAGACTGCGACAACTATAATAAATGCTTTCAAGAAGGGTGAGAGGCCACCACCAGGCCCACAGAATTCTCCAAGATTCGCAGCTGATCCTGCTGGTGGACTTACGTCGTTAACGACTCCGCCACCAGGTCCTGGATTTGGAGTTAGGTCGGATTTGTAAAATATACGTTTTTAATAAGGTGTAGTGTACATTAATAAATGTATAAAATAATTATTAATAAATATATGAAAGTAATAGATTATTTTGTTGATACATTTTTATGTGCTTAAATCATGCATACATATAATTTTACGTTTGCTCAATATATGAAATAATTTTATATGTCTCAAATGTGAATCTAGATTTATTTTTTCTTGATTACAGCTAATTTTTATTTAAAAAATAAAGCTTTGAATCAAATAATTACAAATTATAAATCTAGGTATTGTTTTAAAAGAAATACAGTTTTGTTTTTATAATTCTTGTAACTCAGGAATTTTATAATGTATGAAATATTTTATATTACTATGTATATAAAAATGTATTACATAAAATTATAATTATTATTATTAAATATATACTTTATACCATTATTAAATTCTACAATAACTTAAACATCAAGCAGCAAAGAAGTTAAAATACTCTCCAATAATTCCTTATGTTACGCTACGGTTAACGGCTGTAGGACGTATACGACATAATGGACGCGCACATTTCGAGTGATTTCGAGTTTATAGTTACTAACGCAATTTCATGGTGTTAATATTCGTGACGCCGAGTATATGTGCAGACAAGACGAACTATGGATGAACCTGTTGCAACGACTGAAAAGTCGAAGAAGATAGAAGCTATAAACAAAGAAACGATCCATCATATCTGCTCTGGCCAGGTGAGGTTAAGTATGTAATTAATAAAAAGAACATAAGTAAGCGTGAATGTAAAAACAATCAATATGTATACAATATATATACAATTTCATATTATTTTACAATTTATTGTTTATACAATTTATAATTTATATTTTTATTGTACAATTTTTTAAATATTTTTATTTTTTAATTGTAATTGTAAAGCAGTATTGTCCAAGATTTGTAAATCTGGGGTTTGATGTATATTACCATTCACGCCTGTTATCCTTTTTTTATGTCTATCTTCATTGAGAAAAAGAAAAACAATAAATATGAGCTTTATAAATTTATGGATAATATTGCTTTACAACTATAATTGAAAAATAAAAATATAATTAAAACAATTGTAAAGTATTGTAAAGTAATATCTCTTATAAGAAAAGATACTATGTTACAAATATTTTATTAGGTGGTGCTCGATCTTATGATCGCAATTAAAGAGTTAGTGGAGAATAGTCTGGATAGTGGTGCTACAGTGATCGATGTTAAACTTGCTGATTATGGTAAAACTTGCATTAGTGTCAACGACAATGGCAGTGGCGTTTCGGAACAAGACTTTGAAGGCTTAGGTAGCCCCATAAATTACGAAATAATAAACAATAGTTGGAATAATTCATTTATTTCGCGTTTTAACAAAAATTAGTTTAGTTTAGAATTTAATTTAAAATAAATCTATTAAAGAAATTAAAGAGAAATATTAAAAGAACAAAAATAGTAATTATGGTATAAGTGCTGAATGTTTAAACTTTTCTTGGAGTCACTCTCAGTTTATAATTGATGATTTGATTTAAGATATTATTAACATTTATCGATTCAATGGATCCAAATATGAAAGATCTAATTACAGTGCTGTTGCTTACATTTGCTTACATTTTACCTTTTAATATAATATGTTAGTATTATAAATCATATGAGTCCAGTAGAGATAATTATCTTAATAGTATCTTAATACAGCAACCCTTTTTTCATTCATCAGGCTTAAAACATCACACCTCGAAGCTTCGGGAATTCACAGATTTGACTGAAGTAAATACATTTGGCTTCCGTGGCGAAGCATTGAGTTCATTGTGCGCCTTGTCCGAGTTGAGCATTGTTACCAGGCATGGAATGAGTAAACATGGTTTTAAATTGGAATTTGACAAGAACGGCTTGCTTACAAAGAAGGAACCGTGTGCCAGAGAAAAAGGTACCACAGTGCATGTAAGGAACATATTCAAAAATCTACCCGTGAGAGCGAAGGAGTTTCAGAAAAATCTGAAGAAAGAATACGCGCGCGCTATCCAAGTCTTGTACAATTACTGTTTAGTGTCTACCAATGTCAAGATTACATGTTCCAATTTAATAGCGGGTAAATCGCCCAATCTTATTGTGGCCACTAGAAGTACCGATAATGTTCTGAACAATGTCAATTCTGTATTTGGCAAGAAGTCTTTGAACGGAATCGTTAAACTCGAATTACAACCTCCGGACGAAACAGTATTACAAGAATACAATTTGCCTAATGATATTACTGTAGATTTCGATTGGGAGTGTTACGTGAGCACTTGCGATCATACAGTCGGACGTTCTTCGCCCGATCGACAATTTTTTTATGTGAACGGTCGGCCGTGTGATCTCACAAAGATCAGTAAATTGGTCAACAGTGTATATCATAAATACAACAATAAACAGTATCCATTTGTCTTTTTTAATATAAAATTAGACCGGCAATGTGCCGACGTTAATGTTACTCCCGATAAAAGGACAATATTTGTTACGCAAGAACGCCTCATATTAGCGACATTAAAATTCAGTTTAACTGCAAAATGGGACAAATTGCAAGGGAATTTTACAGTCAAGACTTTGACAGAGTTAAATTTTGGTTTGAAAAGGACAATTTCGTCTAGTCATATGCAACCACCAGCTAAAAGATTACAAGTATCACCTTCTGCATCGTATATTACGAAAGAAAGTGATATTCAGACTAATATTAAATCAATGAAAAAACCTGTAGATATTGACATGGTGATAAGTATAATAACAATAAAAGAAAAATTAATCGAAAAAGTGAATGTCGCTAAAACACCTTCTAGTACTGCTAAAAGAATAAAATATAGAGTACAAATGGAAGCTAATCAAGGCGAAGCTGAAAAAGAACTGCAAAAAGAATTAACAAAAGATTCATTTGGCAAAGTTAGTAATGTATATATAAAAAATGTACATATAATTTTCATTGGATAATTGTTTACTATACATCGCTTATTTGCTTTAACGATATAACTAAAAAATTATCATTTTGCAATTGCTTTAAAAAATGTGTGTGTGAAAAAATAAAGTATATATTTTTATTCCTCTACAATCAATTGTTTCATCAAAAAATTAATATCACAAAATTATAATGATTCAAACTCATTTTCTAGAAAACTTTGCTCTTTGAATTGTATCATTGTTGTAGCAAATGAGCGAGATATGTAATATACTTCATTATATATACCATTATTAAATTTATAATTTACTATGTAATTTTCATTAACGTCGAAACATTATAGATGGAGATAATAGGTCAGTTTAATCTTGGTTTCATAATAGCTCGTTTGGAGGACGATTTATTTATTATCGACCAACACGCCACTGACGAAAAATTTCGCTTCGAGAAGCTCAGTAATGAAACAAAGCTGAAAACTCAGAAGCTTATTGTACCAAAATCGCTGAATTTCTCTGCATTAAATGAAACGATACTTATAGAACATCAACAAATATTCGAAGATAATGGATTTACCTTTAATATTAATAAGCAAGGTATGTATTTAATTCCTATAATTTTTATTATTTTACAATTAGTTCTAGATTCATTATTTTATTAAAAAAAAAAAAAAAAAA
>NW_017277125.1:409223-465635 GCF_001594065.2 Cyphomyrmex costatus | reverse complement strand
TAAAAAAAAAAAAAAAAAATGAGCAAAAAGCGATGAAATATTAAATTTACAATTTTCTTCATCATGCGCGCAATTATTTTTTACAACTTGTAGCTGAACCTGGTAAAAAAATAGAATTAATAGGAATACCTGTTAGTGGTCATTGGCAGTTTGGTCAAGACGACATTGAAGAATTGGTGTTTCTCATTAGAGAAGCAGGCAACGAAACCATGGCTAATCATAAGTATCGTCCCAGTCGTGTGAGGCAAATGTTAGCGTCCAGAGCATGTCGCAGCGCGGTCATGATCGGTACAGCATTAAACTTTAGTGAGATGCAGAGACTGATAACGCAAATGATAGAAATGCAGAACCCATGGAGTTGTCCGCATGGAAGGCCTACTATAAGACATCTATTATCTTTATTACTAATAAACAAATAACTTGCGATGCTTTAACGAACATATTTTGTGAAGACATTTGTGTTTAAATATAAGTAAATAATTCATCAAAGTCCATCTTCAAAGTCTTGATTATCGAAATTAAAAAATTTTAAAAGATCTTGTAAATATATTTTACATAATATATTGTTTTTCACAATCTCTTAAAAAAATATTTTTTTATATATTACCTCTCTTAGAGAGTACAGTATTTTATTAGACACTAATCGTACGGAATATATCGAATCCTGAATTTGCGGTCGATATTATAGTTCCTGGACATTGCGGGTGCCAGTGCAACTCTTTGATATCTAACTGACCCTGATGTATGAACAGTAGTTGTGGCGGTAACTTAGCTAACACTCTGTCTTGAGGTTCTCCTGTGTGATCTGCTTCTACCGACAAATCCCACTGAGCGATTTGATCATCAGCTCCGCCGGAAGCAAACACTGTGGCGTCTGTGGGGTGCCATTCCACGGTAGTAATTGGCGCGGTGTGCTGTTTAAAAGTAGCAACTGGACTTGCACCATTAGATCCAAACTGTCGCAAATCCCATATGCAGAGCATACCATCGTCTCCGCCTGATATCATAAACTGGCTCTCTTTCTGATTCCACGAGATAACATTGATATCAGCCGTGTGAGCACCAGACACTGTTAACACGCATGCATTCTGTGGACTTGTTCGTATGTCCCAAATCTTTATGCTGAAATCAAATAATCTTTATAGTAATTTGCGAAGCAATAATATTCAATTCTCAATTTTATTCACAAGAAGAGGACACAGCAGACTTGTCACGAATTTCGATCTCTTTCAATGTGAATGTACATAAAAAATAAGTTGTGTCTGAGCATTTTATAAAATGGATCTTGTAGTATTTTTTAATGAAAAAATCCCACACTAATTATTAAAAAATTGAGTCCCCATGAAATAAGTTAGTTTTCACTTGTAATGTAGTAATAAAAAAAATGCTATAGACACAAATCTCACTATAATGGATAGTTTTGGAACTATAGCGTATCAAAAATACTCTATGAATACAAGTTTTACATCTCTGATATACCATAGCTCAAAAACTATCCATTATTGAACCTTGAGTCTTTTGTTCACTACATTATAAGCTACATTATATATGAAAACTCGTTTAATTAATTTTCCATATAATTATTGCGGGGTTTCTTTATACGTTAAAAAATGCTATTAACAAGAACCATTCAACAAAACGCTTAGATAATTTATTTTTGAGATAGATTTACCATATTAAAGGGTATCAAAATTCATAATGAGTCCATTGTCCTTTCCTCATCACGATAATATAAAATACATAAATATTTTATAGAAAATACAAATACCTTTTGTCTACGGAACATGATGCCAGAACGTTCCTTTCACTTGGTGACCACTGCAAATCTTCCACGCTGTGTGGAGCATGCGAATTGTACGGTCTTTGGTCTACATGCCAGGATGCGCCACTGACGTCGATTCGCCATACGTGAATGTTACCTTTGCAATCACCGGATGCTAGAGTGCCAGGCTCTATGCAGTTCCAATCAAGGCCAAATCCTTCAGATAAATGGCCTTTAAATGTGTACAATGGCTTAATGTCTGTACTCCCTTTATCATACTTATTACGATATGCAGTCAGCAAGCTGGGATTTTCAACTGCGCTCAACTGTTCTTGCAAGTTCCAGATATTTACACGTCCCAGTTCACTCCAGCTGGCGGCTAGAATTCCTCCACCAATTTTACTACATCTGTAAATATTACAAATAAAAAAATGTATGCAAATATATTGGGTTGAAAAGTTCTACAGTTTTTATTAGCGCAAAATTATATATACATTGTACTGTGTTGCTTGTTGGAAGGCATATTATGTGAGAGATTGTGTGAAAGTAAGGGTTTGATTTCAAGAGTTAGGGAAGAATAAGGAATTTAGAGATGAAAATCTAGGTAAAACAAAAGGGGGGGATTTTATGGAAGCTATGGAAAGAAAAGGAATGTACCTAAAAGAAAAGAGAGAAGGATCAAAGTTAATTGTAGAGATAATGCGAGAGAGTTAATAATAGAAAAGGGTAAGGATAGGAAAGAGTGGATGTTTGTTTTATAAAAGGGTTAGTGGTTTGTTTAGCGGGACCACAGTATAACTGTGACGGGACTGAGGCTGTGAAAATAATATAAAATGTTCAAAGATATAGAATAGGATAAGAAGTTAATTACTTGTTAAAATATCTCTCTCTCTCTCTCTCTCTCTCTGTATTATATTATATTATCATATTACTAGTCATAAGTTAAGTTTTGGATGATAGAAAAGAATGTATGTGTGCATGGGTCATGAATGGATTAAGATTTTTTGTAAACCAAGTTTCCTTTTCTTGGCTGTAAAGATAAAGTGTAATAAATACTACTACTACATAGATAAATACTACTACTATATAGATAACTATAAGCTAAAAAAAAGAGAAATTTGTCTTTTCACTTTGTGGATCTGTTATGTACCAAAAAATAATTTGCGAAAATTTTTAACTATCTAACGTGAGAGCTTCAAGTTTTCCTAAAAATTTGTTTTTAAAAATGTTCCTCTACAATATTTGTTCCTGAGTTATTCACGAGTTTAATAAGAGAACATTTTGATTTAAATTGCATAACTGTTAAAAATCATTGTACTGTAATTAAAGCCAGATTTTTAAAGCTGAAACTTTGCTCTATCAAATGATATAATTGCTAATTTTTTAAATGTACAATATCTAATTTTGAAGTAATAAAATATCGTAAAACTTTTCTTCTAACCCAATATATTCCACAATCAATTGTTGATGTGATTTTTCTAGAATATTTACCTCACTCTATTAACACATCCTTGATGTTTAATAGGAGCAACACTCATGACGGGCTTACTCTTATCTTCATCTTCTGAATCACTTGATTCACTTTCTGAGTCACCAGAATGTTTATTACCATATAAATTAGACATTTTCATAACAAGGAGATTATTGATGTGTGTCCTGCCAGCTTGTGTTCCAGCGACTATGTACATACTTAAGGGATAACTCTCTCTGGAATTACCCAAATCATCTGGTATCACGTCAAAGCTGAGGCATGGTGCTCCAGATTGTGCATGATGCAACAATTTGTATGCCGAATCATCCACAGTAAGTTCCTCTCCTTCTTGCAGAGCTTGACCTGGAAGATACACTTGCGATTTGGTTTCCTTTTGGCTTCCATTTATATTCCCGTCCTCTATAGACTCGTCACTACTCTCACTGCTCTCGCCCTCGTTAGCGACACCCTCCATTGGCTCTTCCTTCATTTTCTTAGATATATGATATATCCTATTATGTGTTTTACTTTTACCTGTAATTATTTTTGCAGTTATTTTTTTTATCAATTTACTTAATATTTTTATTTTTAAATATAAAATTAATTAAATTAGCTCTTCACCAGCATTAGAGGTTACTGCAACAACCACGAGGCTAATGATTATCATACATTTGTCTATAGTATATATTAGTAGGTAATAGGAGACGTCGTTTCCGGAGCAAGGACGCCGCCGCAATTCGACTCGACTCAGTGAACTAAAGTTACTAAAGTCGATATAATCGATAGTAATAACGCGTAGAAGACGAATCACAGATGTCGCTTACTGTCAGGTAAGCCTAGAGTCCCTAGAGTCCTACTTCTAGGGACTCTAGGTAAGCCGCGCCAGAGAGAAACCTGAGAGAGGACATGGCGGCCTAGTAACCGCAAAATGCTGCCACGCACTACTGCCCTCTGAAGAAGTGGATGTAAGCTACATGCAAGATCCACTATTCTTAGGATAACGCATCTAATTTTCAAGACTGATGGTAAGTAGATATTCGCGGTTCGTATAATCGTATTCGCGCTACATGAAATGTGGATCAGAATAAATATTCTTCTCTGCAATTATATGTATGCTTACTTCCATGCGCGTGATGTTTATTATTAAGCTTAAAAGTATTAACATTAAAGTTGTACATTACACCCATTTTTTTTTACAAATGTGTTAAAATATATCGCGCGTGTTTATATTTTAAATAAGTTATATATACATATATGATCCCGGCAATTAATCGCTTTAATCGCATGTAAGTTAACATACATATAATTGTAGAGAAGAATATTTATTCTGATCCACATTTTATGTAGCGCGAATACGATTATACGAACCGCGAATATCTACTTACCATCAGTCTTGAAATGTAGATGCGTTATCCTCAGAATAGTGGATTTTGCATGTAGTTCACATCCACTTCTTCAGAGGGCAGTAGTGCGCGGCAGCATTTTGCGGTTACAGGTTTTAGGTCGTCATGTCCTCCCTCAGGTTTCTCTCTGGCCGCGCTAATTTTCTCCTACTATTACATGGAGTGACAATACCTATAATTTTCTTACAGTATTGTACGTTAGGATGCATATATAAAGAGAATTAAATAAAATATATAATTATTTAAATAATAAAAATTTAATGTTCATATTATAGAGTCTGCTACACAAAAGTTGCTCACTTTCTCCTTAAATCCTTTCCTTCTACAGAAATTTAGAAAACCTAATGTTATACAAAATTGTCATCACAAAAATTGCAAAAAAAAAATAGAGAAAATTATAGATATACAAAGCTCATATACGTTATTCGAGAAACTTGTGCTGTAAGTAGCAAAATATCAATGAACCCATGTTACGTTTGCAGAAAATTTGAGTTTTCTTTCTACAGACGGAGGGTATAGAGCAGCAGCTCCGCGCGTATCTTATTCGCAGAAATCATTACAAAATTTATTCAAGAAGTTAATATACAAAGTACATAATTTATCGTCTGTATAGTAACAAGTACAACGCAACTTTTCCGCTTCGCCTCGACAAAATGTAGAAAAAGTTCGTGCAGCTGTATAGCAAGGATATGCGATACATGAAAAAGGATTACGTGTATGGCATTCTACGTATATTAGGCACAAACACTAAATAATAATGATAAAATAATTAGCTTAATCACTCTTTTCGCGCGTTCGATAAAAAAAAGTCATATCAGAAATGAAAATAATTTCAAAAAAGAAAAGATGTTCCTTCACGAACCGATTTATCAACAATCTAAGACTAAACGTTATAATAATCGTAATAATTAACCTAAGAATATAATGATAAAGATAAGCACATAGATATAATATCAATTTATATATATAAAACACAACAGTAGAGTTGCATAATGAATTCCCTTTAGGGAAGAAAGGAGAACAGCAAATTTTTGCTCAGAGAGAATCCATGGCGGTCGAATTTTGGATTAAAAAACAGGTTTAATCCGCGACGGTATTAGCTATGTTCACTCAAATGGGTATTGTTGCTAGAGTTATTCATTAGTTCAATAGACGCCATTGTGGAGTGCGAATGATTGGACAGCTGAGAGGTGGGATTATGTCGTGGATTGGTATTATGGAGGCTGTGTAGATAAGAGCGCTGGACGGGCTTGTGTTGACCAAGCTGCAGCAGGGCCTCTGGTATGGTGAACCACTTTCGCTTCCGGCCGATAGCGCGCGAATCTTCCCACTCCGGCAGCTCCTCGGTCACCCGCATAACCCATACTTCCGTTCGGTGTTTGTGCTCTGTGTTCTGTAAAAGGAAAGCCATGTAAAATGTTAAAGAGAGAAAAAGCAAACATGTTGAGTGCAAAAATGTGCAACACAAACATATCTTGGGACTATAACTTTATTCAACAGCAACTCTGCAACACAGTTATAAGATTCTCTAATATGATTAGTTTATAAATTTAAATCTAGTAAGGAATTAAGGGTCAGATCATTAAAAAATTTTACAATTGTAAAGCTCCTGAATGCTATCTATCTTTAATATGATTTGTTGTTAAACCTGTTCTTTTTAGCTAAACTTACAAAGTTTGTGTCTTTTCTTTTTTTCTCTCTGCATCAGAGAAAAAAGAAAGATGAGCAAAACAAGTTCAGTTAAAAAACACCGACTTCTTTATTTAATTACTCAATAGATCTAAATATATAAACCAATTATATCAAAGAATCTTACAAAGTTGTTCTTTCTGTTGAATGTAGCTTATGATTTAGTTATATGTATAGTACATTAATAAAAAAAAAAAGAAAATATGATATTAAAGGATTATAAGTATAACATAATATCTGTGTGGCATACATCACGAGTTATAACCTCAAATGTGCCAAGGCAACGGCCTAATTGTCCTAAAACACCAGCTTCCTCCCGGACCTCGCGAAGAGCGGTGACTGCTGGTTCCTCCTCAGGTTCAACCCCGCCGCCTGGTACTATCCAACTATCAGGTCTTCGACTGGACGTAACTAGTAATACCTGTAAAAGTCCATGGTGCATGTGAGACTAAATGCGAGAAAAAAAAAAAAAGAATTCAATTCATTTGTCGACCTCAACGAAACAAGTCCAGGTCGATCAATGATCGGACGAAAAACCAACTCTTGTGTGGAGAGAGAAAACTTAAAACTAGCCGGCTCAAGCATGGCACGCGCAACGACCGCGTGCCGACAAAGATACAGGTGGCTGCCATCTGCCAGCTTGCTTACCTCGTCTTCGAGATCGCTCTTGACGCAGATACAGGCGGCCCTACGTCTGTAGCCCTCCGAGTCATACATGCGGATCGAATTTGCCTTCTCCTTCACCATGTTGTTGTTGTTGATATTATTGTTGTTGTACCGTGAGTATCCTTTCCTCAGATCTTTCCGTGAATTCATAAATAATCGTCAAACGGCCCGAC
Source organism: Cyphomyrmex costatus (assembly GCF_001594065.2). Classification (NCBI taxonomy): domain Eukaryota; kingdom Metazoa; phylum Arthropoda; class Insecta; order Hymenoptera; family Formicidae; genus Cyphomyrmex; species Cyphomyrmex costatus. The sequence continues at coordinate 458,471 of NW_017277125.1, read as the reverse complement.
AGGCCATCCTGTGCATCCGCGTCGTCCTAACGTTGCTCGTAGCCGACATATTATCGACATCGAGTCCACTTTACCGTACGTAAAATGTGTAAGCAGCCCGAATTCACGTGTTACACGGTAGCTGCGGTAGATGCGCCGCCACCCGTATCAAGCTTGATATGCGTCCTTCTGTTTGCAACGACGAAATGCGTCTGCCACTGTCTGCCACCACCGATCTGAACAACTCGCGCGCTACCCACAAACAAAACCCGATTCTCGCCGGACACTCACTATAACCTCCAAACCACCCTGAGGCTACCGCATCGACCAACCACAACGTGGTTCGAGCAACGGTCCTCTCCCTCTCCCCTCCTCATCACAATGCGCTTGAGATAGCCAATCATTTTATTTGATCTCTATGAGCGTATTTTTGATCAATTCATGGATCATCTGTTCGCGTTATTTGAAATCCTCAAAAATGTTTGCACTTAAAACAAGATAAATATATTTTCGAATATTGAAGAGAAAGAGAGAGAGAGAGAGAGAGAGAGAGAGAGAGAGACCAGTAAAGATATGAATGCAAAAAGTGCAAGCAATGCGGACAAATTTCTCTTTTCAGCTAAAGTTCTTGCATCATTCATTTTTTCTCTTTTTCTCTTCAATAGGAGAGGGAAAAAGGAAAGACAAAAGGGTGCAAAAGTTCAGTGATAGAAGGAGACTTGCGATCTTCGCTATCCAATAGCAGAACGATTTATAATAGTTAAAAAAAAAAAACTTCAAATATTGAAACAATATATCAAGTTAACGACTCTCGCAATTAAAAATCAAAATATAAAATAGCCTATGTATTTAAAATTGTACATCAGTTTACTGCAGGCAAATAGAGTCACAATGTTAGTTATAATTTAACGATACTTATTACATTTAATTTAATTGTGATCCAACGATTACGAGCTATTCCGGACATTTCGGCAATAGTTTTTTGCCATCTTCAGCGGTGGATGTTATCCATTCGTATTTAGATTGAATTTATCTAAGTATGATGATTAATTTTTAGTTTCTCTCCTTCAGTATAACATGTGTATAACCATAAGATTAACAACATACAATTATTTTGCTTAAGACATATTTGTTATATTTAAAATTATATTATTAAATTAAAGTGAGATATTTGATTTTAAATAATAATTATGTTGGAGAGTACGTATATTTTCTGTGTATGCGAATATGTGATACATTATTAATCTAAGGGTAAGCATATATAATAATTGGTCAAATGAACTAAAGAGGTAAATTATAACATTTTTTATAATATTCAGACAGCAATATTGTTACCAATAAGCTGAGGAATTTTATTGGCCGATGATTGTGCTTATACTTAGACAACTTAATAAGAATTCAATCTAAATACGAATGGATAACATCCACCGCTGAAGATGGCAAAAAACTATTGCCGAAACGTCCGGAGCAGCTCGTAATTGTTGGATCACGAATTAAATGTAATACTATAAGTATCGTTAAATTATAATTATTGTGACTCTATTTGCCTGTAAACCGATGTACAATTTTAAATACATAGAACGATTTATGATTGTTTTATTGGCTGAAATTTTAAAACCGCCCATATTCAGATTTGGAATGATTTTAAATGTGAGGTCATTTTTTTTACTTTTGAGAAAAACATAAATTTTTTGAAAATAAGACTCTAATACATTTAACAGCACTGCAATAACACTGAAATGTTTCATACTATCTGGATTTACACCATAATTGTTCAAATTCGTAAAAAAATAAACACAATTTTTTATTAAGAATTTAATTAATGTATATTAATGAAAAAAAAACAATCAATGTATTTAATAAAAACAAGAAGTATTTTCTCCAAAAATTCCAGCCGAACGTTTTGAGTCTACTGCAAATTCAATTTTTCCAGTAATTAAAAATGGATTAAAGTGTGGATTGAATCATGCGTATAATCGTTTCATATTTTAAGTCCATTAAATTTAATTGAATAAAGATTATTTTTATTTAATAAGATTTAATTGGATTGAAAAGCTTTTTCAAGCATTTCCTATTTAGAATTTTGAATCGAGCAATATTTACCACGTACAGAAAAAGCTGATATTATTTTTAGATTAAAAATGATATAGAAAATATACTTTATGCAATTTTTTTTTCTTATAAATAAATAAAAATTGTATTCGACAGAATTGAAGAAAAAGATTTATTATTTTATAACGTTCACAAATGCGTACACATTTCTAAGTACATTTCAATCCATTTCAATTCATTCTCGTTTATATGATTAGTCATATTTTCAATAAAATATCGCATATGAAAATGTATGAAGATACTATAGTATATAGATTTTCTAGTAAATTTTTATATGAAAAACGAATTACAAACCACTTCCTGTGGACTTATCACTTGGCTGGAATTTTTGGAAAACACGTACGTACTTCTATTAAATATATTTATATTTACTGCATTTTTTTTCATTAAAATGAAATAATTATAACTTTTGATTAATAAAAATTATATTTACTTTTGACGAATTCAAACAATCATGATAGAAATCTAGATAGAGTGTAAAACATTCCAATGCTTCTGCATTGTTGTTAGAATTGGCTAGAATTGCTACCTGAGACTCCTGAGAGTCGATCGTAAAACTTTTTTCTTAGGGCCAGATGTTCCACATCTTTTGGTAAATTTTACCTGTTCAGTAAATGTGACGATCCACACATGTGATTGGATAATCTTACTACTTACTTAACAGATAAAATTTACCGAAAAGTGGAACAAATGATTCTCTTAGGGCGGAAACGTAGAAATACAATTAAAAGAAAAGCAATTTAAATAAATACAATAAAAGAAAAAAAAGGAAAAACCATTAGTCATTCAAAATAATAATCAAAATGGCGAATTTTAGTTTTAATTGCTCTATATAACTTATTAAATTTTTTTTCTTAATTTATATTTAACATTTACACGTAACATTAACGTATTAATTATTATATACTGTGTCTTGTATCACGTTTATGTACTAAGTCCGAATTAAAAAGTAATTAACTAATTTAAATTTTTTAATTCAGTTTCTATATTTCAGTGTTAGGTAATTTTGTAAATTATTCTCAAATTTTTTTAAAACATCGATGGATTAATTGTTATATTATTATTGACTTGCTATTATAACAATCATGATAAATGGCCGAAATTCTATTCTGACATGATAAATGTTATATAACATACGACGATTTGAAGAAATAATGAAAAATTATATACCAAGCTGAAATTGTACATCTTTTGTTGGTTTTAGGCAAATTTAGAAGAGGTTGTGTCTTTTGTCTGAATAATAAAAGAATCGAATGGAACTTTCTAAGAGCAGGTAAGAAAAAGCCAGATCCTACACAAAATATTCTTGGTAAGATGATTCATTAACTCCAACATGATTTAAAACATTCTTACAGCGTAAATGTTTCGAAATATTTCTGAAATATTTAGCTAAAAAAAATATTATAGTAGAGTAGAATTTCCTGCATAGAGTAAACAAAAAAGTAAAATATCTTTATGATCATTCATCAAATATATATGATACACAATGTATACATATTTGTGTAATGCATCTATTTTCAGTTAAATTGAAATTCATAATTAGACAAAAATAACAAAGTAATAAAAACTTATAGTAATCATCTGAAAAGATAGTTTTATCTTCGAGTTATAATATAATATATTCATGAATAAATGTTTAAACGATCAAATCTTAATCTTTTATAAATCATACATAAATTTTATTTAAACAGATCTTCGTTTTAATCTAATATTAAACAAAATTATTTTATTTCGATTTAATATTAAAAAAAATATTGTTCAACTTAACTTTTAATAAAGCAAAATCAGATTATATGATCGAAGAATGAAAAATTTTCAAGACTTATCGTCTTTGTATAATAATCATTCGCAACATTTACCCATAATTACCACAATCGCACGATTCATCGCGTTCTGCTACAAATAAAATAAAATCAGCTCCTAAAATTAAACATCTCGTAAATCGAACATAGCTTATAAACTATATATTTAAGTCAATAGTGTCGTACATACAAATGGTTCATTACAACCTGTGTGTGTCCACAGTTACAATCCTGCGAGTTTAGGCTTCCACCGCCTTCCACCGCATTTCATTTTCTTTATACTACAGAGCTAGATTAGACGCATTCTTTCGGGCTCTCACATTTTGTTTGATGATAATCAGATCGTTACTGTTACAGTCCTTCAGGTAGAGAAATTCCGTATCATATATCTTAAATCAACAAGAAGTGTCGCAAGATAACTACAGTGAGATGACACAGTTCAATAAAAGATATCACAATAACGAAGCGTCTCTTTCGATGAATCCTTTAAATGATCTCGAATCTATTTTTATCTAAAAGTATATTACACAGTCGTCGAATAATTAAAAATTAGGGATATCTGGCAAAGTTCCAGACAGAATTAAATTACAAAGTAGTTTTAGTTTTAACAGAATTATAATTTAAAAACACAACCAATGAGAAACAAAGTCAAAGTCTTAAAATTTAAAATATTGTTTATAATATAAAATTCGCCAATTAATATTGAAAGTTGAATACATGTTAATTCAGAGGTATTTCACACAGAAAATAAAAAGTATAGACATGAAAACGTACATAAAATCCTATTATTATTATATTTCGTGCGTTTCTTTCTTGAGTAATTAAACAGGTATCGTTGATTCTATTTATTATTTTAGTTACAGCACCTTGTTACCGCCTTCGAATACACACATATAGTGCCTCCTTTTTGTTAATACAGCAAGAAGGTACATACAACTAAAATATAAACAGATTCGCAATACGAAATACCGCTACCGAGATCAAGAGCGAGGCAAGCACGTGCGGTGCAAGAGTGTGTTACGATCTTCGACGCACACTACATATGCAACGCACATGCTCCTTGCCTTTCGTCGCGTCGTAAAATGCATGCGATCTATTTGCGTCTCTCCAGTGCGCGCGATTACTTTCCGCTTTCTTCCTCGCATTCCGTCTTTGTATAATCGTCGCATACAACGGAACGTTACACACATTGTAAAATCGATAAACGACCAGCCGCGAGACACAATTTCCTCGTCCTCGGTTAATAACAAAATACAAAGAAAAATCTTCCTGCAATATTGTTATCGCTATTACCAATGTTACATCCTCCTCCTTCTTTTTTTCATTTTTTTATTTCTTTACGAAATCGAGCTTGTTGTCTCTACGGCCACTTATCTTTCATATAGCTTATAAAAGGTGTACATATATATACATACAGGATGTCTTAGGCTTCGCGCACTTTTTCTTGAATACAGAGATATTTCTTTTTTACATACTTATTTATTTTATTCATTTCAATACTCTCTCTTTTACAATAATAAACACATTTTAGAAGCTCCGAATTAATTTTTTTTAAAGACTGCTTGCAGTCCAACGAATGATTTTTAGTGACTCGTGGAATTTTTCAATTAGTATATTGTTTATTAGTGAAAAGTGTTTTAAGCTTGGTTAGTATTTAAATATCTGTCGAGAGAAAGTGCGCGAGAGTATGTGTATATATATATATATATATATATGTATATACATATATATGTACATACTTTGTGTTTGCACGGTCGATTTTATTAATATAATTTATTTCTAGTTCCCCTTTCTTGTTTTTACACCGTACCATTCTCGCTTTTCTGTTCTCATCGTATTCGTCCCATTGCTTTGTTAGTTTGTATGTTTAAATCGCACGCAAAGACAAATCCGAGCCGAACATATACGATTTTGCGTATATATTATCGGAACAATGATAGACTTTGATTGTTCGTATTACAAAAACTACTTCTGCTGGGTTATGTCGATCCTTATCCACATACAAAAGAGATTAATTATACAGTAGGTAATCCTCAGTAATCGACAATAGACTGTACATCTCGGTAACACGGAACGTGTCATTTCTTTCTAATAACAACAAAAGAGATTATCACATTAGTATGAATCTCAGTAAGGAAGGTTAAATCAGAACTTTTATTGTTACTACAGCATTAACAGTGTTACGTCATCATCTCCAGCGTTCGAAACTCTTATACACATTCTGGCTCTCCCTTTTTTTATGAAAGTATCAAAAATATCCTTTCTAGCACTCATTCCCCAACAGATAACAGAAATTACGATATATCGTTTCAATACTAAAAGTCAATTAAAGTATATAACTAACTTATCTAAAGTAGAGCTCATCTGCTTGTATGCAGGTTTCCTTGACTAAGATTCGTCCAGTCCCTCTTTGCCAGAAAGAAAAAAAAAAAGAATCGTAAAAAGAATAAGAAAAGAAGAAATCATGATTGATAATAATAAAGATTGTCCTGCTTAAGCGCTAAATTGAGTTCAAGATGTAAAACTAAGTAAAATTTATAAATATAGTACAATTGATATTAAGCGATAGAGCAATAATAGATTAATTATAGATACGTATAGATAATAGCATTGTGTATCGTTGAATCCTATGGCGATTTTTTTTTGTTATTTAAGTCCTCCACTTAACAATAGTAGAATTGAGGATTTAATCAAACATCTGTGTTTCTGTATGTTCGATTTGATGAGTGAGTCTCTTTCAGTCGAACAATTCACCACACGCACCAATCACCATTGCAGACTAGCAGCCACCTTGACTAGCTTCTTTTACAATTTTTGCCATTTCCTGCCACCTCAATCCCATCGACGTAAATGTCCATTGGGCTAGCAACTTGTTCCACTATACTCCACCAAGTTCAGCAAGTACAAATCAATCTCCAGGATGTTCAGGGCAGCTACGATTCACTTGAAACCACTTATCGATACAGCTGGAGAAGAAACATCAAATTTTGTATTTTTTATTCTATCATATTATAGTATACATAAGTAACTGAAGGTAATATATGTAATTTATTAAGTAATTAATTATTCGTATTTATAATATAATAAGTACCACTTCAACACTATATATCGTTTTCTTACTTCAAAGGTGATCAAATTAAAATAAATTTCGAATTATTACATATATCATGAATACATTAGATGAATATAAAAAGTGTTGGTGATATTTCAAGTTATAACTTTTGATTAATTATTATCTTTATTATTATTATATTATGTGGATTTAAAAATCTTAGAAAGTATAAAGCCTAATCGAGTCTTGAAAACAAGATGTTAATGTTTATTATATTGTGTGAATTTATATACTGCATATGTAGTCCCCCCTGCAACGCTGATAGATTTTCAGCATTGATGCATACATATTGTGTAACCCAACAGAGGTCTATAGTTACTCATGCCATTTCTCGCAAGTGCCGAATTACATGAGTATTTGTTTATATAGAACTTCTTTCTAACATCTTCCCAGGCGTCTAAGGTAGGCTCCCACTACATTATCTTACTGATGAGTCCAGTAGTGGAAGCCGGGACGAAACACCAACTTGTGATATTCTTCACAATCTTATTTTTCCCAGATTTTAAATTATTACTTTAATATTAAATTTTAATATATGTCTTTCAACATATTATTAAGATCTAATAAGATGCTATAGGCATCAAAAATTGGTTAGATTGATTCTCAATTTAACTAAGTGATATTACTGCGGTAGTGAATATGTATATGTCAATGCTGAAAATCTATCAGCGTCGCGGGGGGGACTACATACACAGTATATAAATTCACACAATATAATAAACATTAACATCTTGTTTTCAAGACTCGATTAGGCTTTACACTTTCTAAGATTTTTAAATCATACGAGTCAATTATTATTATCTTTCATTATATTTATGTGGATTTGTTATAATTTTGTAAAATATCGAAGTCACTGAAAAAAAGTAGTTCTGAAACAAAAAAGACTTCTCAACATATTTCTAAAGTCAACAGCACAGGATGCATGTTTCCTTGCTAGATTGCTTGTGTTCTAGTAAATTACTAGAATTGTACTACACGGAACATACATAATTTCTAGTAATTTACTAAAATGCAATCACGTAAGAAAACATGCATTGCAAGCCTTCTTTTTCTCGATATTAGTTTCAATCAATAATTATTTATTAAGCTAAAAATATTTTTTTTCTCATTTTTGAAGAAACAATATTATTTATTACACTTTAATATTTAAAATTAAAAAGTGATAGATAATACTAATATTTTATAATATTTATAGTAATTTATATTTTTTTAGTCAATTTTTTTAGGATAATTAAACAACCATTTGCGTTATTTGCATTCAACATTTTCTTTTTTTAACGCCTGAATAAAATTAATTTTATTTTAAAATTTTTTGGAGATTTTAAGCAACGCAGACAGGTCTATTCTTAATATATTTTCTGTTTTACAAAAAAAAATTTCTAAAAATAATATCAGTGTGGATTTAATATAATGTGGTATCTATTAATTCTTATCATGTTAATGTCAATATCAATACTAACATGACATGAATTTAACATCATGGTTTTTAAATCCATATCATGATAATATTGATATAAACAGCAAGAATTACAAAACCATATCGATATTTTTTACAATATATGTTAGATGAGGAATTAAGATAACATAAATAAATGATATTATATCATACATACTTTTTATGATATATACAGAGACAGGGCAAGCGGGCTATTAGATCTCCAGATTGTAACTCCTCCAAGCAAATGACACATTCGCCTTTTCCATCCGTCAATACATCCTCTGTCATGGAAACAAGCAAAGGTGTACTTAATTACCACCAGTTAATTAATTAAATCAGATAAGCATCACTTCTGAGGCAAACGATTCGCCGACTAGTAAACAAGAGAAATTTAAGAAATGATATCTATTGTTAATCAGGATAGATAAACAAGCTTGTCACCACTCGGTCTACTTACCATTGTAACTGAGTCGTGGCTTGGTCAGGCACATGACCAGGTGACACTCGATATCATCCGGCAGAATAAACTTGGAGCATACAGGACACTTTAGACCTTGAACACGAAGGCGAAGAATGTGAAAAACAACAGGACGAAAAGCGTGCGAAGGGAAATGAAGAAGGATTGCAAATCAGAAGGGCGCAAATACCGTAAAAGACCCGTCTGACCCGATCCACTGGGACTACAGCCTCGGCCTCGTGCTCGTTCAGGCACGAGCTCACGATAATTCCCATAATAGACCCGACATAACCTCAGCCGTGGGCCGCTGTCCCGCGCGGCGATTCTCTCCCGAACCTCATTTTTTCTACCCGCGTGTGATCCTTACGCGAGTCGTGACACGTCCCTTTTCCTCTTTTTCCCTTTACGCCACGGATATTTTTCGCTGATTCAAAATTTACCTAGGCCCCGTTGATGATAGCTCTTCGAGCTATCATCGATTGTGGTACGCGGTTACCGGGCCAACCACCCCGACAACACACGCGTCAAAACAAACGCCCCCTGTCCCACCCGCGAATCATCGTCGCGCACCAACTCCGTCTGCGGAGCTTTCGCGGTTGCGCGACCTAACCTCGCTTTTTTGCGGCGCTCGATCGCAATTAGGTTAGAGACCACCGATTTATGCCTCGCCTCGCGAGACCTTTTAAAACGCGTCTCTTGTTTGATGGCACAGACTAAGAAATAATCCTGTCACGCGAATAAACATAAGACAGATCAATGACGAATGATTGGGACTAACGAACGATCAGATGCGACTCTATCTCGTATCGTTTGTACAGCGCTCTTTCTCTCGATACAGAATAATAGAGAATTATTGAATGATTTACACGTGTAAACGCGATACAATGACGATTTGTTGACTCTTAATAAGAAATAACATGTGCTATACAATAACGCGCGTATAAGTTGAACGACCTGCAGGAGGGTAGGAAGCTGCAGTTTCCAGAGGTAGAAAGATGTAGATGTGGGCTTACCGTTGAGGGACCAAATGTGCGAAGGCAAGCTGTGAGCGGCGTAGACGCGACCGCTTTCTTCATCCGTGTCGTCGGAGTCGAGCTGAGGCAGGCCAAGGGCCTGGCCGACCCCTACTCCGACCGAGGTGGAGAGACTAGCCTGCTCAGCAGAAGAGAGATCTGGCACGGAACTCAGGGAACGTGCACGCTGTCTACTGTCTCCAGACATACGCGAGTTCTGTGACTGATTCGCCTGCTGGTGTTGATGCTGAAGCATACCCACTCCACCAGGCAGAGAGCGAAGCATGGAGAAGCCCTGCATCGTGGTCTCATTGGCCCCAGTGGAGGACTGACCGTTGCCACCAGCGGATTGTGCCACGGTACTCGCCTTGGCTCCCATCACAACTGCGAGATGAATGTGCAAAAATCGTCACCACGTGTGTCGTCCCGCGTTCCACCTCCACCGCGCGTCCACCTATTCTGTCTATCTCTCCCGGTGATGAAATTCACCTGTCCGCTCGCGGTACGACCGGGAAGAAAGGTGAGAAAAGAGGAACGCGGCCTCTCAGAGATACCTTCAGGTCCTGGCAGTGGTACGCGCGCACACACACACATACACCGTATATGCACCAGTATGCACCAGTCCTCTTGCCCTCGGTCTATCTCGTACTCCCCGCTCGGCGACGGCAGGCGACGGCAGGCGACGGCAGGCGACGGCGTCAGGGGCGATTCGAATGACGACTGGACGACGACCTGGCAGTCCTGGCACGGTCCCACCGGCGGCGGCGGCGGCGGCGCAAACCTCTTACAGCACTTTGGGATTTAACTTAGGCCGGAATTTGCTAGACGGGCGCCACAACGAGCAAGTCATTTCGTCCGCGATTATACCAGCGGCTCGTAACACAAAACATTCCCCGACATCTTAAACTTCCTAGATGTCAACACGGTCGGCTCGCGCAGACACTCCACTCCATCTCACTCCTGCGCGTGTGACTTCGCTATTTTGCGAATCTACGAGATAACTCGATGGATCGTGCGTTGTACATACAATGTATGTAGTATATAATTACATACATACATACGTCAAGTGACGTGAGTTTTTGCTAAGGGGATGAGAGATACCAAAACGGCGAATCTGATTGGTAACGCCATGTTGATAACACGATGCCGAAGTAGAGAAGGTACATTTTCACGAACCGCTCCTACTGGTCGTTTCCGCGATGAAAAGGATCACGCGGTCAAAATTGACGCTTGGCCAGTTAGAAACGGCCAATTTGAACGACTCGTGAAATTGTACTATAAATCTAATAAATTCGATTAATACCTCGGTTCGTGGAACAGAGCGACACTTTTTTGCTAAATTCTTTGTTTCATGCAAAAACACGTCGAATAAGCCTAATTTTGTCAATACTGGCGAGGGCAGGGGAGGGGAGGGGAGGGGGAGAGTAAAATAAACATTAATTTACCTTTTATTCATTTTCAAAATATATACGATGTATATATAATACGAATTTTTTTTACTGCGAATACAATCTTTAATAATACGGAGGTTGGCAACACTGGCCTTCATTGTTAGTTTGTGCCTGTGTATGAATGTATGTACCTTGGGCATCTTTAGCAATTAGCCCTATAAACATGATGAAGGTCACGAAAGAGGTGGTAAATGAAACATAAATGTAGTTCGCGTTTTATTTCGTTAGATACAGATAGATGTAAATTTATATATATATATATATGAAGGAGATTTATTTTAAATAAGGATCGCGGATAAAATATTCATATATAGCTGGAATACTACTCGCTAATCATAACGTTCTGTAGTATGATTTTGCTCGCAGCGTTTCAAAACGTAGGGAATATTTGTATATATCAAGAAAAGATAATGTATAGTGTTTCTCTTCTTTTATTTGTTCTGAGTGTACAAGTAGATGGATTTTCAGAAGATCTCTGTGATGTGAGTTACACGACAAACATTTTGAAAGTGATATACATTTTGTATATTAATGTTTACCTTGTACCTTATTTTGTTTTTCAGTACAAGTTTAGAGCAAAATATCCTAAAGAGAAAAATGATTATAGCATAATTAAATACAATTCTATGTTTCTTAATTATTGTTCTGACAACCAAGTTCCTTATTATGAGATTTATAATGTATACCAACATGATTTGAAGGAAGGAGATGCACATAGTATGTTATATATTTTAAAATGTAATAATTTTTTAGATTAACTAGATCTAGTTATATCTATTAATTATATTTTTATTTTTTATTTAAGATTCTTTAAAGGTTCTGTTTACACCCCCTAAAATGGAATGCAAGTATGAAGTAGCTTTATTAGTTGATCCTTCAATTAAGAATGAAAAAGAATGTATGAAATATGACTTTGAAAAAGTGATTAATACTAAATCAAACATACATACTGCGGAAAGAAGTGTATGTGTTTTTAAGAACACTAATCAATCAGAATTTGTAGGATACAATACTAAATCAACTGTAGTCCAGCTATATGAGGTAACAAACAATATTAATTTGATATGATAAAATGGTTATGTATATATTCTGATTCTGCATATTGTGTACCAAAATCTTTTTCAATTTTCAAACATTCATGAGTATAGAACTAGAATAGTAATATTACTTATTAAATTATACAAGCAATTGAATAATTTTTTAATATAATGTTAATAAGAGCATCTTTTAATAAGAATTATTATAACATCATCACACAGCTTTTTTATCATGATAAAAAGCTATGCAACACTATTACGATAATGAAACTTGCGTTAAGAATTACAGAATAGGGATGCTGGATCTTTTACATTCTGTTCAAATATATTCTCATTGATAGATCACTGAGATTTTAGTAATATTTCTTGCAATAATCAATAATCAGTAAATGAATGTCGCGTTTCATAGTAACATATGTTAAACAATGGTTACACAAAATGTTCCAAAAAATTGTGTACTAACTATATCGTGATATATCTGTAATATATACCCTTCTATCAGCAACGTGAAATTTTCAATCATAGTTAAAAATTGAGACATTGAGGTCCATAACAGATTTTTTTACTGTATGGGATCATACATGTAAAATCTCAAAAAATTCTTGTAAACTTGTGAAACCTTTAACAATAATTTTATGGCTTGTAGCCTTAATTTTATTAATTTGATTTATTATCAATTAAGTTGTTTGCTTATATGTTACTTACTTTTCGTATAAAAAAACTTTTTGAAACCCTTGTATTCTTGCCATATATCTCACATATACTGATAGGATATTTGACTACTTACAGGTGGGATGTATGGCTCATAAAAAATTTAGAAATAATGCTCACAAGTAAAACGTAACTTATAAAATATATTTACAAAGTTTTATTATAAGGAACATGAATGACGAATGTACAATGTGAATAAATAATAATTATAAACTTTTGCGTGTATTACAAACATTATAAGGTATATGTTTCATGTAATGTATTATTGCATTTAATGTGCTGGATCTGCACATTAAATTTAATCATTTAATTTGTACACATTATATGTTTTGTGCATATTAATTAATATTTTTACAACTTATTAAAAATAATAAGTTGTAAAAATAGAAAGAGAAAAAGAATGAAATTATTAAATTTAAAAGCTCAAATAATTAAAATTGAACAATAAAAATGAAAAGAGCATGTGAACCAAACTGGTTATTAAATTAAATTTTATTTACGATTTTATATATTGTACTTAGGATGTCGAGAAGATCGTAATATCTATACTGATATTTGTTATTAACTCGATAAAAAACGCATAATCATATCATCTTTTATTCATTGTTATAATAAAATACATTATTAAATTTACTTGAAATAATTTATATTCCAGGATAATATCTGGCTATGGTTCAGATATATCTTTACAGGATGCTATGCATTGCGGTATCGCATAGATAATTTATATATAATAGGACAGTCTTCATTTTTGAACACTACTTATCAACCAACGGAAGTTCAAGAACCACAAGTCCTTTGTAAATATAAAGATATGGATATAAGACATTCTAATTCTGAAACAAAGTATGTCTGATAATAAAATATTTCTACTATACACTTTTTCATTGATATTTTATCAAAATATTTTAGCTTATGATAACGAAAAAAAGATTAGAAAATAGCTTGATGTAAAAGAATTAAGATAAAAATGAAAATGAGGGAATTCTCTCCCAGTGGCCATGACTTCGAAAAAGTTTTAATGTCGGTTGTTACTCATCATTAACAAAATTAATTTTGGCAAATATAAAATATACAGTGATGGTTATGAAAAAAGAATCAACTATACAGAAATTTATAAAATAGTTATTTTATCCTTCTGTATTCACGGTAATACGTCATTTCTTGTACATCAGCAACCATTTATGTCAACTCAAAAATATAACAGATTATTGCCGAAATCCAAAATTGTATTGCGAGAATCCTAAAGTGTTATAAGTAGTTTGGTCATAATAATAATACAGCCAAATTATTGATGTAAGTTTATTATTAATATAAAAAAATTTGTGAAATATCAATGTGATTTCATAAATTAAGTAAATCCCATCAAATTTACTTAAGTTTTATCTGATTATAAAATACTTCTCTATTTTTAATTTTCTTTTATCATTCTATTTTACATAATTTTGCAAATTATAATTTTTTTTTCACATTCTTCAAACTTAAATGTGAAACTTTTCTAGCAGATCTATCGTTTAAATCTTAAAGTGTTCGTCGAATTGTACATGCACTTACAAGAAAGCTTAAGTCATTTTTCATTTTATTTAATAACTCTCGAATAAATCTATTTTAGAAATACATATAATTTGATGATCAATTCAAGATATAGTTTTTTTCTTAGGACCTTAAGTTTCTTGATTATTTTTAAATTTAATGCATTTTTCACTATTTTTATAAAACGACCAATAATTTTTATTGTGGTTTTTCTTCATTGCGTTAAAATTTTTATTTTCTCATTAGCTCTACAGTGAATATTTTTCGCTTTATATTAGTTGTCATTTTAAACAATAATAATTTGGCTTTATTATTATGACCAGATTACTTAAGCACAGGGTACTTCAAGATTTTTGCAATACGACATGCACTTTATTTCGGCAATAGTTTGTCTTTTTAATTGATTTGAATTGTTGCTATTGTGTAATGAACAACATTACCGACAAGTGAAGGCAAACTACTAATAAAATGACTAAACTCGCGGTTTCGCGTAAATTACACGGTAGTGTTACTACTGTCGCTGCGCTTGCCTTAGCATCAAGATATTATCGTGTCTCCTGATATTATTAATTTTTATATAGACAGTTCTATTTTCATGATCATTACTGTACACGTGGAATTTTGTTTTGCGTTGTAAAGTATATGCGTGGACTGTTTTCACGAAACAAGGTTACCCCATCTCCCAATGTCTAGGAGAGTTCGACTTTCTATGCGAAGCATCCCCTTCATATGACCTAATGATTTTTTTAACAGTGAAGAAGAGATGTGAACTTTACTTCATCTGGAAAGTAGAACGTCTCTTTAGACAGAGGAAAGATGGGGTGGATGTCGTTTTGCAAAGAAAAAATATACATCCCTGATAAGGGGGAGGGAGGGAGAGCAAGTCGTGGTGGATCTCGTTTTGCGTAGAAAATCATTACAACATTGTAATAATTGGCCGCATTTGTAAAAACTTATTTTGTCAATAATTTTTTTTAATAAGCAACGACCGATGGTTAAAACTCACGATTACTCAGGGTCGTTACTTTGATAACATGTGTCAAGATCATTGAGGCAATGTCCCCTCATACCCATTTTTGATAAAATTAACTAACTATTGCATATCTATATTTACAGACAAGTTGTAAAAAATTTCACATTAGATGTTTTTCTACCAGCAAATACAGGAGACTCCCTTCATCTGGAATTGATATCACCGCGGAATAAAGACCTACAACAAAAATGTATTTGGCAAGGAGAACCAATATTATACTCATGGATAATTGGACTGGTAACATTTAATTATCAAAATACAGTTTCTTTTTTTTAACAGCTGTCATTATTAAAATTTTTATTTTTAGAAAGTAGTTGGTGTTCCGTACAATGAACTAAGAGATCATCATTGTAGTGTAAAATTGGTAAATATAATTTTTTTAAATCACATCAGATATGTATGTAAATTATATTTAAAAAAATTTTTTAATAGGAAAAGCCAACGGTAAACGGAAAATATATAAAGAGAGTACGTTGTAATTTTCAAATAGAAACGCAAACTGAAGGTCACTGTTTTCGATATCACCTGGTTGATAACCGATGCCAGCCAGATACTATATGGAAGCCAGAATATTACAGATATTATACGGAAACTAAAATATTACATGAAGAGCCATGTTTATGGGTACAGCGTAAGTATGAACATGTAATGTTATAAAATAGAGTTAACAGATAACAAAATGGCAGCTTTTCTATTTGATGTCCTTTATCGATTAGCATATTAGGAAATAGTTTAAAACTTTGCATATAAATTTTACGTATTTTACAAATAGATTTTTATTTAAATACAGAATAGTTTTGCAAATTACATTTTTAGGCTGCACGAAATCTTACGATAAACTACAGGACATGATCGTATCGAAACAGACGAAATCAAATATGATGCTGAGCGCAACTTTGTACCTATTGTTGCCAATTATTGCTATTGTGTTAATTGTATCGGCAGTAATTGGAATACTATGTTTCTGGCATTACTCGTGTAATCGAAAGGAAGAAATCAATTTGTATGTAAATCCGCAGCATGACGGTTCTGATTGTCCTAAATCCATCGATTTCGATATTATTGACAATGTTATTGAAAAGACAGTCGATCATGGTAACTCTTCGTGCGATGATATCGTCCTTCTTTACACCAATCATTCAACATCTTTTATGACGTTGATGAAAGATTTTCGTGAGACACTCACCAAAATGTGCTCTTGTTCTGTAAGTTTTGCAGCAATAATAGTCAATAATATGTTTTACATGTAACATTGTTTATCACAATTTCTAAAATTATTAACTATTTCCTTATTAAAGTTTTTGCATTTGTGTGATACAAAGTGATGTGACTTGAATATTAAATATGTTCTCTTTACGATCATTATTCTTAAAGGTGCATGACTGGCATAATGGAACTGTATGGAACGATGTTGCCAGGATTGGTACTGTTTCGTGGTTTACTAAATTATTTGACAATGGATGCCGCGTCGTTTGGATAGATACACCATTTACGAGAAGCGTCGTTATATCAAACGCAAGAGACAACGAATCAAGCTTAGATAAGTTGAGTAAATACTATGAAATACATGATTTCCGCGATATATCATTTCGCGCTGTACTTGAAGTGGCAAAAAGCAAAATAAATGAGGTCCCGCGTCAGTACCGCAGACATTTTGTTGTAAGGTAAGCTCCATAATTATTTTTGTAATTTTCAAATTGCATATATTCAACTATTCGTGGTATTGCAGGTTTGAAGGATTAGAAAGCACAGCAAACGTGAATGATCCATTCTTAGATCTCTCTCCTCATGCACGATATTACTTGCCGCAGCATCTTATGCAATTGTGTACAGATTTGTAAGTATATCACGTTAGACCTAACAATCAGTATTCTGTAAGATAATTGTAATCTGAGAATATTTTCAGGTCGATGGTGAAATCAGAAATTTCTAAAGATAAGATAAAGATACAAGAAGATTTTCACCGTATTTTCAGTATACCAACTTTACAAGTCTCAGACGCAGTAACATTTGAAATCTGTAAAGGCGAAATCAACACTATGAAATCACCATAAGTTATTTTAAGCTTCGAGCTTTAATCCAAATTCACGAATACCCAACACAACGAGATCTCATTCGTGTTTTCTTAACGCAAGATGTAATTATATATATATATATATACACAAAGAAACCTATTATTAGGTCTATAACTTATTTCTCGGCCCCTATATTCAATCGATTATACCACTTATTCAAATTTGAATCTTTTCTCGTCATACAGTCGTTTTGAAGCGTCATCCTTAAGCTTTAAAATAAGGTACAATAGGAGCTGCAAATCTAAATCGCTCACAGATCTGCTCCGCAATAGTTAAGTCTGCTGAACGTGACCATTTCAAAACGTTTGCGGAAACTTTGTAGGATTCAAAAGGAGAATCGTTGGGTTTCACATGTTCGAACGACTAAAAATAAGAAGAGACCCCACAATATGGCTATTTGTGTTGTCGAGGTTAAAAAAAAGACATTTTACACGAAATATTGACTCATGAAAAATGGGTTCTGTATGATAATCCAAAGAGACGAAAATCTTGAGTTCATTTGTGTCAACCATCAACCAGCACTGCAAAACCAAACGTTCACGGTAAAAAAATAATGCTGTGTATTTGGTGAAATCAGAAGGTCGTTGTTTATTATGAGCTGCTCCAACTTGGGAAAACTGTCACTACTGAGCGTTATCAATAGCAACTGATTCAACTAAGAGTGACGCCCTTGAAATAAAAAGATCTTTTACTGGCGTTGGAAGAAGAAAAGTAATTTTACTGCAAGATAATGCGCAGGCGCATTTGGCAAAATCAATGATAAAAGTCATCTCCGATTTGGACTGGGAAATTCTCCCTGTATTCTCTAGACTTAGCACCTATGGATTACATCTTTTCTAGACCCTCCGACATCATCTGGTTGATTTTCGATTCAAGTCTTTCGAAGAAATCGAAAGAAACATTATAGAATTCATCGACTCAAAACAACAATCTTTTTTCCGAAGCGGAATTCGACAGTTACCTGAAAGAAAATGTGTGGAAAGTGAACGAGATTACTTTGAACACTAGGTTAATATTCGTTCTTTTATAATTTCACATCGAAACTTGGTTAAATAGGCCGAGAATTAAGTTGTAGATTTATACTTACGTGAAAAATTAGATGACGGTGAAATGAATTTCACATATGATGTAACTTATAACGTAGTAAAAAAAAATGTTAAAGGCTCAATGGTGAATAGTTTTTGAGTCATGATGTATCAAAGCTATAAAACTTGTGCTCACAGAATACTTTATGTACATAGTGGCTCAAAAACTATCTATTGTTGAGCCTTGTATCTATAATATTTTTTGTTTATCACATTATGTGTGAAAAGTAACTTATTTCACCGGGACCTAATTTTCTATATGATTAGTGCGGGATCCTTTATTATAATATTAAAAATACTACCTCAAATTATATGCATAAAAAATTGTATAAGACTATATAATTTTGATAAATATAGTATGTTTATGTTTACATGGTATCCTTAATCGGGTTTAATAACAACAGTTATAAAACTGGTTAATCATAGCTGTTCCTTTGAAGAATGGAATGACTATGATTGATACGTTTCATAACTATGGGTATTATTAAATCCGATTGAGGATGCCGCGTAAGTCTATAAATATCCTTCGATACACGACAAGATTAATATATACAGCAAATATAAATAATGATTTATATTTATTGTTTATCTGATTTCTTCTTTAGTATATTGTAAAGGCAATCATAGTCTCAGGATTAATTATTTATAAATTGATCGTTAAATGTAATTTTGTATAATCACTGTGCATAGTTGAAGTTTTAACTAAACTTTATATATTTATTACGTTGATATAGAAAATAAAATATATTTGACATATATATATATATATATATATTTAATAAAAAAAGATATCAAAAAATATAAAAAATTTGTTCATCAATTAATCTTTATTACAGTGATTCTTGTTTCATATTATTTATAAATCTTATAAAGCATATCATTAATTAGTATTTTAATTATTCTGTACTCAAAAGTATATTAAGGCAGAGATACAAAAAAATCAATAATTTATGAGATACTTTATACTTTATTGTGACACATTTTGACATGAAATATTAAAATGTCTCGTAATTATTAATTTTTTTATAATCGTACCTTAATATTTTTATAAACAGGATAATAAGATAAATCAACTGATGTAAACAAAATACGTAATTGCTTACTTACAATATTATTCATTTTACCTACATATTTTCTTAAAGCAATTACGTATTTCTTTTTTTTACATTAAAGTTATCTCATTGTATTAAAACGTATTAAGGTATGTTTATATAAAAATTAATGATTTACGAAATATTTTATATTTTACGTCAATATGTGTCAGAATAAAATAAAATATAAAGTATTTTGTAAACTATTGATGTTTTTTATATTTCTATTTTAATACTTTTTTATATGCAGAATGATTAAAAGAATCATGTCTTATGTAAAAGAAATTATATAATTCCATTAAAAAAATGAAGGTTACCATAAAATCTTGGAGGTACATCCATCTAAAGAGGATTTATCATCAAAAGATGACCGTTTCGAAACCAAGTAACTTCACTTAAATTTAAAACAATTTTTTGGAATAACAAGAATAGGGTTTGAGAGAATTATGTCCAAAGCTTTAAATGGGACACCTTGTGTGTGTGTGTGTGTGTGTGTGCTCGCGCGCGCGCGTATGTGCGTGTGTGACGATATTCCAGAATTTCATATTACAGAAATATATATATGTATGTATGCTGTAATATGAAATTTAATATGATATTATAATGTACAGGGTGGCTTATTTTAATGTAGCCACTGAAATATTTTAAAATCTGTAAATTTTAAAAGGAAAATTTTTAAACAAAAGTTGTATAGTCTGAAGGGAAACAAATAATGATACATACAATCAATTCTTAAAAAAAATAAAAAATTGTTCAAGATTATCGTAATTTTTTAAAAGTATATATTTTTTGCATAATATGATTTCTCCAATTACACGACACATAAAAGTATTAAAGTAAAATTGTCTAAAAAATTATAAAAAATATTTTATTTATTAATTTTATATTTTATTCTAGTGTATTTTGACATGAAATGAAAAATATCAGTAAACAATGCATGGATTTTTTCGTAACTCTATTTTAATACTTTATGCGTGGAACATGGTAAAATGAATCTCAATTGGTAATAAGGAAAACATATAGTTGCTTTTTAAATAAAATTACGTAGTTTCACATTGCAAATTATATAATTTTTCCAAAAACAATGATGTACTTTTTTGTACAATAATTGGATTAAATCATCTCTATACACGAAGAAGTATTAAAGTTATAAAAAAATAAATAGTTTATAAGATATTTTATATATGTCAAAAAATGTGTCAGTATAAAATATCTCGTAAACTATTCATTCTTTGATATAATATTACTTTCATACTTCTATATAAAGAATAATTAGAAAAATATAAAGGAATAGCAATCATCTTCATATGACTTGAAAAAATTGGTTTTTTCCGAAAATTAATTTTATCATTATTCGCGTCTCTCATCTCCAGACCATACAACCTTTGTTTATAAAATTTCTTTCTAAAACTTGCGGATTTTGAAATATTTGAATAATTAAATTAATGTATTAATCACACACTTTATGTATTATTAAATTTAAAATATAAAATTATTTAAACATATCTTATACGATATAAAATTATTTTGATATGCACATACACACACACACATCTCCACAAGAAAGAAATTTAGAATAAAATATGAATATTTGAGAAAAAATATATTAACAGATATATATGTACAAATGATGAAATTATTGGAATTTAACGAACGCGCACATTTACTGTTTCTACGACATCATCGGGTCTCACACGCGGATAGGATGTTTTATTTGAAATTGCGCGTAACGAAAGACCATTTTGTGCAATCTGTCACACAAAGAGCGTATCGTCCGCGTTGCCCTGAAAAGGAACTAATTATCGCGCAAGAGAGTAACACACACCCGCGAGAACGTAACGAAGGCGCTTTGGAAATACACACACATATATATATATATATATATCATATATACTGTTATGCAGTTTATTGAACGGTCGATTAAACATTATAAGTAATGCGCCGACGGGTTAAACAATCTCCATTATTGTCGAGGATAATTTAATAACTGGTGCTTTTCGAGCCACCTCTACTAGGTAGCACGGTCCGTAAAATTTGAGGTAACGACCTCGATACTGCTGACGAAATCCAAATTTGACGGCACAGCTGTTTTAACGCGAACACAACGCTTTCCTTACCACCGAGGCTTCGTCTTCGCGATTGACCGCATATTTCGGATCGCATTCGGATCGGATTCGCGGACGTTAAGATAAATTCAACGATAACGGCGAAATATTACCGCGACTTAATAAAACGGCCGAGCGAAAATACAGTTGCGCGATCGATTTGTGTGATAATAAAAGAAAAACGCGATCGCAAGAATACGGCGCGGCGCGCGAGTTTGCATTAATAACATATAGCCATATCTTTTCTTAAACGTATATATACACATTTTCGCGAGAATTAACTTGGTGATCAAGATAAGTTCTTATTAAGTACTTTCGTGAAAATCCATCCCCGCAGGAATGCCCTTCATCTATATAACACGTTAATTAAAGCTGACCATGCGGATTGTCGAGATATGCTGTCTTTGTCGCTCTCTTAAAGAGGGAAGAAAGAGGAGGAGAAATGTTGAAAAATATTTCTATATGAGGCGCACGGACGGCGCGGCGCGGCGACGCGGCGGTGGTGGATGGACCTGAAGGATAATTGGAGTCATCTTCTTCTCGATATGATCGCTCTTTCAATAAAAGTAATTATTGTATCATTCTTTTGACATAAATATCGATTGAGGGGAAGCCTAGATGAGGGCGGAGGAAGCAAATTGGGGAGATACCTATTACGCGCGTACAAATGACCCGTGGCAGATAATGAATTCGATTGTTTGCTGGTGGTATTATCGCCCTACTCCCGATAATAACGGCCAATCGGGGAAAGGGAAGGGCGCCCGCTGGTACATTCGAAATATATAAATGGACCAATAACTGTTATATCGTCGTTCAGTCGAGTCTCTCGGTTCACCGCAGTAGTTGACACAAACTGCTTCTCTTCCTTTTTCCTTCCCCTTTTTTTTCTTTTCGCCACCTCCGACTCACCACCGAGCACATCGGTCGTCTGCAGCGCCCGCACTATTCCACGCACGCATACTGAGAAGAGAGAGGTAAGTGTCACACACGTGCGTTCTTCCAGCTTTAATCGCGCGAAACTATATATCTATATAAAAGCCGAGCCGCGCCGGCCGAGAGCGTCTTTTAACGCACCAAAAATTAATTCACTCGATTCGTCTCGATATATAATAAGCGTACGACTCGATATCGGCTCGATACTTCATGGCTTGCAAATTCTCTTCGCGTTTTATTATAGCTTTCCGCGTGTGCGGGTCCGGTTACAAAAAATTCCTTAAAAAAACAGTCGGATTTCGGTTGCTTATATATAAGTATCCCGCGCGACGAAAGATCTCTTTTTCTCTTGCAAATCTCCCTCGCGAGGACCCTCATCGGACGAAAGCTACGCGTTTCCGCAAGAAAGAAGAAAAATTAAGACATCCGCATGAATGGAGCGTACCTTCGCGCACGTGTCGTTTCCCTCTCCATTGCAAGGTGGCTGCTAATCCGCCGGATTGAAACGGCTGATGCAATCACGGCAGAACACGCATCTATCGCTCTCATTCGTGTATCTTTTTTTTTTCACCAGTTGGCCGAGACACGAGATATTAAGGCGGTTGCTCGATTCGGTGTAAATTAATCGCTACTTATTCGCGCGCGTGCATACAGGGTGTTTCCTCGCTAAGCGCACCTCTGAGTCAGCGCTTCCCTCTCTCGCAGGAAGGTATCTACTGTTCTCTAATCGTGAGCGATCGAGGAGTCTTTTGTTAACTAAGCCACGCATGGGACGAGCGGACGATAAGATTCCTTCCTCCATTGTTTTCAGGTAGAAATTTTACTTGGACAGAATTTTAATAATTTAAGACCTGTTCTTTTCTTTTTTTTTTTTTTAAGCTCAACTTGCACTTTTACTTCATCTTATCTCTTTCTTTTCATGTCGGAGAGTTAAGCTGCATTCCAACGAATATATATATAATGATTCACTCTGAAGCAGAGTTATTTTTCCTTTAGTACAATAAATGATTCACACTGTCGTTAAAGAAAGTTTATTCAAGGATTGATACGACTGGGGAGGATCTGCTTAGCGAGAGACACCAAACATATATTGTACATGATATCTAAAATATAAGAAATATTCAAACGACTACATATATAAATTCCCGAGGAAATTGTTTAAGCGTCTAAAATTCAGCTTTGACCGCTATAGGCTTTAAACTTTTATCGTTGCAGTGTATTTCCGTAAACGATTTTAATAAATCCTTTTATTATATTGTATGTGTTTTATTGAGCGTTAACGAATATTTCTTCAGCGCAAAGTCTTTCGTATTTTATTATCCAGTTCTTCGGACTTCTCTGCAGTTAATTCGATACTGTAAAGATGGCGTAATTAATTCGGTTATATATATCGTTCGCAGACTTTGCGAAACGCCCTTGTTCCCCGTTTGGGGAAAATCTCTGGATATTTCGTATATATTTCTTGATTTAATTTCAATACATATTACGGCAGGTTTCCGTGCAATTGATTCTTTTCAGATGCAGCTGTGTCTCGCGTATCTTTTGACGCTCGTCGTTGCGATCGACGTAGCCTTCGGAAGTCCTTTAACATTCTTCCTGATGACGAATGCATCGTACACGCGGGCGAACGTCGACCAGTCCGGCGCATCGAATAGACTAAAAAGTGAGATTAAACCGGCTAGCATCAAGAAGGTATGTTTCTCCATAATGGACACATATTTTTTATATGTGACTCGTTATGGGTCTTATTCAAGTTGTTTCTTATTTACTAGTTTTAACAACATTTTTAACTATATAAAACAAAATATGTAAAACAACGCTTCAACTTGGAATATAAATATAATTAACTTATATACGTAAGTATAAGAACAAAAGTGTGGAAAATAAGATTGCGCGAAAAAATATCAAATTATTTCAAATCATTTAAAAATTAGAAAAATCATGTTCCAGTTACGCGCGGCGTATATGTATATCGTCGATTCCGTTCATCATTTCAATCAATGAACATTTAAATTCGTTCAACTTTTCATGATCCCTCTTTCGTCAACTGAAAGAGCCGCCGCGCCACTTTTGACTCTATTCATCACACACAACGTACCGAATTCTCTTTTTCCACTTTGTATCTAGAATTTCTCTGTAACATATATCTTGGTTCTAGAGCGGCTTCACGACGACGTGGACCAGAATTTTGCAAAATCCACCGGATTCCTTAGAAGTCGCCGTTGGGTAAATATATATACTGCTTCGATAAAGTAACGATTTTAGTGCACACATAGACGCGAAAGTAACGTGATCGCATTCCTCTCGTGTTCATTTAGGAGTCGCGTCGAGCTGCAATGCCAAGTAGTTGGAAATCCGCCGCCCCAGGTTTATTGGATAACAGGAAACGAGCCGGAAAGGCAGGTCGGTTTCGCTAATTAATGTTGAGAAAGATATCTTCGGTGGTTTATGATAAAGGAGTTGTATAGCAAAACGTGTTCTTTATATGCACACACACACACACACATATATATATATATATACACCACACACCGTTCCTCTCGCAGATTCAGGAGTTGACCGTGCGGGCTCAAGAAGCGAGCAATGATATATCCAAGGAATGGGAAGGGCTCAGTCAAATCACTTCCACATATGTGATTGATTGCGTCAGAGTTGAAGATCAAGGTTTAAAGTATTGTGTGTCTGTATCTAAAAATGTAGTGGCTCAATCAACGCCGACGGTACTCCTCGTTAATAGTAAGCGAAACAATATATTTTGTTATTGAACTGAATAGATTATGTTATTGCTATGGAATTTTTTGATTATATTATCTACTAGGTACCAAAGCTGTCGAATGCAACAGTGAGAGTCAGCCCACTATCACCTTGCATGCCTCTTGGAGATTCGCTCGTGATGACAGCACAATAATTCTTCCATGCAGAGTCGTGGGCCAACCGACGCCTTATCTATTCTGGTTAGATAGCTCGAGCAAAATCATAAGTCCCACCACACATGAGAGACATACTGTTCTACCTAGTGGCGATCTACAGATAACGGATGTTGATTGGCCCGATATGGGTGAATATATTTGCAAAGTACAATCGGGATATACGGAGAAGAGCATCACTACATTTCTGTATCCCGTACTTTCTGTACGTACATAATTAACTTCCGAAAATTCATCTAGTACAGCTGTATAACTTTTTATATATATATATAATGCCTTCAAAAGCACATCGACCAATTGTAACGTTATAACGTTACAACAGTCTCAAAATATATTCAATCTAGATATAATTCCTATTTAACTGTAAAATATGCGTAATCCTTCATATTTTTTGTTGCAGACATCAAAAGGCAAATGATAAATTCCTTGTAAAAAAGGCTTAAAAAGATTCCTGCATTTTTAATGCCTTTTGTCAAAAGTGACCAAAATCTATTGCATTCATCATTTGTTTATAAAAATAGAGAGAGAATGTAATTTAATTTAATTAGAAATATCATGTATTAGAGAAAAGTACTTTTTTTTTGTTATATTTACGATACCAGTGCTACTTGTCCTTGAAAGCTCGATATTCGAGCGACAGATTCACTTCTTATGTCGGATTACACAAAAAAAAGTTTTCTCTTATACTCGTATCGAAGAAAGTTTGTAAATGAGTCGAGCATAGTTTTAATAAATGTGATCTATACCATTTACGCTTTAAAAGAAATGTTTACTCCCATTATATTTATCATGAAAATCTTGGAATATATATTTTTAGCAGACTAACTTTCTTTGATTTATCGATCCACAACGTATTTTAAATTGTTTAATTTTATTATACATATATGCTACTTAATTGTATTTACATTTTATACAAGATTTATAATTTATAAATTTGTAATGAAATTTACAATAAGAGTAATTAATGCGAATGATATGTACATTACTTACCACTCATGATTTTCCATTAGGCTAACTCCAAATAAGTATTACGTTCAATCAATTCGTTAAAATAAAATATAAGCTTGCTTTATATCTTTTACTTTTTCCTCTTCTCGCAATTTTGTTTATTATTATAATTATGATGGTTATAATTGTAAGTATCAAGTATAAACAAACGGAAACAGTTTACTTATTAAATCGGTTTATTAAGCAGAAACAATATCTCTGATTCAAAGTTGTGTTATTATTTTTGTCAAAATAATAATAAAAAATGATTTATTCTAAGCGGAATCACAAGTTGAATATTGCATCTGTTGCAAAGGCCATCAATAAATACTATTGTTCTATTTAAATGTATTTATGACAATACAGAGTAAAGTCTAAAAATTATATGGGAAAAACAGTGTGTGAAACGCACGTAGTATCACGCACCCCAATATCGAATGAAGTCGCGTTACATACGGAACATCTGTCCAAGATGTTCGGAGATGCACACGGAGCAGGAGTAAATGGAGAAGGGTAGATGAAAGAAGTGAGGCATTAACGCTTATGGGTTTAGTTAGAATCACATCTCCATATTACGGGTACGGCTCTCTAATAGTCGCAATGGAGAGTAGTGTAAATTACTCAATTACACGTACACACACTCTTTTTACTCATTTACCTTTAGTGGCTCGTATCGCCTTGCATATTTCAATCCACGGGTGTCCGTAGGAACTGCAAACGTCACACACGTTATTAGTCGAGCTCGAAGATGGTTTTTGTTGACTAGCTTGATGCCCGGGTGTATTCGGCGACGAGGAGCCCTCCTTTTTTGATTTGCACATAGTCGATGAGAAACGACGAGGGAAATCGATCGTGGAAGGCGGCGGGGAAGCCGGCGCGCGTGTCTTGCGCGACGGCAACGTTGCTGAACTGTACGGCAAATTTGACGAGGGTAGACCGGCGGAGGGCAATCGTTCCGACGACGGCGACGATTTCGCCGTCGACCGGATCGATCGGCAGGATGGTGAGGACAGGCGCATACACCGCAGAAGGTTGAGTCAATCGTTGACCAATCCTTGGGAGACGCTAATCAGCTGCTCTTTCAAGACGCGAAATGACGGTCGTACTTCCGGAGAGTGAGCCCAGCACTTGCGCATCACCTGAAATTCAAATCCATAAACTTGTCATTCTGTACACAATAGAGAATGGGAAACGGAAAAACGTCACAATTTATATACCTCGTACACTTCCTTGAAACACGCTTTAGGTCGTTCCAAAATAATTCCTCGTTGCACTCGCTCGACAACTTCCGTATTCTTTAAGCGACCGTAAGGCATCTTTCCGCACGTAAACACTTCCCACATAAGTACTCCGTATGCCCACACATCCGATTTCGAACTGAAGCGCGTGTAATTTAAAACTTCCGGAGGCGCCCATTTAATAGGAAATTTAGTGCCACCGCTACTGGTATACTGATCATCGAGTACATACCTGAAAAATATTCATCACTTGTCAGTTAAATTTTAATACTCGCTTACATTGAGCTTTCTATTTTTGTAAAATATAGAAATACAACAATAAATTAGTTTATACCTAGCTAAACCAAAATCTGCAACTTTTACTACATTTTCCGATCCCACCAGACAGTTACGTGCTGCAAGATCTCTATGTATATAGTTATGCCTCTCTAAATATGCCATTCCTTTGCAAACCTGTACAAAGCGCAATGTAAATATAATGTAGAAGATTTAGAAAATCTTGGTAATTTAGAATTTTGTTGACTGCCACATGTCTGCAGAACGGAATTCACGTTACCTGTATACACATATCTAACAAGAGGCCAACGTTTGCACCTAATGAAGTTTCATGACGGCGTAGGTAGTTGAGAAGAGATCCATGTCGCATGTATTCCGTGACAATATATATTGGTCTATCTTTACTGCAAACGCCGTATAGCTGGACTAGGTTTTGATGTTGCAGTTTTCTGCACAAACGATCAATATCGATATTATTTAGAGAATAAGTTGTAGTATCATAAAGTTTTTGATTTAATTAAAAGGATTCCAGTCGGATGTCTAGTTGTTCATTGAAAGTCTCAATACGAAAATTAGATTGAGACTTACGTCATCACTTTAGCTTCTTCTATAAAGTCATCCTCGGACATGGTTCCTTCTTTCATCATTTTCACGGCGACATCGATGGAGCCGCGCCATTTTCCTCTCCGTACGACTCCAAATTGGCCGGACCCAAGCTCCTCTAGCAAATGTAATTCCGCTGGATCGATTTCCCATTTGTCTGTAAAAAGGTCGCCAGCCGTTATGTAGCGTCATATATATAGAGAGAGAAGCTTTTTTTTATATCTCTTATGTGTTTTATATATTTCGGAAGGGATATATTAAGGAGTGGAGAAGGTCCACGTATAGAAATTTTACAAACCATGACTGAGCCCGGCAGTCGGTGGTACAGGACGATCGCAGGGACTAGTCTTTAATCGACTGGCTAGACCACCGCTGTTGTGTCTATGGTAATTAACTAGATCGGGAATGGAGCCGCAGCAATGCTTTTCCGACAAGTAAAATTCTCCGCGGGTATTTTGCTTAATGTGGTAATGCTTCACGTGGGGATGTGGTCTGCGGCAGAGCAAAAAGTTTATCGATAGTCGAAGGATGCGAAACAATTTAGAACCAGTCAGTGGAAGCCACTTGTTAACTTACACTTTCGTATAAAGTGAGAGCGTGTAAAGTCCTTTCGTCGATGAGTTACGAACAACAAAACAGCCCTCCTTATCTTCTTGTTTTAGTAGTGACTCGGCGCGTTGCCTTGACATATCACCTACGTACCATCTACAACAGCAAGTGGAACCGTTTTTTTACTCCTATCATGTATTATCCTACAATTTAAGTGGGAATGCTGTGTTTTAGTGGAAAAATATTTGACTGATAACTCGAAGAAATTGAAAAATCAAAAAGGTATTATGAAATCCAAGAAATATTAAATTCGGTGATTTGAATTCAAAGATTATACTTACTCGTATTTCTGCAGTCCTAATAATTCCTTCTCTTTAACGTAGTTACTAGGAATATAGCCGATCGATCTGCAATGAAATGCGCGTCATATAACTTTGTGTAACTCGTTTTTCACCGCGTATGCATATTTTAAATGCATAAGTAAACAATCCAGCTATTACGAATAATTATTGATGATTATACAAGAGTATCATTAAACTTATTGTTTGCGAACTCCGCTTGTACAACCAATTATTTTTTTTACGATTGGCGGTTAATCGCTGTTACCGCGATGATGTGTAAGATAAAACAAATATAGATAAAACGTAGCTAGTTTGCCGTAAAGAAGTTTTAAAGAAGAGCTAAGAGTGTGTATGCGCACGCGCGTGCGTGTGTGGTCGTGCAGATGCAATTTTTAAAACATTACTTCGAAAAAGAATTACATACCCATTCTCGTCTTTAACTTTCCACCAATGCTCCTGGGAATCGTCCAAGACTTCGTACTCTGCACCCTGAACTCATAAAAATAGAAGTAATAAATATATTCTATATATTTATTTTTAATTTAATATAATATGTGTGTGTTATATATTATAAACATGTTATAATATTATATGTATATTGTAACAACTTATAACTTTTTATTCAAGGTGATCCAGACCAGCCGGAGAAACCGGCATGTACGTACTGTATTTATTAAAAACTGAATCGAAAAGTCCTGTATCATTTTGCAATAGTCACAACAATTAACGAAATATTTCTAAAAATTGCTGAATAAGTGGGTAAAATCTATAGAACAACAAATTAAGATGTCTCTCAAAGATATTTCTTAAAAAATTTCTAAAAATGTCATCGATTTTAGATATTCTATTTCTTGAATAACTAAAAAAAAGATTGTGAAAATTGCAAAATAGTAGAGGACGTACATACCTTGGCTCCTTCAGTTGGTTCTGGATCATCTTGTATACACACACACAATTTTGTTTCATTCTTACCTTTTCGAGAGACAAATCGCCGCCTTCGATAGCTCGAAAAGGATACAGAGCCACCACAACTTTCGCCCGCAACATTATCTTTTCCTGCGAGACAAAATTAATTTGCATGGATCACGTAAAAAATGATAAAAGAATGAGGAAGTTTCCATTTTAACGGATCATCGACTTACCTTTGCTTTAGAGGATGGTGTACTGGGTGTACCACCTGGCATTATCGGAGTCGAAGGCGTTCCTAGAAAAAAGAGCAAACGGGAAAAAAGATTTAGTATTATTTTGATGTGACATTTGTCTATTATACGAATTGCTTTTTTCAAATATAATAATTTGACAACGTCACATTTTCTATGTTTATCCACGAACAATTGCTTTACGTTCTTCACATATCGTATTATTGTTGTAACAAATAGCGTCCTTGACAATTTTCTATGATATAACAACTAATAATAATTACTATTTTATTAAATGCGTCCGTCGTTTAATTTTACTAAAAAAAGCGGTCCGAACAGCGACGTTCCTCTTTACGTGGCAACGAACGGCGGAAGCTAAATGGGACATTTTGACCGACGAGCACTACGCCGATCTGACAGCATACCAAACCGTGGACGCGAAGAATGATACCACGAGAGCAGTCTCCACCCTGTCTAGACAAAATCAATGCGACCTCAAACCTCCTACATCCCCTCTCCGGCATCTCTTCTGCACCGTTCGCACGTGCGACGCTTGTCGCGTGTACTGCGTGCGCTGCATCCAACACTATCGCACGAATAATACTACACGTCTATCTATATGTGTGAAATCCAAAAATTCTGTGTGCAGAATTTCGGTACCTCGCAACTCAACCGCTGGCACTCAAGTCTGCGGACGCGATTTGATATTTTATAAAAAATCGCGTGATTCCTTAAGTGACATTAATTGCCATCGCGGTTCTTATATCGCTGTTATTTAAACAGCGCCTCGGCTTCTTCCTTCGCGTGATATCTTGCATTTCAAAATACTCATTTAATACCCTTTCTATTTTTTTTTTTTTTTTAGTCGAGTTTTATTACCCGAAGCAATCCCAACAACACGGCGGAGGTTCTGCCTGAGAATTTTTTCTTTACGAAAAATATTTAGAATATTTTCGCCATGCTTGAGCAGTGTTCCTTGTTCTCTGGCCCTTTGGAAAAAAATTCCCGTGTAAACGAAATGTCTTTTTGTCATCAAAGTTAGAATTAAAAGAAAAAGAGGAAATTTACTGGAAGCATATTTGGCACGCGCGCGCGCGAGTTAATACATCATATAATTATTTCAGAATAAAAAAAACAAGAAGTAAGGAAGAGAGAGAGAGAGAGAGAGAGAGAAACTTCTTTCTTTAAGTTTAAAAAACTACATACGTAGTATGTAAAATTCACACAAAAATATATAACCACATAACGTCCAGTCAGATCGTTAAAAGAATTATTTCTTATTGGCTGTGTTCTCACAAGTACAGTTCTATGCGATTTAATATTTAATATTTCTTCGAGAGCCTTTTGATTGTTTTATATTTTTTAATATTTCTTCTTTATTTACTTTAAAGCACTGTTAATTTTTGTACAAAGATACCCTGGAATTTTTCGCGCAATTTCTCAGTGAATGGCATCACAGATTCGTAGAGAAGCTTTTGAAAAAGCGCCGGGAGAATCTCAAGAAGGATATCTCAGTAATGAAAGTCTCACCGGGATACAAAGCTCGCGACGTGAAAAGAGGGTAACAAAATCCGCCGGAGGCGACGCATCTCTTTTCGGTGCATCTCCGAAAATATTCCGACTTTCGCGGAAATTCAATAAATGGAAGATCCTTAAGAAGGAGAGACGGCAAGATAAACGTCACGTCTAAAATAGCGACATCGTGATATTGAATATCCAACTCTCAGCATTGATTCTAATATTATATAACGTGGTATATTCCGTATTGTTAGGTAAAGGAATATTTCGTTATTATTTAGCAATACCACCTGCGTTTACGTTGTTTCTTTTTTCCGCGTATGTCGTCAGCGAGGCTATATTGCACATATCGAGACTAATCTCTGTCCACGAACTGTTATTAGTCCGAGTCTCATTAATTTTGGCATGTGTTTCTCAATATAAATCATATTAAAATATCCCAAACATAATAATCTGTTAACGCATAAGGTTGTAATCAAGAATTTATTTATTTCTTATTTATGCTATGAAAGAATTATACGTGAGATACAAGCAGATCCCTATGGTGTCATCATGACAGTAACATGTGAGAGGTTGCTGATCTCCTTGTCGATTTCGGTAAAATTGTTGCCACCAAAGTAGATATATCGCAATTTGATGAAATCAGCGAAAGCGCCATTATCCACCGTCTGGATGTTATTGTCGGATAGCTTGATATCTTCTAGATTGGAGAGTCCAGTAAAAGTGCCGACTACAATGTGAGACAATTTGTTTCCGTCTAGTCGCAGTAGTTCCAGTTGTGACAATTCTCGGAATGTTTCCGGCTTGAGAACGCTGATCTCGTTCTGCTGAAGATAGAGTCTCTTCAGACCAACCAAGTCATGGAGAAGTGCTCTAGAGACGCTCGTTATCCGATTGTCATTTAAGTAAAGATCCTCCAACTTGTTCAATCCTCGAAAGGCACCGCTCGGCAAATCTACCAGTCGATTGTAATCCAAATGGAGGCGACTCAGTTCGGTTAACCTAGTGAAGGAACCCGGGGCAACGAGAGTGATTTTATTGTTATTGAGCCACAGATATAGCAACTCGGGATTCAGATTTGAAAAGGATTCTGTCTCGATCGCTTCGATATCGTTGTGACCCAAGTAAAGCCACATCAGACTTGATAGACCGGCAAACGAGTCTTTCGGTATCGAATTGATCTTGTTGAAGATCAACGACAGCGACTGCAGGTGTCCTAATTCAGCGAACAAGTGCTCCGATAACGGTACCACGTTATCGTCCAAGTGGAGACGCTCCAAATTGGGCAAACCGCGGAAGGATCCCCTCTTCAACACGGATATCCGATTGCCTTGATTCAGATACAAGTGCGTCGCCGTCACGTTCTTGAAGGCATCTTCTCGAATTGCCAAGAGATTCAGGTCACTGATGTCCAATCGATCTCCGAAACGACGTTGCGTAACTTCGACAAGTATTCCTTTATAGTGGCAGACGTTGTAGCCGTCGATGATTCGACAGGTTGGCTCTTTCACCTCCGACGAGGCCCTCGCTGAGAGGAACAGGACAACTTGCGAGAAAAGCAGAAGAAGAAATCGCGACATCGTAAGAGAAACGAATCGAATGTCGACTAATCGAATGATATGGATGCATTCGCTTTATAAGTTTTGTCTTTTGGAGAGAGTGAGCGCGATTAGATAGTGTGTGACTTTTGGCACTGATTATCGCTATGGTTGAACAAAATTATCGTGACTGCATTCTCGGAAGGGGAATCGGTTTCCGCGTGGATATGAAATGTCGAAGTTGAAGATAAGAGAAACATGACTTCAATTTTTAAATGACACAAAAATTCCTGGTTTTATTAAATGCTGAACTTGCGTTTTCTTCAGACTTTTTCAGAATTTCGAGAGAGTCAAAACGCCTAAATTAATCGTATTAATTAAAACGCGGGATATCTTGCAAGGCTTTTAATAATCTCAGATTTAGCAAACCGCACGCATTGTCGATGGCAGGTTGTTCGCCACTGATTATCTGTAACGAGCAGTAGAAAGTACGTAATAGTCCAGTGAGCACCCAGGACAGTGAGGCGATTGTGGAAAGTGGAGTGAAACGGTAGAAAAAACAACGACATTGTATAAGAACAAGCATCCCGAAATAGATAATCCGTTTACCCTTATAGGTAATCATATTTTTCATTGATCCCGTATTATATTTATTTATGGTCGCAATACATTATTAAATAGTAGTGTCTTTTAACTTTTTGAACATGGCCGGAGACACTACCGCGTCTCCTGATATTTATTAACGTAAATAAACCACACGAAATGTCCAACATTTCGACGTAAGACGTCTTGTGTCTATTTCCATCAATTGATTGACTTTAATCTCAACTTTTAATTAATTTTTTATCTTTTTCTAATCTTAGAACTAGGAAGAAAATAAAAAGCAAATTGAGCCGAAAATAAGTTAATCTATGTTAAAAAATGAATTCAAAATGTTGTGTTAATCATTATGTATAAAAGATATTTTAATACATCCAGTGTTATATTAAGGTATGTATACTGAAAAAAAGACTTATCAACAGTATTATTTTAATTTAAAATAATCTTTAATGACAGCATTAATGTGTGAAACAAATAGAATATTATTCAAAGAAAATTTTTATTTCATTAATAGTGTTATTGTGAATTAACAAAATTATATTCAATTAAAATAATACTGTTGATACGTCATTTTTTTAATGTGTTGACAAAAATGGACTATAATAAACCAGTACGGTAAAAATTTTATAAAATAACTTTTTTTAAATAAGAACCCTATATTCAAGCAGATCTTAGTACTAAAATATTTCTTGTGTAAATTTATACTCGTATACATTCTGATTCTACATATCGCGAAATGCTTTTCCGGACTTAAAATGTATTCGTGTATACGTGAGAACAAGAATAATATCATGTATTAAATCGTGCAAGAAATTTAATAATTCTTTTGTGCTAATTATCTTTTAATATTAATTGTCATATGTTGATAAAATCTAAAAACCGCAAATATTTGGTTGGAAAAAGTATTACTTCGATCGAAATTGGATCTAGTACGGATGTTCTTACAATTAGGCTATCAAGCTCTTAGTAATGTTCTTCGCAATAACCCACTACCTAATTTTTTATTTAGTTGAGGATTAAAATAATATTGCTTATAAATAATTAAAAATCACTAAATAGACAAGATGATTCATAGTGAAGCGAGATTTATAATGAAAAAAGACTAGATTTGCTTTCAGTTCTTATTGGGAAATATTATTTTATCAATTTACATATTTTTGATATGTACTTTTTGCAATGTTTGTACTTAAAACAAATAATTTTCGAAAATTTCGAGAAAATTAATTTTTAAATTTTAATTTAATATATAACTTCTAAAAAAATTTTACCCAAATGACATCACATTTTAAAAGAAAGCTCAAAATACTAATTCAGTCCATGCATGGGCGCAGAATAAATTAATGTGATTCTGCTTACATCCCGATTTTAGATGTGCGCTCTTTAAGAACTTTTTTTAGGATTATTAATTGTCGATCGACTCGCATGAAGAGTACATTGATTGGCACACAAGAGTATACTAAAAAAAAAAGAAAAAATGAAAAAAAGGTTTTCTGTTTTAAATACCGGTATTCAATAAAATGACATTTTTAGAATATAATTTTTTTATTGATAATCTCTATTCAATTTTTATAAAGTTACATATAAATATATTTATTCACAATTTACTTAATAACACATTTTTTAATGTTAACATTAATACAATTGAGAAAATCAAATGATTCATGTATCTTGCAAGTTATATAGGTTTTTTTCAGTAAATATAATCAATTAATATAATCAAATCTCTAACAAAATCTCTATATAATAAACATATATTACGTATTACTCAAAAAGAATACAGCCTTAGTACAAGCCAAGCATAACTTTTTTGTAAAACGATAAATTTAAATATTAAATAATAATTTTGAAAATTTTGGTCTCATTTCTAAAAAGAAAAGAGTTGCAATAAGTGAAAAATATAAGAGAAAGTGCGCGATTTTCTCACCTCAAAAAGAATACATGTACTCTTAAAACGTACAATCGGTAATCTTAATTTTTTCTCAAACGGCGTTTATTTCTGTAATGTACTCCTACCGTCAAAATTTATACGTTAATTTCGATTGGCGAACCTCGAGGGATTAGAAGATTCGCGATCAATCTAGACGAAACTTTTCGAGAAGAATTTTTAGGAACAACTCGTGATGAATTCCGATGAATCACAAATGATTTGACGAAATGTATTTGGGCCACATTTCCAACTGCATCGAGAGATGAGATACAAATATGTACGTATGTACTGCGGTGAGTGATTTTCAAGGCTAGTGGCGTCTCGCGAGCGGTGCCGAGAAACTTTCTAAGATATTGGTGAAAACATCAGAAGAGCGATTCGCCTCTCGCTAGCGAGGTCATCGAACGATGTTACATCCCACTCACTCGCTCGCTCGGTTTCTCGTTCCGCGTACTCTGCGGTCATTCGGCCGGTTAGTGACAAAACAAAACGAGCAATAATGAAGATGCATAAACTTAAACCAAACGATAGAATTAGTCTCTCTCTCTCTCTCTCTCTCTCTCTCTCTCTCGCGCTTGGCAACTCCTCTCTTGAGAGAAGACAATAATGATCCACACTCTATCATCGCACAAAAAAAAGGAAGACGCACGATGGTAAATGTGCGAGCATAATTGCAGCTAAGTTACTCGACGTATTCGTGTACCGGTTAGAAAAGCCAACGATTATATTGAAACAATTTTTATTTCCGTAATTGCTTTGGTTCTTTCTGACAACTGCCGATTTATACGGGATCTACAATCTAGAAGTCGTAGCGATCGTAGGGTCTTAAAAAAAAATCGTAAAAACTGACAAATCACAATCGATTATTCCTCTCATGTTCAACTGGTTAGTTCTATTGTAGACCCTGCCTGAGTTTTTACGAGATTTGTCATGTATTTTCTTTAATTGTTTGAACAAGGCAGCGTTACAATGCTCAATGTGTCGACGTCCATGCATCGGTGAATGTCATCTATAATGGCCACATTACATCTCGCCATGGCAAGTAATTGACATTTGTCTTGTTATATTCTTAATTGATTTTTGATTTACTTGGAGAATCGCACAACATGGACTTCCACGTTGCTCATAGAGCAACTCTAATTTACATAAAACGCCTTATAAAGTCTGAATGATCAACTTTGGAATGAAAAGAAACATTTCTCTAATTTCTCCGTAGACGAGTTCCGATCGTTGACAATTTCTTATCGTGACTTATCCTTTTCTTATGATTTTGCAATTGGATCTGGGACACCTATCGTGGAAAAAGTCCAGAAGGGATTCCGATCGTAATTATTCAATTATTTCCTAGATTTCTATTGTGTTTTCTAGGAAAAACGGAATAATTCCGATCGGAATCCATTCCGACTTGTTCCATGATAGGGGTCCTGTATACGCGATATTGAATGGAGATTATTTATTTATTAAAGATCACTTGTATATTTTCACGGGGTATATTTTCCTCACTGAACAGTGAAAAATGTTTCACATCACGATTGACGTTGCGATCTTGACATTCTTGACAGGCGTGGCAAGAAAGTTACCACCGTCGTGGTACCATTCTTATGAAACCGATGGAGGTCGGTCTCGCTTGCGTTAGTGCTC
The DNA here is from genome assembly GCF_001594065.2 of Cyphomyrmex costatus. Lineage (NCBI taxonomy): Eukaryota > Metazoa > Arthropoda > Insecta > Hymenoptera > Formicidae > Cyphomyrmex > Cyphomyrmex costatus. The sequence continues at coordinate 420,220 of NW_017277125.1, read as the reverse complement.
CTCCGTGTAACCTTTTACATTTTGCGCAAACGATATTTCTCCGCGAGCCACGGATAATAAAGAAATGTATATGCAGATGTTTTCCATAGTATACAAACTGAACCGAAAAGCTGAAAAATAAGGAGCGAGTGTGAGAGAAGTAAGATTTAAGGAATAAAAAGGGAGAAAGAGAACGCGATAGAGATCGCTTCATCTGCATACAGCGCTCTTATAAATCACACGTTACGAATAGAGAACACGCAAGCTTCTATACCGTTTTCAAGCCGATTTGATGTTATGCGCTTTCAAACGTGTCGGGCGCTTCTGCTTTTATCTATATATACGAAGTGAGATTTTAATTTTTTATTTTATTAAAACGAAGAAAGTTACGATCTTGCTGCGGGTGCGAGATAGTTCTAGTATCAGAAACGTCGTGTTTTCAGACCATCGACCAAAAGTACATCCGAAAAAAACTGATACTACACCAAGAGAAAGTTTTGATATTTGTAAGTACGATTACATTAATTATGATTATTACTACTATAATATTATTATAGAATAATGATAATAATAATATCAACAACTATAGTTGACAGCTCCGGAAAAGCGGGCTACAATTATTATAGTTATTATTATCGTAAAAATGGTTGAAATTACTGTAATTTAATTATAATTTATAATATATTAACAATTACTTTGTGGTAATAATAAATATAATTATAGTCATTTTTGGATTATCAACTATATTTTTATTGAAAGAATTATAGTTATTATTACTAACACATTATGGCAGTAATAATGTAATATAGTATAATTACAAATACCAAACATTTTTCTTTAAGTGTAAGCAAGTGTAAACGCAGTCATGATATTATCAACAAACAGATATTAAGGATCGATCGTTTTGAAAGAGTGAATTTTGAAAGGAAAAGGAAAATTTCGAAAATGTTGCAGTCATCGACTCACCAGAATTACTATGCCCGATAACGTTACCGGTAGCGGAATGAACCGCATTAGTAGCGGCGTTCGCGACTTGTTTTAAGGCGCTTATCACCAGCATAGCTCCCGTTGACTAACGGCCCGTCGTGATCAGCATCTGACACGGACACGAACGCACGCCCGCGTCGCGGCACACCGAGGACTCTGGCACCGCGAGACTTGGCGAGTAACGGCCTCGGAAAGGCACTGAAACGACCGTGGAAGCGGCTCGACGCGGACTGGGCTCGGCTTGGAGAATGTCTAAGCGCGCGCGAGCAACAACGTGAAAGGGAGTCGGAGTCGCGGAATCAGAGTCGTGGTCGTGGTCGTGGTCGTAGTTGTGGCTGTGTCGTCATCGTCGTCTCGCTTAGTCCCCTTCCTCAGAGTTTCACCTTCACGGAAGTCTTCTCTCGCCGCCGATTAATGCTGCCGACGACTCTTCGACACGCACTGTGACGCGTGATGCGTTACGTGGACGTTGTTTCTGTCCGTAGCAGCCCGGAAACTAATATTCGTAATATCGCTGATATATCCGGAGACTTTATAATTAGGGAGCGTGTGTACGACAGAAAATTCTCTAATTCTCTGTAGAAAGTGATGAGAAATTAATATCAAGAAATAAATAGAGAATTTTATATACTAAAAAATAATAATTTTTTGGTTGAAAATTAAATATATTTATATTTCTTTCTTCTAACTTGATAAAAAAAAAGGTTGTTCCTGAATTAAAGTGAGCAATTTTTGATCGTAATTACGGACAGGGAAAATTAAATAAAGATATTCATGCGGTGTCCTATTCTAATTTTAATATAGTTATTGAAGACATATCGTATCGGAGTAAAATGGCAAGAGTCCATCGACAACGCAAGACATCAAATATTGTAAATTGTGAAACTCCACATTTCTTGTAAAATTGTATCAAAATACAATTATGATTAAAATAAGTTAGAAAAACGCGAAGAGTGACTCATTTTAAGATGTTGACAATAAACAATTTAAAATAAGAATTTACTAATTCTTTTACTATTTAACGAATGTTGGCTCGTAGCCCTGTTGTTTTAATTATTTTTTTAAAATATCAACTTCTTAGTCTCATAAAGATAAAGGATAGGACTCAACACAAAAGTCAATACTCTTTTTTGATCTGCCTACTTCGTCAATATATCATTAAATGGGGTAAAAGTGAAAAATGTCTATATATTTTCCAAAAATTAAGATAGAAAATTCTTTCAGGGTTCATTTTGAAGATTAACATAAGGGATAAGTATAAAAAAATCGTTATTTAATTTCAAAATGGCGGATTCAATATGTCATATGAGAACTAAGTATAAAATTTTCTTAGATCTCTTTTAATGAAATTCATATTTTAAGAGATTTACATAGTCGCTGATCGAATCTGTAATCAAAATTTTAACATTCAAAATGGTAGATCCAATATGATGTACTAAAGTGTAAAATACTTTTAGATTTGAATGAAATTTGTATTCTAAAATGTAAACAATATATTAAATAAGAGTTTCTAGGATTGTAAATGTGAAAGCACACGAAAATTAATATTTTGTGTTTTTTTAAAACGTATAATTGAAAAGAGGTTGAAACGCATTTCGTAAAATTTTTTGAAGCAGAGATGGAACAAAGTGCTTCACACTGTGCACAAACAAAATGTTCTGTAATATTTTTTATTGACAACAACGATAGCATAGTAGTGTAGTTGACATGGGAAGCAAATCCCCAACCCTAGTTTATAATCAAACTTGTAACGAGGCGATACAAGGGCTGACTAGCACCGTGATTCTTTCAACGATACATCAGTATTGTTATCGTTGAAAGCTGTTTTTACCATATACTATGTACGCAATGGTACCGAACTGTCGTTAAGAGTTACAGAATCGGAGTACTGGAACGCAATTAAGGCCAAAAGTATTATCTAAATCGTTTGTTTACGGGAACTTATGCTCATTTGGGGGGGGGGGGGACGACGGTAGCTTTTAGCAGAGTTTTCATGAACATTTATTAATGGTAAATTCAGCTCACATATGTACATTGATTCTGCTTTGATACTGCACTGGCACAATGTGAGTGCAGAATCACTTTGGTACTATATCAAATTGCACTGTCAGTGCAATATTTCTTGGACTCGTTCAATTCGTTCGGTTGGTCCAAATAAGATAATTTGTACGCATTGATACAGTGCGCACAATTCGCATGTGTATGTGGCACCAAAAAAGTTCGTACTCTGTGCGTATACTAGTGTATGTTCTGCTATAAGAGACCGCTATAAGACGAATCCGCTATAAGAGACAATGGCTGTGTTAAACAGAGAAAGTAGTTTTGCAACTGTTGTAAAATTCTTCAATATATTGAAGGTTTACATATTTAAAACCATAAGGAATCAAAAACAAAAACCAATCGTATTGAAGAATCTTACAATAGTTGTAAAGCTGCTTTTTCTGTTGAACGCAGCCAATTATATAGATATGAATAGATCCTAGTAAACTTCTTACAACACTTGGACACGGCAAGGACATCTCCGCGGTATTCACTCACAGATAACAGCGCTGCAACGTATAAGGTAGAATCCAAAGTCATCCTGCATCTCGATGACTTGCGCGGATCTTCCCGCTCTTGAAAGAAACCTTCTGCATGATTTAATTAGCACTACTATCATCGGATTAGTCGCTCATAATCTTGAGAGTTCTGCTTGACCACATTCATCTCGCGTATCCGAGAGGTAAATTGGGAATCGTGCGAAACCCCCTCCCCCCCCCTTGCAGAATTCATTCAAGGTCACGCAGCTTTGACAGCTTCGAGAAGAAAAGAGAGATTAGGCAGAAAGGAATTGCTATGACGCGACGCAAACAGTTGCATGCAATCGACTGAGCAGTTTGCTTAGAAGGTACCTTCAGGACTTTCTCGAGCAACCTTTAGCTCACCGTCACCGTCGCCGCGCCGCGCCATTCCATCTCTTTACATTTCCATTATCTTTTTCTTTCTCTTTCATCACCGTGCAATTCCTCGATCGAAGCAACCTCGGGAGTTTCGAATCGGTCATTTAATAAAATTTTTCTCATTATTTATTGATTATTCATCATGTGTTCCAGTGTATTCTTGTTATGCTTTGCTCGTCTGGTTTTAATTTTATATGACACGCTCCTTCAGATTGTTTAACGGTTGACAACGAAGAGACATACTCGGGAGACACGGTATACATAATAGTGTCTCGTGTTAAGAGCAAGCGCAACGATATCGAATCTTTATACGTGAGCCATCGAGTTTTTCAGTACAACGGATCTCAATAAGGGTAAAACTGATCCAAATTCTAAATAGGCTCACTCGACAGCTTTCGCCCAAAATATATATAATGAAAGTGTTTTTATTTTTTCTCTATGTGCCCTACGAGTGGAGGTATTGCGACACAAAGTCTGAATGTGCGAAACTTTATTTTCGTCGTTGTCGTTGTCATGCAATGTGGGAGAAACTTTCTTTTGGAATTTTAGGCGTAAGAATAGCAAATGTGGTGCTATACTGCTGCTAGTGATACTTGATCAGCGAACGTTGCAAGCGCTGCGACGATTCTGCACTATTCTGTACATTTTATACATTCTACATGTGACCAATATTTCATGTGTCGAACTTTTTAAGCCAGTTGATTGGCTCCAAAACAGAGAGATTTGAGAATCTCTCTTTCCCGCAACCAATCAACAGCTTTGAGAAGCTCAATTGTCAACTAACACATCAAATATTAGACACACTCTGCAGAATTACAAGTAAAGTTCAAGATCACGCGATCGCGGAGGAGTCGAATGAGTGCAAATATGGATAAAGGTATACTATAATAACTCCAGTCATCTCAAATTTTAATTGATAATGAAAAATACATTCAATCAATGCGTTTTCGCGTAAAAATAAAGATTTGGCAAAAAAAAAACATTCCGTCCCATGAATCGAAATATTTATCATTAAAGTCGACGATTATTTAGCTTAAGAAATTTGTCATAACAACACATCGGGAAGATGGAAAAGAAAGAACACTGACGCGAAGCTTACCGTGATTCACACCAGTTTGCACGAAGTATACTCAACGACGAATCAAGGATGCTCGAGAAAAAAATGTCAGCTGCATTTCACGACGCGTCCCCGTATTACAACGCCAGAAATAGTTAAGATTTAGCTCTCGACTGCATTCATTTGCTAACTGTAGCTTCTCGTCGCGTACCGTTCTCAAGCAAACTTGTTAATTGCGTGCTCGATCTACTCGACGTTCATATAATGGAGTCGTGACACGTCTGATATCGTGACGAACAAATTAAAGTGGCAGGATTTAAAGGATGAAAGATGAAGTTCGTTAAAGAGAGGCTCGCGTGTGCGCTCGCACACGTGTGAGAGAGAGAGAGAGAGAGCTTAGATGAGAACGATATAATATTCATACATTTCATTCATATTTTAAGACCGTCTTAAATAATGTTTTAAAATGATAATATTGTTCTGATTGTGTGGCTTATAATATATCAAAATTGCACTTAAAACTGTTAAATATATAAGAACTACGAATATCGTTCTTACAGACTCTCTAATAAGAAACAAGATGTGTTCCGTATGTGCGCAGGGTTTCTATAGTTGAAACCAAATTACGCGACAGAAAAAGACATGCATATTCTCTCTCTCTCTCTCTTTCTCTCTCTCTCTCTCTCTCTCTCTCTCTCTCTCTCTCTCTCTCTCTCTCTATCTCTCTCACAGTTGTTAAAACAGCGAATCAATCAAAAGTGAATGTTTTATGTCCAGACTTTTATTAGAGTCTTTAACAATGCAAAGGATAAAAAGAGTAACGAGCGAGTAAAATATAGTAAAATAATAGAGACGTTATGAATTCGAGACTATTCAAATCTAGATGCTGCTTTGAGAGAGAGAAATTTCGCGTAACTATAATATACAACCGTTCCTTTTTACATTAATATAAATTAAAACGTGAGTCCATATGCGTAAAATTAGCATTGCCTTTTTTAGGGGGTAAAAAATACTGTGCTACGTTGTGTTAGGTTTGTGGTACATTGAGTTTTAAGTTGCGTCTCATTGCGTCAGAAGCATCGAGGATATCGAATATTGCATACATAATTGCAAGGTCTATATCTATCGTAAGAACAACGCGGAGGCCGGTGCTACGTCGCGAATACCAATTTGAATAAACGCCGATTCTCTAAATTAATTAGACAGAATGATTACGATTTAAATGAAATATCATACAATGCTAGGACTTCATTTCAAATACTTTATTGAGAAACGCCTTGAGCGATTACTCCGGCCAAAGTTGGGATAATTGTTAACTGGATAGTGATATGTAACACGATTAAGGTTGAGTTATCGAGAAAGATGGAAAAAAGGACGATGAAGAATAATATAATGAAATTTGCCGTAAGGCGTGCGCGTGTGAAAATGCCATGTTTCTTTAGCAAAATTAATTAATTGAATTAATTTGTCGGCGCCTGATGTTCCGGTGTTCAAAAATAAATTTAATCAAGATTAAATTTATATTTTCATTATACACGCGGTGCCCTGGAAGTATTAGGCGCATTTCAATACTCAAATTTGCAATTAAAATATCTGAAATTCAATTTGCCGTTAAGTAGGTCGGCTTGGTTCGAGTCTTGCGGAAGACGATCACTAGTTTCTCGCGCATCAATACAATCGCTCTAGACTTTAACGTCGCGCAAATGGATGATGGATCGACATACTCGAGAAAGATAAACCTCTAGAAAAAGAAGCTGCTGTGAAAAATGTATCATTTGGGTGCAGTATAATAACTTGAAACTCGTTAATATTAGCGAATTATATACAGGCATTTGTAAAATAGAGAAATATGTAGGCAGCTGTATTTTACGCGATCGCTCATTCCTTTTATCGATCTTTAATATAAAAGGCTATCTAATAATAAGTTTTCCTTCGTAAAAACTGTCTGCGTCACTTGCTCCTGTAGAGTAAAATGTCATGCTTTTGGATATTTGCGATAACAGTTACGCAAAGTACGACACTTGTGCCCTGACATATAAGTTTGTTCTCTCTCTCTCTCTCTCTCTCTGAGACCGTCATATCGTATCGGCAACAACTCTATTTCCTCAAGTGTCCTGGATCTGAGTAATGAGCTTTATAATCAGATTAATCCACGTTGGGAAAGGAGTGTGTTCGGGAGATTTTTTTCTCCCATCTCAAATTTCATTTTCCGTTAGATGAATACGTTCATTATGCGAAATCGCGATGATGCAAACTTTCAATTATTGCTATGCGATAATCAGGAACATTATTGGCGAAATCGGAGGACTGTCTTGCTTCGAGCGGTAAAGGAATTGGAGTGTTCACTGAGTTATTGGGAAAGAATGACACTTGACCGAGACAATTTTACGGTGATGTGATTCGGGTTCAAAAAGTCAGGATGTTTCAACGGTACAGAAAAATGTGTTAAACGTTGTTTGAAAGTTTTTGACAGGGGCTCCAATATCGCAACGGATATTGTTCTGTTTACAGGAAAGCTCCGTTTCATTGTTTTTTGTTTCGTTCCCAAAGAGAGATCGACGATAAAAGCTCCATAAGAAAAACGCGCACACATATCTATAAATACCTATATAAGTGCACATATCACGTCAATCCTGGTTATTTTTTGGAACAAAATCACTCGATTCAGCTAAGAATCCTCGTTCAATGATGTTACTCTCCGTAGTTATTAAAAAAGCAATCCTTTTTTCATAAAAAAAAAATATCAATTTCGTGAAAGTGATGCAAAAATTTGTGCTATATTTCCTACTCTTAGGCTGGTATTCACAGTTAATTCTTATTTTAAGGCCGTTTTAAGTAATGTCTTGAGATGCTAATGCAGCTCTCTAATTGGTTTATCATATCTTAAGACTGCACTTAAGACAATCTTAAATATAAGATTCGACTATGAATACTGGCATTAGACACGTCGGGTTTTAAGAATTTTGTCTTTAGAAATATATTTTTTGAATTTCTATATCTTTTCAAGCTTTTCCAAGTCATTAAGCTTAAAGATATAGAAATCCAAAAAATCAGTCGCTCAGAAACAATTCTTCTATCCTTATTATTCATATCTACTAGTCACTCGTACTAGCAAAATAAGATTTTTCTTAACTCATAGGGGACTCCATTGCTCAATCTATTATAATGTGGATAATCTCGCTCGGTTACAATAGTAGAACAAGTTTATAACAATAAATAAGATCAATCTTCAAACAAGATACACTCATTATTATGCATATTAAATATTTAAAGTTGCGGTTAATTATATATTGCTGTTTACATGCATCACCGTTCGCTTTATGCGTTATTTCAATACGTGCTCGTATAAAACATTTCTTTCGCGACTCGAAACCCGAGCACTCATATATACATCGCCATTAGCGATTGTTTATATACCCAATTAGGTCGTAATTAGCTCGTTCGATGACTGCATAAAATATAGAGCAAAATTTTGACAAGCGTATCATATAACATAACAAAACTGAATGGCGTATCGGTATAAAAATGTCTGATACATGTAAATGGATAAAGTTTTTCCAGATCAATCTTTTATCCGAATAAATAACGAATAATCCATTATTAAACGAGATTAATCCCAATATTCTCTTAAAACGAGAAGCGTATCGATTCACCAATTACAGTTTTACCAAAAACGAGAAATAGAAATGTGTAAATGTAATAAATCTAAAATACAAACCGATTGTTGAGCGGGTCTGAGATTGGACGATCGGATTGTTATTCGCTTCGGCGTCTGACTGTGGACGATGATCGGACGTGATGATGGTTGTTGAAATAGTATTATTAATGGTATTGATACTGCCGGGCATGGACGTTGTCGATGTTGTCGAGGCAGTCATTGTCGTCGAGGACGGATTTGTAGCGTTCGTAACAGGCTTCGAAGACCAGGAACTGCAAGTGTCACAGCCTTCGGCGGAGCGTGTTGATAATCGACAGCAAGACCAACGTTTTCCGCTCCACAGTCCCGCATGATAACGCCCGCTCAAGCCCGAATTCTCGCTGCATACTATAAATAAGTAGTCGCTCGCAGATTGTTCTTAAGAAGGATATATTGCGCTTTAAATACCAAATTATAGCATGACTTTACACTCGGAATTGATTTAATAGATATTATTCAAATTTTACTCTGCAATTTTATCGCAATTCGTACATTTTAAAAAACTTTAGTCACGCATATTGTATGCACAGCATCATAATACATTTAAAGTCTTACAGATTACATTATCTGACACGGATTTGAAATCAGGATCGGAACCAAGTGATTCTTATAGATTTTTTGCCACTGAAAATAATCCATACATAAAATTGCTCTATTACGTCAGATTTTCGAAAAAATTGAACCTAAAGATGACAAAAATAGCAGTTTTTGATACATATGAGCTAAAATATGGAAAAAAAAAAAAAAAAAAAAAAACCGTGATGATAGAGCAATTTTATTTACGAATTTGACGACCAAAAATCTATAAGGGTGGGTTCAAATCTTGACAGAAAAACAGAAAGCAACAGTCAATCAAAACTTGCATTGATAGTAAGTAGTACAGAAAGCTGCAGAAAGCCGAAACCAGCGACTATCAACGCGAATGTTCTGACAGGCTGCCGCTATTCTGCTTTCTATTTTTCAGGTCTAAACCCACCCTAAGAATCATTTTGTGATCTAGAAAAAAATTTAAATTCGTTGGGCAGTGTTATTATTGAAAACCGTCATCTACGAACATATATATTTTTTGTATTTAAATATACAAAAAATTTTTTTATTTGGAAAGATTTATCACGCTAGTTATGAGGGAAAGAAAGATGTGGAGGAAGAGGTAGACTTACCAGCGCGTATAGCACGTATCCATTCGGCACGATCCTGTTCGCGAGCGGCGAGGAGATAGAGGGTGTACTCTTGACCAGCTTCCCGATATCCCACTTGAAAAGGCAGACCGGATGGTATTCCGCCACCACCGCCAGCGGTGTCGCCGCCACCCGCTACGTCGCTGACAGCACCTCCACCATTTCCGAGACTGGCCGTCTCCACTACGTGGACGCTCTCCACGGCGATCCGTCCGCGTTCCTTGCGGCGCTGCAACAATTTCTGATCTGATTAGCATTAACAGCCGATTCATTTAAAATCAAATGGTGCAGTTGATACCAACGACTTTGATTGAACTAGGCTGAACTCAAAGACGGAGCTTGTTAGAGAGGGGAAGGAAGAGGGAGGGAGGAAGGGAGGGGGGAGAGAGAGAGAGAGAAAGCATTTATTTATTGAGAGCGCTTTGGGACAATATCGCCCCAGGCGCATATAGGAAATTACATTATTATGACATAAGACAATGATACAAGGTCTTCCATTAAAAGGTTTTATTTTAAATTTTGTACCTCTGTTATAGATGGAGTTGTCATATTTGACAATTGTCGAGTAAAAATTATGCGGTTCATAACAATGGATCGATATTTGCTTAGAACGTATAGAAATAGTAAAAACTCACTTCACGGTGAAAATTTCGCGTAACGGAGACTTCAATTGGCCGTCTAGATCGTGCGATTCGACACTATTGGATTTTTTCCTTTGGTTATGTAAAGGATAAGATTTACACAAATGCTCCGCAAATGATACAGGCGCTCAAAGACAATATTCAAACTGTGGATCGTAATAGTGCAAAAACGTGATGAAAAATTTCCTCGAAGGAATAACTATATTTGTGAGAAAAGTCGAGGTGGCCATTTGGCTGATATTGTGTTCCACAATCTGTACTTTGTATCTCAACATTTTCAAAAACTATCTTATTCGTTTTTTTATTCATTTAAAATGAAACCTCTTAGTAGAAGACCGAGAAATATCTAGTGTAAATTAAATTAAAAAATGTCTTAAAAGTAAACAATATATTGTAAAATGACAATTAAATTAAAAGGAAATAAACGGGAGGGGAAGAGGAGAGAGGCGTGGGAAGGAGGGAGGAAGAGAGAGGAAGAGAGAGAGAGAGAGAGAGAGAGAGAGAGAGAGAGAGAGAGAG
>NW_017277125.1:371700-409210 GCF_001594065.2 Cyphomyrmex costatus | reverse complement strand
GAGAGAGAGAGAGAGAGAGAGAGAGAGAGAGAGAGAGAGAGAGAGAGAGAGAGAGAGAGAATGTCAAGGACAATATATATTACATAATGACATTATTATCGGAATTAGAAGTCTTGTGGAAGTGTCGGATCTTATATAGTGATATTCGTTGACGAAGGATGTACTTAACACACGGATGTTGATTTTTATCAACCAAAACCATATATTCTAATAAGATATTCGTAGCATAATAGAAGTGGATCTATCATCGAAATATTGGTATGGTATATCTACGTAATTTACGAACGAGACATTCAATGACTTTTCTCGGAAATATTTCTAGCTAACAGAATTCATAGGGGTTCATGCAACATGGATTTTCTATCTGATGACGGACTGACTAATCCTAATCAATTAAACAAAAACGGAACGAAAGGGAGAGTATCTGAATTCGGCTCTCTTTACCTCCACGATGTACGGTAGAGCGAGCGACGCGGTGAACAGGATGACCAAGTCGGTAGGATCCGCACGTGGATCACTGCGTCAAGGTTGGCCGCAAAGTCCGAGATCAGTATATGACAGATGATGCGTGTGAAAGACGATTTTCTCGGATCGGAGTGACACGAAAAGATCGAGATCACAGCTGATCACAATTAGTCTACGAGGGATGTCGTGTAGATGGTTTCGATAGGTATTCCGATTGGTGGCTCGCGAATCAGATTCGACACCAAGAGAACGGCTAAATTACGTTCGCGGGTGTCCCTCTGTTTTGTTCGTCGTCCGAGAGAGAGGAGGCGGCGGGGGGCGGAGAGAGAGAGAGAGAGAAATATATGAGAGATTAAAACGTTATAGACTCGTCCGAGGAATCGTCAATTTGTAGAACGATACCAAGCGCGAAATCTAAAGATCGTGCGTCGTCGAGACCGACCTCGAACGACGGCCACTCTGACTGAGCAGCATCGACGACGAAGAAGCGGAAGGAGAGGTAGGAAAATTCACGAGGGGCGCCTGCGCCACTAATTTTATAGGTACACGGTGTATGTTATCCGCCATCTCCTACCAAAAGTAGGACCTCCCTACTATTGTACCTCGCGCGCAACACGGAGATCGGAGATTGGTATTAGTTATATGATCATACGCGTTATTGAGAAACGGTCACCCTGCTCGTTGTTCAAAGAGTTGGATTACAAATCTTACAATTTTAATGTGATTAATATTATACATAATCATATATATAAATTTAATTAGCTATTAATCGTAACATGCCTAATATTGTTTTTATCCTTTTATCCCTTTAATAAAAATATTATTCAACCTCTGAATGAGCTTTCGTTTCTTGGATAAAATCCAATCGGGCGTGTCATAATCGCCTAATTGTTGCCAAATAATTACCTACTAATTTAATTAGCTTAATAGCTAATTAAATTTATGATTAATCATAAAATTATAAGATTTGTAATCCAACTTTTTTGAAATTTCAGATTCTGTAATAAAATTATAATAAATAAATCTTTTCTAAGTATATGTGTGCATTTTGGGCAAAACTGTAAAGAGGAAAGTTTTCAAAAGAGAGATGGATAGTATTTGTGATGCCTCTTGGAAACACGTAATTGCTCGTCCATTATGAACATAGTGACCCAAATATTGTACCGAATTTTATACATAGCGATTGCTTGTTAAACAAAACTTAAAAATTTTCTTTTAGTAAATTGTTACTAAAATCACTGACAACATTGATGGATTAAAACAACTGTCGTGCTCGATAGATGTACGTCTCGTTAGCGTAAACAAATTAGCATAAATGAACAACTAATGTTTATTTCGTTTACATAAAAAAAAAAAATACAACAGAAAATGTGATTTCTAACGAAGTCACAGGTTGACCGTCACTATGACAAAAGGCAAAACATTCGGATACATTCAAATTACTCACCTCACCATCCCCGTCGTAGTAAATGAGATAATGCTTGGTCAGGACGAACCATCGTTGCTTGTAATTGACCGGAGTAAAGCGCTTTTTGTTCTGAGAACGTTTTACCATGAATCCCTGCCGAATAACATCTCCACCTTTTGACTCTAGCTTCCCATCTTTCCCTGCCATCACAGGAGGGCCTCCCTAGCAACAATAACGAAAGCATCATTTTCCTACACGACAACACGACGGAGTCCCATCGTCGAGGAATGTCGATATTCCATCGCACGAGGAGCTACAATCGATACTTGTTGCACAACACATCCTAATTAGACAGAAAAAAAAAAGTTACATACATATATATATTCGAGGTCTCTCTCATCCGGCTTATCCGGTCTGCTCGAGATAAGTAAAGGCGAAAGAAATTTCTAAATATAGCACCTTTTTCCTCGTCTCATAACCCCCGCTCGCCCCCGTGCGTCGCGTCAGAGTGATGCGGCGCTCGCAGGCGCTCACGTGTCTGATCAGGGTGGCGATTATAACCAACGACACCGTCATCGGAAACGATCCGGGCGCGGCGGAGGCGACGAGACGCAGTGATCGAGAAAGAACGACACGGACACTCCCAAGAGTGGTATATCGAGCACGTCTCAAGTGCGAATTCGAATTCTCCGAATCGCGTCTCTTACCATGCGACGAACGTATGGCCGGTGCGGCTACCACCACGCGATCATCCCGGCATTCCCGGCGCCCAAACAAAGAGTTCACGTGGAACACACACAATCTGTCAAAAACGGGGACGTTTCGCGGCGCCGCGCGGCCGCCGGCGACGTCGGGGAAATTGGCAAGATGTCAGGAAATGCCTTACCACGCTGGTCAACACCAGTTGACGCGGCCCGTGCCCGCCGGCTTCACCTCTGCTTTCATCATGGGATCGAGAGAGAGAGAGAGAGAATATCGGTGAATATCGGAGAGAAAAATGGATCTTGCGAAGATAATCTAAGCGAGACGAGACATTTGTTGACCCGCGTAGCATCGTACCGCCATATGTAACAAGATGGCCGACTAGGATCAACTACGATCGTCTTGTTTTGCTTTACTCGCTGGCTCTTTGTACCTGCTGTCTGCATGGGCATAACACGATACAGATTACGACGATTCCCAGTGTCCACGTCAATTTATGGTTCCTAGGGATCTTCGAGAAATGTCAACATTCGTCCGCCATTTTTTATGGATTTTGTCCGTTAACCTCAAAGGAAGTTGAGAAAGGTACCATAACCTGTTCTGCGGCTTGACGACTCCGCCGCCGATATCGAGGTGTGATACGAGGTGAATCGAGAATGACGGCCCCCGAAGCGATACAGGTCAGCTCTCTGCCGCTGCCGCCCGTCCAATACATCAATCTCTACACGGACGAGAATGTACGGCGTGGACGAGCTCCGCGGCCGCCGCCGCCGATCCACGACAACTATTCCATGTTCAGCAATATGTTCAACGCCGATGACACGATCATTAGACCTCTCGAGGCTCAGGGTATCAAAAGGTTGTACCCGCAACACTTTGATCGTCGGCGCGAGTTGAAGAAGCTGAATCACTCGTTGCTCGTCAATTTCCTGGATTTAATAGACCTTCTTGTCCAGTGCCCTGATAGCCCAAGACGCGCAGAGAAAGTACGCTATATTTTTCATTCAAAAAACTAAGTCCTGTTGTTTTCGTTTAGAGATTTAAAAAACAGCTTTTTATTTTGAAGTGAAATTTTTAATTGAAAAAAAAAAAAAAAAAAAAAAAAAAAGAAAACCAGAATTTATTTTTAAAATGTTTAATATTTGTATTATTTTGGTACTATTTTTCATAGCAAAAAGCATCTATGTTGTTTTAATATCTAATGAGTTGATCAACGAAACTGAATAGAATCTAGTACTTATGCCAGTTTCTACCAACATGGATTAAATTTTATCTCAGTTCAACTTTCCATATTTTTTAATTCTTACTAGAAAATTAGAAAAAAAAATTAAGAGTTAGTGAACTGAGATTAAACTGTTATTGATAGAAATGAGCTTTGTACTATATTTTGATTGTTTACAACTACCTTTATAGATAGAAATCTTTTGACAAATGCAACAATTTAATTCTATTATAGAACAATTAATAATATAGTGTCAAATGTGTTAAAATAATATAATATAAATTGTTTGCTCAAAAATCTGTAAAAATAATTTATTAAGAAGATACGTTGATTGTTGAATTTTTGTCTATTTACCGATGACAAAAATAAAGACTTAATTTTTTTATAATATTATATTGTTCAATCTCTATGGTATGGTTTCATTAATTGTATCTGTTTTTTTTTTCTAACGTGTAACTATATTTTTTAAGTGATTTTATAATTTTATTTAGTATTTAAAACGGCAATATCAATCAATCATAATAGAAGCAATAACATGAGCAACAGCAAATCTCCAAAATGTTTGTTTACTTACTATATATGTTTTTTTTTTCATGTGACGTAGCCTTAAAACTTAAGCAACATTTTTTATTTATTACTGTTTATTGTCTTACATTCTCTACTTTATTAATTTTTAATAATTGACTTAATAATTAAATTACTTTAGTAATTGTGTGTATGTATGTATGATCGATTTGCTCACAGCTTTAGTTTTGCTGCTTTCTACATTTTCCATTGTTCTATGGCCTTTATATGATGAAACAACCGACATTCTTACAGGTTGAGGATCTCAGTCTATTATTTATTCATATTCATCACCTGCTAAATGAATTTCGACCGCATCAAGCCAGAGAAACGTTGCGAGTTATGATGGAACTACAACGTAGGCAACGTCATGAAACAGCGCTGCGTTTTCAGAAACATCTTGATAAGGTATATTTCTTATTAGCATTGAATTTTTTCTTTTCAACCTTCATAATAATGTTTATATATAATGTTCACTATTGTGGCGAATATTAATATTATTCCAGGTTCAAGAAATACTTCAGCATGCCTTACAGATGCTTCCTGATACATCGGAATTGGACTCCAAGCTTGCGATAAACACAGACGCTATAGAATCCATAGACAATTTAGGCTTTGAACAACAAACGCAGGATCCTTGTAGTTCAAGCGATCGTATTATGTGCAAAGTCATAGACGATATGCTTTCCTCGAATGGACTGTTTTAAGATATCGCTCTTTATTTTTTAATGTGCAAATTAATATATCAAGGAATACTCTGAAATAATTGTATATCACGATAATAGATAACGATGTTTTTGAAAATGTTATTAGTTATTTAATAAAAAAAATTATAATATTAAAAAAAAAATACCTTCTTTAGATGTAGGATTCTATGGTAGTCATGAATGTCTAGACATATCTTGTATAATATATATATCCATGCATTCATCTACAAAAACAATACTCTCCACAAATAGAAAGATTTCATATTAAAAAAGCTAATATTTTATTTTTTTATACATTATAATACATAAGTTTGATAAAATTTATATATGTATAACTCAAATATGTTACTCGATGTATATTTTGGATTTAGCAAGACTAAGATTACCATACATGTAATTCAAGCGCGCGCGCACGCACGCGCACACACACACACACACACACACACACACATACACACATTTAACGTTTTATAAATATACCAGTTTATACATAAATATGTGAAGATATAAGTCTAAACACAAAGTTAGAACTTAAAAAACACAGAATATTAATCAATACTTTAGTCCTCAACAATGTAATGAAAGAAATTTGATTTGCAACTGTTGTAAAATTCTTCAATACGGATTGGATCTTGCTTTTGATTCTTTATTAGATTTAAATGTACAAATCATCCATATTGAATTTTACAACAGTCGTAAAGCTGATTTCTCTGCTGAACATAGCTGTAATAATAATTTACTTATTTGTCTTAGAATTAATTAATTTATCTTACTAAGAACCGATTGTGTTCCGGTTTTGGATAAACTATATAATAATTTATCTACTAGATAAAAATAAAAGAGTAAAACAGTAAGGTCCAGTTTCACAACTCATGGTTAACTATGAACAGAGGGTTCAACTTATTTCTCATCTCTTTCCTAGAATTAGAAAGAGGTAAAGAATAAGTTAAGCCTTGATTAAGAGTTAACCGTTAGTTGTTAAATTAGGTCTAAGAGAGTTAAGAGAATAAAAGAGTAAGCTGAAATTCATCGAAAAGTAGAAGAATCCAGCCTAAATCAGTCACTTCCTTTTTATTATTTTCTCACTTCTTGCATTTATTAGGTAAAAAAAAAAAACACCACATAGTATTAAATAATGTTATTTATTGAGATAATCAGAAACATATTTATGAATTTTTTTATGGATAAAATACATGTTTTTCTACATGATAATGATGGATAGAGGGAAAGGAAAGATGGAGAAGAATACCTCTTGAACTCACCTCACAAACAGCAATCACATGAGAGAAGGAGACATATTTCATACATACATATAATAATAAACATGTATCCATCGCAACTCCTCTGAAAAGAAAATATTAATTAATTTCTCCAACTAGTCTCTGCTTCTACATTCGTCCTGAAAGTCTGTAATGAGAAAAAAAAACGTATGTGTGTATCAAGTATTTTATAAGTCTCCAAGTCCCTCCAATTTCCAAGCCTTCCGTTAATATATGTTTCCTATAAAAAAAACGAACAGTATCATAGTTGCTTCTTTATTACTCGTCATCCTTATTTATCGAAAAAACACAGAATTATGAAACATTTTTTCTCACAATTAAATGTATACTTATATTGAAAATATGTACTTTTAATATTATATCATCTTAAATAAAATACAAAGAAATTTAAAAAATTTGAAGAGAGCGATATATGTATTTGTTAACTTTTTAAATGCTTGTGCAAATTAAAACAAAAAATCTCAAATTTTATATATATATGTATAAATACATATATATATATATATAAAATTCGAAATTTATTTCATTTACATAAGCATATATAAAGTTTAATGTTAAATTTATTGTGCGCACAATGGCTATGTTCAGCAGATAAGCAGCTTTGCAACTGTTGCAAAATTCTTCAACATGATTGGTTTATTTATTTAGATCCAGTAAGAAACTAACGGCAAAACTAATCATGTTAAAGAATTTTATAACAGTCACAAAGTTGCTTTTTTTCTGTTGAACAAGGTCAATATTTCTCCTATCAAAAATTATTTATCAAGTGTTTCTTCGATAAAACAGTTGTTATGCATGGCTGCGTTCCCTGTTATGCACAACTCGATTCTGTCAACAGATAAATATCAACAAATATCAATAAATATAAAGGTTTAGGAAGGGAGGAGAGGAAGCTAATTTAGGAATGGCTACAGGAGATTATATTTTTGTAATATCTTAAAGTTTTTTTTTACAGGGAAAAACTATTTCTGTATCTATATAACCGTGCTTCTGTAATTGTGATCGATATATTCATGTTCAGTGACTCAATTGCATGGTTTTAAACTTGAATTCGATAATGTGGCATTTTCATTTTTGTATACGTATTTTCTCGTCGAACTTTCTTCAATTTCTTTAAATAATATCATTTTGATTTTGTGTCCACGAAAAATATCTTCTTTTTTCTTTTTTATATTAGTTCCACCTTCATGTGAAATCCGTCAATCAATATTTTTTTCTTGACATTCTTATATGTCAAGAAAATATATTCGTATGTACCCTATATTATCTGTCTCTTCATAATTTTATATAATAATAATATGAAATATTTTGAATTTTCATTGCAATTCATGTTATAATAATTAAACACAAATATTCATATAAGGCTACAATTGCATCTCCAAATCTCCTTCCCGTATCATTCAAGTATTAATGAATGCTTGGGGAATTATTGATTTTCTGATTTCTGTTTTGATAATTCATCAAAGTCTTCAAACTATCACTTCTGTTATATGTAGCGATGAAGATTAACAAAGTTAAATTTGGTGATAACTTCTTTGAAAATGAATTTTTTTTCATTTGTTGGTATCAGGAAGCAAATAAGTGCTTAACGCCATCACTCTAATTTTAGCTGTTTCCAATTGTAAGGAATTTTATATTTAGTAAAAATTCTTTCGCCATGAACCACGACCTCTTGTTCTGAATCCACCTCTTCCTCTAGATCTGTTGCCTTTAAATCTACCGCGACCTAAAAATGATAAGTAAAATTGATGATAATATAATAAACTAAAATGTTTCCTTCAAATTTCAATACATTTGCCTACTCACCATAATTTGATATGGTTGAACTATATTTACCACTTGGAGGAGTATATATTTCCCTTTTGCTGTTTTTATCTTCCTTACTACGTTTATTCGGACTGTTATCATTTCCAAATGTAATTGGTGTATGTCTTTTTTGGGCAGAATTTTTATCGCTCTAAATGGACACAAATTAACAAAATCAACATATTGCAAGTCAAAGCACTCATGAATCTAACGTTGAAAACTAACATATTGAAAACTAATAACCTTTTTATCGTTAGAAGGCGTTTTCCACGAGAGATGTATTATACTTTTAAAGCTAGGAGGTGAATGAAACAGATCTTTGATTAAAGTATTGATATTATTGGTTGTTTTCAATGCCACAACTTTTAACTGATTTTCTTCAGATTTTAGTTCTTCTTCTGTTTTTCCGCTAATGGCTTCGCGTAATTTCTTTATATAACCTTGAATACCTCTTGCAAAATATTGTAATCTTAATCGGAATTCTTTGAGCTGTTCTGCATCTTTCATCAAAAATTCAGGAGTTTGTTTACACAATTTATGAAAGGCGTACATTAAACATTCCACATGACTAAATTGTAACTTTGGTACATCAGTAATTTCTGTAGCTGGAGGAAGTGGCATATAAGTCTGAAATAAATAAAATAAAAAATAATAAGCAATAATTTTTATAACATTTGATAAAATTTGATAATTTTGATCAACAAAATATATAAACATTAGATATTACGATATACATACACAAAAATACAGATAATATATAATCAAATTGTGCATATATTGATAAAAATATAATACTTACAATAAGAGTATTGTAAAGTTGTTGAACCTTATCTTCAGGTTTCTCAATAGTTCCACAAAACACGGTTAATTCAGCAAGCAATTTTAACAGTTCCAATTGAATATCTCTACTATTGGGAGAAGTCATCAAAGACAAGTGCGGTAAAACTTGTACACAAATGTATGAAACAAATTTTGATGAATCTATTTGTGACTAAAAAAGGATAAAAATATTGAAATACAGATAAAATATTAAATATATTAATTATGAAAAATAAAAAATATATAAAAACATATATGTATTAAAATATTAAATCACATCTGAAGAAATATTAAAAATGCGAGAATACATATGTATACGTACACTGAAGAATGGGACAGCATGTTTAACACATTGAACCAATCTATTCCACTGTTCGACATTAGTGTGCTTAAAAGGTACAGATAGTTCAGCTTGTTCTATCGTAATATCAACCAATTCTTGTTGTCCAGTGATAGTAGATCCCAATCTAGTCCATGCAAGAATTTCCATAATACTGTGAAATTCGTCAGCAGTCACATCCTAAAAATACGCTAATTATAAAAAAAAACAGATATATACATGCATTACATTATATTAAAAATCATAGAAAATTACCTGCAATACTTTTTTACATTCTACTATTAGTAAATCTTCCGGTTCCTTCGTGATAATGTCATGTCCTATTGCTTTAAGCTTAATAGCTAGAAATTTTATACAACGTTCTCTTGTCCCATCGTCGCCACTAATAATTTGGCTAAAAAATCCACTTAAGGTACCTATAAATATAAACTTGTTTTATAATTCAATAATTAAATATATAATCATAAATTGATCACACAAATGCAAAATTTAATTCAAGTGTGAAGGTTTATACGTATTACTGTAATTTATTAAATAATACCTTTAGGATCACTTTTCATAAGTGACATAATACTGTTATGTACAACTGCCAGTTCTGAAGAATCCTCAGCTTGCAACAATTGTGCTAAGATATCTGCAATTCGTGCTGTATGTTCTTTGTTGTCTTTACAAAGTGCTGGTAAATCTTTAATAGCTTGTTTTCGAATCTGTAAAAGAAAATAAGTGTATTGTACAAGGTGTATACTATGTGTGCTAAAAGATTTTAAGGAGTGATGCTTTACACATATTCAAGATAAAAATTTCATATTGGCTACAAAAAAATTTTAATTTTTCCAAAATTTCAGAAATCATTCAAATTATATGTATAAAAAAAATAAAATTTTTCCTTTAACTAATACAACTTTATATCTTTGAAATTAAGCTGTTTTAGACATATCATCATCATATTCATCTTAAATTTGTGAGGAATCATCCCTTAAAATCTTTTAGCATACTTAGTATACACCCTGTGCAATATATGCAATTTATTATTTCAGCTACTGAATTAAGTACATTCAAAACTGAAAACGGTTCAATCTTTTATTTGAAAACTTACAGCCATGTCTTCATCTTCGCATAAATCTAAATGAGCATCTATAGCTTGATCCGCTAACTTTGGGAAATGTTTGAAGAATCTTGCAATAAATTGCGATGCTAGCCGTTTTTCCTTAGGTGACCCTTTAACTGCCGTCAAAATTTCTAGATATTCCTTTTCATGCTACAATATAAACAAAATATAACTTGCAAGAGCAATAAAAAGTTCCCACAATAAATTTAAATTATAAAATATATATATTATCATCAATACTTTCTTATAAAAATATTATATTTTCTCAGAAAATTTGTTTATCAAGTTCCAGATACTGTTAAATGTATAATACATTATATTAAGGAATATAACAATGTGATCTTTATTAAAACACACAATTGTAAAGATAAAAATTTATTGAAAAACAATTAAAAACTAAAAGATGAAGCTAAAGCCTTTGATCTGTAGGAATAGTCAATTAAAATTGTTTTTTCAAAACAGGCAAGTCAATTTAATACAATTGAAACGAAGTTGATTTAGTATTATCGATATATTATTATACTATATTTAATTATAATTTTTAATTGAATTAATATCCGCACAAATAAATTTCAAATTAAACTTAATATACCTCCCAGGTCAAAAACTAATTGAGCTATACTAGTTGTTAGAAATATATGTATATAAATTTATTATTAATAAATTTATATATATTTCTAACAAAAACGAAACGCCGACTTGTGATATTCTTCGCAATAAACCAAAAAAATTAAAAAAATAATATAAAAAGAAAAAAAAATTAATTAATTTGTAAGAATTCGGTTGCGATTGTTGAGGACTCTGTGAAGTCGAAACTTTTCCGTATATACCGATGTAATTATTAATAATAAATTTATATATATTTTTAACAACTAGTATAGCTCAATTAGTTTTTGACCTGGGAGGTATATTAAGTTTAATTTATAATTTTTAATTAGTATTTTTTATTATTAATCAGGATATCTCTGCAACAACACACGAGAGAAGCAGGATTTCATATAGGGAATTACTTCAAAAAATGTTACACTAACATAAGAAAAACTATTAATAGAACATAATATTACATAAATATAGTCTATGAAAACAAATTCATTTAATCAAAATTTATATAATAATATTGAATATTAAATCTCTTAAAGGATTATACTTATGAAAACACAACCAATAAGAAATAATACCTTTAATCATCTAACTGGATCTTAGATGTTTGTATAATTTCATGTAAACTTGATTCCAGATAATATTGACTTGAGGTAATATTTTTCACAATAAAAATTAATTGTTTATAGATTTTAATGTCATTTAGGCTGTTTGATAAAGTATTTAGATTTTAGGTTTATTGTCCTGAATTTCTTGTCAGCTTCAATTTTGATAAAATTATGCAATAGTATAGTAATCGATAGCAATAGATAGCAAAGACTATGTTAGGTGTATTGTGATAAGAAAAATCAATGCATACTACACATTTATAACATACTGTAAATTATTAACTGGATTTAGAGAGTTAACCATTAATTTACAAAGATGAATGTATATGATTAAATTTATATTGTATCTAAATCAAATCTCTTCTTATTTGACATATAAGCTGAAGTAAATAAATTACTCTTAACTATGGAAAACTACGCTTATATGGACTAACGACTATGTTCAGCAAATAATTTATTTTATAACTATTGGAATTTTCTTTTTTGACAAAGAATTATTCCTTTAGGAGTGTTCAAAAACTATCATCTGGATATAGCAATGTATTTTTATTTAACAAATAAGGATAAAATAACACAGGGATGTACCCAGGTAAAATTTTTTAAAGCAGCATAGGTCTTTTTAAAAGTACAATTCCTTCAACATGAGAAAATTTCCAATAGTTGCAAAATAAACATTCTGCAGAACGCGGTAATTATAAATCAATTAAAAATAATGACAATTTAACTGTCATGTTTATTATATTTGTAATATTTAGTGAATGACTATAGCGAATTTTCACAGAAACCATTTTCAGCGAATTATTACAGTATCGAGTCCTTCACAGAGAGAATATTAAAAATAAACAAAAAAAAATTCAATTTTGATAATTTAGACTGTATGGTAATCCGATGTGGACAAAACGCTACACGCATTTCCAGCATTTAAAAATGCGTTTTAATGCTTTAAACGATAGAAACAATTTGCACGCTCAGTAAAATGTAGCGCCGATTGTCAGCACATTAGAAACAAAATCTCGACTACGTATAGTATTGACTGGATGCGACCGGTGCTCGATGTAACCAACAAATTACACATACCTGTACGAGTTTATCTTTGGCATCAGCAAGAATGCCGAAATTTCTATACAGCTTTTCGATACTATCAGTACTCATTATGAAGCTTAAACGTGATTTAAATGCTATCGTGAACGCACACGCAGGTGCCACAAAATGCGAATGCTCGAAATCTTAGTCAGACACACCGTAACCGCTAAACGTACAAGAAACACGGGAACATGTAACGAGACGGGAGTACACGAGACGACAAAGATGGCAACGACGCAGCGCAAAGCGCAAGCCGTATAGAGCGAGGAGGGACACGGATATTACTTTTCCTGATCAAAAACAAAAAAAAGGAGAGTAAAGGTGCATCCAAGCTTTATGCATCTGATTGGCATATTCCATTAGATCTAAAAATATAGACCAAACAGGTACAAGAGCTGTGCTCACTGAACGCTCAATGAGCGATCGTGCTTTCGAATGCACCCAAGTAGCAGGGTTGCCAGATTGGGGGTTTTTTTCCTCAAAATGGGGAATTTTTTAACTAACGGGGAGAGACAATCGGGGTGACGAAGAATGCGGGGAAAAATAAGGGAAAATTTGTTTCGGGGATTTTTGGGGGGGAAAATCATATAGCCCGTATTCAGAACGCACTTTTATCGATAAAGCTGATTTTTCATGTGCAGCACGCTGCGGCAGCAAAATGTTATTATTGGTTAAAAATCTTTTGTTAGGTGACGCACTGTAACGCACTTTCAATCAGTTCTCGAAAATTTGTATCACATGACATTTTGCTGCCGCAGCGTGCTGCACATGAAAAATCAGCTTCTCTGCCGCGGACGAGCTCGTCTCGATTGTTCGTCATTTTGCATTTTTCGACGAAGGGCTCTTATAACGCCGCGTTATTGCGACGTGACGACGCCGTAGACGCAGGCGCCCTAAACCAAACACTCCTGAATACGAGGAGAATATTCGACTGTCATTGGTCAATTCTTATAACTACACAACCACTTACAACTACGTTTACGCAATTGTAGATCGGGCTTTAACATGTAAAGAAAAAGTTCTTGTTCGATGTTGTGTGATTTTTCAATAACGTCGAAAAAAAACTTTTCCTTTACATCCATGCATAATTTGTGGACCACGTTTACTTTCAACGATACGATTTTATCGGCGTGTCACAAAAATGAACGTGATATGTAGTTACTGCAGCTCGAAAATGGATATTGGTGCCGCTAATGTACGGGGGTTAGAACTGCATTATAGGAAAAAGACCGGGATGACCGCTCTTAGATTTCTCTCTGGTTTTACAAAAGAATCAATATCAATATTATCAATACGTAATTATCCACTTCCACTAGTCTATTACTTCGGCGACCAGAGGTAATTTGGCATCGTGGATTTATCAATATTAAAAAGAAGTTAAAAGCTCAAATCCTTTAATTCGGTCAACTGGTGAGGGTATCCAAGAGTATCCATTTCTTTATATAGTTATTGTGACTCCTCTTTATATTGGGTCGGAAATCCAAGCAAGAAACTTAGAAGTTGGTGAGAGTAACTCTGAAAGAATTCTTGAAAATAGTACAGAAGGAGCAATATTCAGTTTTTAGTTTAAAGTTTCATGTAGAAAAATACATGCAAAAGGATCCTGCACTAACCTTATGGAAATTAGTTTTGTACAGTTGAAAAATTAATCAAGAATTGATTAAATTTTGGATATATTGGAATTCTCGTTATCCTTAACAAATCTCTCCATGAGACTAATTATTAATTTTTGCTTTACAATTATAACTAATTGTTGCTCTATAATTTCTGGAAAGTTTATTCTTTTAATAAATTGGGTTTTTGTTTATTACTGATACATCGTTATTGAGAAAAATGTATGATAGTATATACATGGCGTGTATGTGTATATGCATGGTATGTGTTCACGCGCATATGTATATGCATGTAAAGATTAGTCTAAAAGTATAATATATTTCCCTATTTTAGGAAATACAAAGTTTAAAAATCTAAAAATATTTATTTTAACTCATCAAACTTTGGTTATTTAAAAAAAAAAAAAAACCGACATTTCTTTCCATGTATTTGTTGAGTTATGGAAAAAAAAGATGTGTGTGTGTGTGTGTGTGTGTGTGTGTTTGGATGTTTTCTAAATCTGAAAGACCTATCCAGGATCATTTCTTACATGAAAAAAAAAATTAAAAAACTCATTTTTTAATTGTAGACGGCTCATGAAAATGGACATGTTGCGTGGTACAAATAAAGTGTGAAAAAACTTTTTTCTTGATTCAACAAATGCATAAAAAAAAAATCAATTTTATGAAAAGTAATTGAAGTGTAATGTGTTAAAATAAATTTTTAGTAAATGTTAAGATCCCATACCACTCAAATTTTCAAAAATATACTCAATGCGTTTTTGCATGAAACAAAAAAATCTGGCATAAAAAAAGCATCGTTCTGCCTTGCAAACTGAGATGTTAAGTAATTGTTAAAGTTCTAACTATTGAAATTATTAATTAGTACTTAAATATAATTCTCTGCTTTAATTACATAAATTCTCTGCTACAAACACAAAATCAGTGCTTTAAAAACAAATTCTCTGTTCTAACACAAATTCATTACTTTGATCAAAACAAATTCTGTTCTCTTATGTGTTTTAGAGCAGAGAATTTGTTTTTAAAGCACTGGTTTTTTGGTAGTATATTATAACTTGTACATATTTTATTTTAATATAAAGTTTCAGAGATTTTATATATGTAATTTTATTGTGTTGAAAAGGTGCAAAAATTACAAAAATTTTGTTCGTATACCACTAATAATGGATACCACTAGGCATTACAAAAATCAATTTGAAGATTATTCCATTCTGGTTAGCCATAACATAGTTAAGGATGACACCAACATGGTACAAAATTTTTGTTTATATATATTTTATAATTTAATAAATATTTAAAATTATTAGTGGTCAAGATTTTGGATAGATAAGTGATTGTATATGATACATATTTGATAAATAAAAATAAATTTTTTTAGATTCATGATGTATTTAAGTCATTATTAACATCAAAAATTAAGAATTTTATAGAAGTGTTGAAAAAAAATAAAAGAAAATGGTCTGACAGAAACGACTATTCTGTGTACACTGGACAAGCAGGAATTGCATATACATTGTACCATTATGGAAAATATTATAATGATTCTGAATATACCAATGTAATTATAAAATGTAAAAATATGCTTTTCATTTAAAATTACATATAGTGATATGATAAATTTTATAGATGGCAGCAGAAATATTGCTAAGATGTGCTACAGAATTCAAAAGCCGACATGAAATCACATTTCTAACTGGAATTGTAGGTTCATTAGCATTAACAGCAGTTATACTACACTCACAACAAAAGAAAGAACAAGCAGAGCAATTAATTCTTAAGTAAGTATTTAATAATAATTTTTAATAATATTTAAATTGCAAATGTTTTTGAAAATGCAAAGTCATGAATTTTTATTCTAATATTTTTATACTAAAACATTTACACATTTTTAAATATATTTACACGTAAATTATTACATAATTGCTGGATCCATATTTATATCCATACATAATATTTTAAGATGCTGATATGGTTTCGTGACCAGTTTGTAACATCTTAAGGCTGTATTTAAGACTGTCATTATACAAGAACTGACTTATTAATACTGGCCATAAATTGTGAATTTAATTATTTTTACAAAAGATTGAATATTGAATTTAATTATGAATTTAATAATGCTGTCTTAATATTGATTAATAAAAATAGATAATTATTTAGAATAGAAGAATCAGATCGATGACTTTAACCATGACATATATTGATAAACAAAAATTTCTTGTAGATTGAAGTCTTTATCTACTTATGTTTTGGATAAACATAGCGATATCCCTGATGAATTATTATATGGAAGAGCTGGATATTTATCTGGTTTACTTTATTTAAATTCAAACATACTTCCAGCTCCTATAGAAGCAGATCTTATCAAAAAGGTGTCGTAAGAATTATATATATAAAAGAGAGCGTGTTAATTGATTTTTGTTAAAAAATATGAAACCATTAATTTTATTTATCGTTATTGAAAAGAAAATAAGATTCTCATTTATATTAAAATTAAAATAGGCAAATAGGAGTTAGAGCACGGTAAAAAGTGCGCAAATTAATTGAATAATATTTACTAAAACGTGTAATGCGTAATTACTCCAACAATTGATATTTCCGTGATTTCATCGACGTTTAATATTTCCGAACATTTCGGTTATACATTTTAGCTATCCTCAGCAGAACATTAACAATCAATCTCACACTAACCAATAGGAAGCACAATTAACAGTCAAAGAAGTTTCAATGCTTATTGGTAGCGAAATTATGTTATCAAGCGGAACCATGGTCCAAAAAGGAAAAAAACATTAAGTTCACTTAAAATTAGTCTCCAAAAATAAATATAGAAAATCGTCAAATTACAAAGATCTTAAGGAGGTTCGAGCGTTAGTCGAAATCCAGTTTAAAGACTTAATTTTTTAATATTATGTAGATAAACACTGTATACAAATAATCCCATAATTTGAGCAATATTGACCGTATAGTTTTTTTGTAATGTCATTCTGAAATTGACCATTTTAACATAGCGTCTTATGGGAGGCAGTCGTTCCGAAGTAGATAACCACCATTTTATATACACTCAGCCAACTTAGGACTTTGAAAAACTAGGATTTGACAGATGAAATATCAACAATTGTATATAAAACAGGAAAATCGGATTTGACCATATGAATTTAAAGCTTTATTGTCCGATTCTGTATTTCTCCCTTATAATTCGCCATGATTGCCATAGTCTGTCACTGCCAGTCACGTCGCAAAGTGCAACAAGTGTATACTCGACTTCTCGAGTCGTTGACATTTGTTAATATTCTATTCACTAATAATTTACTTGTAAGAATACAGTATATAAATAATATCCTAAATTTATTACACTCATATTGCGCATGATTCCGAATCGCTATAATGATAATTTCTTTTAGTTGTTTTTTTTTACTCCAAAGTAATGCTCAAATATCCTTAAAAGATAACAACGTTTAAACTTGAATCAATCAGAACATGACAGAGTTAAATCCGGAAATATTAAACGTCGATGAAATTACAAATATCAATCGTTGATGTAATTACGTATTATACGTTTCAGTAAATATTTATTCAATTAATTTGTTCACTTCTTACCGCGCTGACTCCTATTTGCCAATTTGAATTTTTTTCGTTTTATTGAAATACAAGAAGTCCATTATTAATTATTATATCGTATTAAAATTATTTGTAGGTTGTTTCTTGTATAATTAATTCTGGGATATCATATGCTACATCACATCGTAGCAATTCACCTTTAATGTATTCTTGGCATGATACAGAATATATTGGTGCTGCTCATGGGTTAGCAGGTATATTATATATGCTCTTGCAGGTATGTTATAAAAGTATTTTGTGAAAAATGACACATTATTTGAATTTATTTACTATTTGTAATTTATTTATTATTTGAATATTTTTATTACTTGTTATTTTATCATTTTATATTAATACTTTAAAGCATATTACATTTTTCTTGTCTTTAGTCTCTCCTTAATCAAAATTTTTCTTTTTGTAGGCACAACAATATTTAACGCAAGTACAGATTGATAATTACGTTAAACCATCTTTGTATTATCTTCAAAAATTACAATTTGCTTCTGGAAATTTTCCTTCTTCAGTTGACAATTCTTCTGACAGATTGATACACTGGTGTCATGGAGCACCTGGAATGTCTGCATTATTTTGTTTGGCTTATAAGGTGGTATATATTTTATGTAGTATTTATTGTATTAATTTAATAAAAGTATTTAAGTAAAAAACGTCTGTTCAGTCAAAGAAGCTATGTAATTTATGTGTATTTCTATTTCTTGATCATAGACTTATATAAGACAGATGCATACATACACATATGTGAACAGAAATAAGGATAATTCGGAATTAGGTTCATCTCTTTCTATCACATTGAGTTAGCAGTCTAGATATATAAATATGTGTTTTTGATATATCGTTTGATTTGTAAACATTTCAATTTACTTTATCAGGAAAGAAATATAATCTAATGCTAATTATAAACATTTTTTTAAAGCTTTTATATATGTTGATCAGCGATAACGATTTAGTATTAGATTGTTTCACGCCCCGATGAAGTGAAATGTTTACGAAGCATGGGCCATTTAACAATGTATCGAGACAAATAACTCGCAAACTGCATAGCTTTTTTGAAGAAAATATCCGCGGGAGCCTCTAAAGTAACATCTATTATTATTGATGTAATTATAGGTGTTTGAAGACATTACATTTCTAGAGACTGCGATACAATGCGGAGAAGTAATATGGGCACGAGGACTATTAAGAAAAGGATATAGTATTTGTCATGGTGTTGCTGGAAATGGTTATTCTTTTATACACTTATTCCAACAAACAAAGGTTTGATTTTATTTCTTGAATATTTATGGAATACAAGTATTTGATAACAAATTCGATAGCTTGCATACTGCGAATACGAACTTTATTGATGCTACACATTTGATCATATATGTAATGTTTTTATTAGATGTGTGCGAATCAACCATTTGCAAAAGTTGCAAGGTCAAATCGAATCTGTCTTGTTCGGAAACGAATTAAATCTGAAATTTTTACGCCGCACGCCAAGTGAAACTGAATCCTTTTGATTAAGAAACTAATCGAATTCGAATCAAATTTTTACACTGATACATCAGCTAAAAAAATTTTAAAGCTGAAAAAATTCATTTTGAATGTACATGTATATCCAAAAATTAATATGACATAAATATATTAAAAACAATATTTATTGGTAATATCTATACATTAAAAATGACTTTTGTTTATTTAAAAAAATCTGGACATTGAAAATACTTCATTACTTTTAAATTAGTTTTTATTGGTGTGTGTGTTTTTAGTATATAGAATAGTATTATATTATAACTTAATAATTATTAATAAATTTGAGGCATAATCTTCATATGCATATAAGTAAACAAATAATAATTGTGATCAAGATCAAGATCATTGAAAGCGGTTTCCTTAAACAAAACATTTACCGTGTATTTAATTTATTATATTCATTTTAGGATATCAAATACTTGTATCGGGCCTGTAAATTTGCTGAATGGTGTTTTGATTATGGATTACATCAAAATCGATCTCCTGATAGACCTTTTTCTTTGTTTGAAGGTAAAATAATGATTAAATTAGAAAAAATTAACTCGAAAATATATGATGTCCGAAATTTAAAAGTCCAAGCTTTGGGAACGTATAGGGAATCAATATACTAAAGCCTGCTGCACACGATGTTTATTTTCTTGCTAGATTGTTAACTGGATTAGGTTCTTACCACCGTGTTATATGGTGATAAGACTGTAATCCAGCTAGCGACTTAGCAGAAAAACAAGCATCATATGCCGCTGGCTTAAGAAAAAAAAGTCCTGTAGAAATATATTCGTTTTTGTTTTATTTTGGAGAAAATCGCAAAAAAGATAAAACGTAGTTTATCTTTGTACTTTTTTTTATTATGTTTTACTTATTCACGTTGTATTTATTCACTTGCTTAGTGTAGATATTGTTCAAAATGTTGGCCTCTTGCAGTAATGCAAGCATTGTATCTATTGTAATATGGACAGCTTTTGTTGCAACCAAACACTGATCTGGTGATGTGTTGTGTTTGGTACACTGCAGCTTCGATTAGATTTTTCATTTGTTCTTTTGAGTTTATTGACAATGAATAATTCCTGCTTCAGGACCCCCTACACAAAAAAGTCCAATGGTATCAGATCAGGTGATTAGGGTAGTCATGTGATGCTACTCCTCCACTCCCAAAAACGAAACAATTATGTCCTGCCTTATGCTCCCAAAATTTTGTTTGACATTTAAATTCTGGACATCCTGTATATATGAGGATCAAATATAAATGAGAATTTCTCTATGAAGCCTAGAGAGGGTAAAGTAGGATGATGCAACGTTAAAGACATCTCGATGGGGATATTAGAAGGGGATTTCTAACTTGAGAGCATCTTTGATTCGGTACGGTAATCTACAGCAAAATAAGCGAGAAAGAAGTTCATTACACAACGGATCATAATTAAATTTCTGACGAAGAAGGAGATTTGGTCTCTTGAGATTCTCCGTAGATTACGCCAACAATTCGGAGAATCAATCCTCTTACAACTCCGTATGTTCTTTTGATACAAGACTTTCTCTGGAGGACGAGAGAGAAAGAATCAAAAATGAGAATCTCGATCGCCGTCCCAGGACAAGTCTATCGAAAGACAATATTCGTGCGGTTCGTGACATTCTGAAGACCAACCGACGCATTACGTACTACTGCCAACTCTTTGACGAAGTTAAGGCTGTTTATCGGATCAAAATACGACGCCAACCGATCAGAGACGTGATTTTGTTCCACGATAACGCTCGGCCACACACGGTAAATCAAATGCTTCAAAATTGGAGCAAATTTCCTGGGTTGCACTTGAACATCCCTCTTAAAATCCAGACTTAAGTCCATGTGACTTTCACATGTTTGGATTTCTCAAAAAGGCGTTAGGAGGGAAAGCGTTTTATGAATGACGCAGGAGTGGAGGCCTTCGTGCGCAATTGGCTCACAACATATCCATCTTCCTTTTATAATGACAAATAAAAAAATTTCCAGTTAGATAGGGAAAATGCGTTCCCGAAGCAGGAGATTATATAGAGAAATAAAAAAATGTTTTGTATTTTTATTTCATATAAAAAAATTTTAAAAAAGAATTCTTGTTTATATTTGATCTATTCTTTCGTATTATTTCAAATAAGTTTTTTACATAATGTCATTTATTATTTCTGTTTTCAGGTCTTGCTGGTGTTATTTATTTTTTAATAGATATGCAACAACCACATTTAGCTAAATTTCCAATGTATGATGTTTAAATAAAAGTATAATTATTTAAAAAGTTAATAAATTTATTATATTATTAGTTAATAAATACATTATCTTAAAAAATGTGGTAGTATAGCCATTTTCGACGTTCTCTGATTTTATCGATAAGGTCAGAAAATGTATGTAGCCACGTAGTTTCCAAACCGAAAATGGATGTACTAACGATAGTATACGAGCTATTTCGATGGTAACAGGAAAGCTGACATAGCGTTTCAAGGTTTTCTCTAGTAGTGGATTCCCTGATTTGTAAACTTTAGGTACTTGGTATGTTTTTGATAGTATTGGATGCCATGATTTCAAAAAATTACGTGTATTTATCGAAATCTTGTTCCTTCCATCTCTATATTAATTTTAATTCCATAATTACTTTATGGCCGGATTTCTATTCACAAGAGTGTATGTGTTTTATCCGACAATATATCGATTCCATTCTATCCACGTAATCCAATTTATCAGTGGCAACAGACTGCATTAGACTTTGCCTGATATATAGTCATGTAAAAAGTTTTATTAGTTAATAATATATCAAAATTAAAAATTACGCAATATTCTATTCTCATCTCTTTTGACGTTGTCTGCTTATTCATAACATTCCAATAGACTTAATTATTGAACGCAGGTGAGATTTAATTAAGAAGAAATAAGAATACACAAACTGAATTTATACAGGTATATTTAATCCTCAACTTGACGTTTTTTTTTACGTTTGATAAAAAATCTATAATCATATGGTGTTCTTTTTTTACCATTATCACCCATAATTGCAGATCTGGTTCTACACAAGACTTTGAAATGAATTCGTTAAATAAGTTTCTTTCCATTTTGATTTTTACTCGTACTACATATGTGTTAATAGTTCAATACCGTCGTCGTTGGACGTTGTACGCAGTGTGAATCCTACATTATGGCTCCAGCACACCAGCGCGATTTGCGACGCGCGTTATCCAATAAACGTACAATTCTTTTGGAAAAGCAGTACATTGATTGGATGTCGCGTATCGCGTCGCAAATCGCGCTGGTGTGCTGGAGCCAAGTCGCTTCGTCAACAACGCGGCCTCGTCGTCGGTGATCAATTTTATTGCACCAGTTCAGGTAGTGCAGAAGTAAAGAACAGACCCAGGAAGTATTTTGATCAGCTGATCACCTCAACAATTGACATTGAGTTTGTTTGAGGCAAGAGCTATTAAACTGTAGAAGAAGAGAAAAATCTCCCTATAGGAAAATTGCCAGGAAAACGGATATCAAGAAAACGAAAACTGATGAAAACGTGATGACGTCCCGAGAACGGTTTGAAGAGTGCTCAAGTAGCTTGAATCGAGTTATTGTCACTGTTATATAGCTAATCAACTATCTACTACATAACAATGGAAAATGTTCGCTCACCAATGGATAATCTCTTCAACATGCTGTCAGGCTTTAACGTAGGCCAAGAGAAAGCCCTGAAGCAGGGAATCTATAACGCCGTCGCGCTTTTCTTCCTGTGTCTCGTCTCGGTAGCCGGCTATGGTCTCTACATTATCCTGAAACCTTTTGTTAAACCTTTAATCTGGGCTTTGCTGTGTGGTTCTGTTCTCTTCCCATTTAAGTGTTTGCTGGTCACAGTGGTGCAATCTTGGTTCATCAAAGTGGAGGCATCACGCACCTTACTGATCGTCAATGTCAGCTTGTTGCCGATACATATGTTCGATAATGTTTCTGAGAGAGTGGGTTCATTTTTATGGATGCATATCAAATATATTATTTGGACAGCATTGCTAGCATTATTGGCTATAGGCTTGTATCATTTCACTCCTAATGTGATAATGTTATTTGCCTGGAGAATGTTTCAGATATTTAGCATTATTTCTGGATTTTTCATTCTGACATGCAACATCTTTATGGTAATTTCTTTTTCTAATTTATTTTTTACACACACACACACACACACATGTATGTACATATGTATCAGGGAATGGAAAGCACTAATTACTGTAATAGCTGTTACTTTTTGTAATAATGATTTAGTAATAATATTGCAAATTTTTTATAATATAATGTAACACCCCAAAATTGGAACATATTATGATATTAAGAGCTCTCAAAATTCAAACAATAAATACATTTTAATAATAGCATTGAGAGCATAAGTAAGCGTGGTAATTAGAGTGCAATTATAATAATATATAGTTCACTACTATAAAAGTAGCAGAAAAATAACTGATTTATTCCCTGATGTATATATACATGTGTGTGCGTGTGCGCATGTGTGTGTATCAGATAAGTATAGGAACATTATGATATTATCTTCTCTAATCATTTAATTGACTTATCTTACAGGTCTCTACCATACTCATTGGTTATTTCATAATTCTGTACATCTATTGGACACCATCAAATTCGATTCGTTTTCGTTACATGTCCTTTGTGATATGGTTCATCATCAGCATGTATCTATCGAGCATAGTGGGTACTTACCAGGTCTTGGTTTTTGCTGCTCTCCAAATTCTATGCGTAATAGGATTTATTTACGAAGTGATACTCATTATGGATGGTCATGAGCTAAATGGTAGACATTTAACGTTCTCGCAAGCAGCGAGTTTTGCTTTAACAAACGAGTTAGTGCCGAGCCAGCAAGAAGATAAATCAACCTTATTCGATGAACAGACGAATGATTGTATTCCCGAAGGCGAAAGCATAAACACACCGATTTACTCTCAAGAAAAAGCAGAAGGTTCGCCATCTGCCGATGTGAAGGATATCAAGAAAATATGTAGTACATTGAGACATGGCGTAAAGTCATTATCTTTGGACACGGATGATGGTTTATCCACCGTAATGGGCATGACAACACGTAGGCCTGTGTATAACATACATTATATGAATCGTGCAACATTACGCGACCGTTATTTGTTAAACAAAATAAGAGCCGAATTACGAACATCTCTAGATATACAAGATGATGAGGTCGATACTGATAAGTACATGTATGGGGCGCTATATGCATGTGCCGGCATGCTTCTCTGGAAACACAGATGGATCGCGCACGTTCTGGTGATTCCGTTGGCATATTATATTGTCAAGCAGTTGGGTAGCTATTTCGGTTTTTGGAAAATGATACTCAGGAATTGCAATTCGATGATAGAAATACTCAAATCGTGGTGCATGGATCGACATCAAGCACTTATACCCTCCAATATCAGAGGTCTCTATAAAATAAGCATTATTGTGGACGAAAAACTGAGAAATATTTTGAACAACTCCGTCAATGCAGTAGCAACTACATCTGTAATACTTGGCTTGATTGTTTTCACTACTTGTACATCTATTTTTATTATGATACAGGTTTGTGACAAACATTTGCGTATTTCTGTATACACTAACGTAAGATTGTATGTACAATTGTGGATAGAATGGTTGCAACACTTTTTTATAAGTTTCAGAATTTAGCCTTGCTCGTATAGTGATTGAACATAAATGGTTAGATATATAAATGAGAACCAATCACTTAATGAACAAGCCACATTCCAAAATCTACTAAAAAAAAATTATAACCGTTTTGTCCATTACTATACAACATTCCGGTAAATGAGAATGGATTAAAATGGTTTGAAATAGATTCAGATTTTCAGAAATACTCATTCGTAAACGTTAAACTAAATCCTTTTCAATTCAAATACATTTTTATTTATTTATACGAATTGGCTCAAACACGTTCCAATGTCTTTCAACTAAAGATAATATCAGCTTTTCTTTATCCTAGGAATATTTTTCAATTCAAAATTCTAAATAGTTTTTCAATCCAATTGAATCCAATTGAACAAAAAAAGTTTCTTTGTATTTAAAATATGCATTTGGATGGACAAAATTTCCTTTCAATTTAAGTCATTCTTGTTTACTGAAAAAATTCTGTCTAATTTATGTAGATCTATGCAGAAGGCTTGCACCTTGTTCAAGTAACAGGTGAAATATTAAATTCCACTTTGATGAGCAATCCTGATATTGATTGGGTTCCAGAAAAGTGGGAAGAGTCTGTTAACAGTGTTTTAGATAACGTTTACACATATGGACGAAGTGCTATATCGGATGGCGTAAGATTTACCTTGTTTATTTTTCCATTTTGCATGTGTATAAACACTAAGTTTATTTATCCAGCTTGTTTAATTCAGATTCGAGGTCTTGTAAAAGATCTAGAACCAGCGAAAGCTGAGCAAATGGAGAAGAAAGTCTTAGAGCTCTGGGATCGTCTTTATCAAGCATGGATGATGTCAAATATGGATCCGAATCTCGTGGGTCCTACTGTAGATGCTATGTCTGCGTATTCTGCTTGGGAGAGCTTCAAAGATAGCTTTGGAAAAACACCTATACGTAAATACTTTGTCTAAAGAAATTACAAAATTTAGCATTATTTATTAAATTACATTTTTTCCTTGGTTTTCTTTTCACATAAAATTATGTTGTTTTTATTAATAATAAAAATTGCTTTGCATGTAATACAATAGAACGCTATTGCTTCTTCTTTCAGATTTGTTCAATATGACTAGTATACAGAATTTTGCCAAAGAAAATATTGGCATTTTGACATCAGTGTTTGACTCTGTTTGGAGCATTGTCAAAGGCAATATGTCTGTAATATTAACAGTTTTTACAGAATTGTTTTATATTATACTCATGAGTGGATCAGCGGTACTTAATTTTGTACTCAGCACGGTATGCAACATATTCTTGCAAAGTTTTATAGAAAAGAAAAAGCATGAGATGTAACAATTTGTTATTTCAGGTTGTGTTTTTTACAACTTTATTTTATTTACTCAGTTCCAGCGATAAAACTTATAAACCCATCGAACTGACAACAATATTTAGTCCTATTAGTTGTCACAGGTAATTATTTATAATCTGAAAATTGATTTATGATTACCTTTTGTCATATATTTTAAATTTTATAAAAATGTTTATTTTTAACTAGTACAGAGGTGCTATTTTGTACACGTCTATCGATAGTTGTCGGTGTCGTTATGTGAATTGCATAGGTATTTTATATGATAAAAAAAAGTTGTGCAACGATATCCAACAATTATCGGTAAACGTGTACAGAATAACATTCCT
Organism: Cyphomyrmex costatus; assembly: GCF_001594065.2. Taxonomy (NCBI): domain Eukaryota; kingdom Metazoa; phylum Arthropoda; class Insecta; order Hymenoptera; family Formicidae; genus Cyphomyrmex; species Cyphomyrmex costatus. The sequence continues at coordinate 382,428 of NW_017277125.1, read as the reverse complement.
AGGCAAAATATGTATATTTTGTGTTATAATATAAATACAAAATATATGCTTTGTTTTAACAAGTATACTATATGTATGAAGAGTATGTTCTATATATCAATATAATATTCACATAATATGATTATGTTACTTGAACGTTACTATCATGAAATATATGATACTGTACGAAGTAAAATAATATCAATTTTGTCTAGATTTGCTACATCATTACAAGAAGCAGTAATTGGGGTATTTGCAGCCACTTTTAAACTCGCCTCATTCTTTGGCATGTGGACATGGTTCATACATAATTTATTCCAAGTGAAAATTGTCTATTTACCATCGGCCCTTGCAACTATATTAGGGGCAGTTCCTTTCCTAGACGCATACTTTGCCTGTATTCCGGCTACTATAGAACTTTGGTTCACCCGTGGATCAATAATTGCTATCTCATTTTTTCTCTTCCATTTCCTTCCGTGTAACATAGTAGTGACGGAATTTTATAAAGAGATCAAGGGGTAAAATTATACTTCGTAATATGTTAATATATATCTTCAATCATCATTGTTTTTTTACATACATTCCATTTATTTTAGTGGTGGGCATCCTTATCTAACAGGTTTATCAATAGCGGGTGGAATCTTTTGTTTAGGTGTGGAAGGAGCAATTTTTGGCCCTTTGCTCTTGTGTTGTATTATGGTTGTCATCAATTTAAGTCGACATTATTTACACTCGCCTGAGGAGGAAGTTGTACTACCGACGTATCCTAACCACGAAAGAACGTCAGAGTGTAAGTCAAAATAATATTACGATTTTAACAGAAATTAATATCTCTTCTTAACAATATTACGCGAGTTACAGGCTTGCTCCAACTTTTATTAAAGATTAAGATCCGTATTCACATTGTACTTTTATCAGTAAATGCACATATTTATTTCTGAGGTTTTATACAATAATATGTAACCTGAACTTTTTACTTGATGTGCGTGTTAATCAATAAAAATTTGTTTATCGATTAAAATGAGGTGTGAATACGGACCTAAGAGAAAAGTTTGATATAAATATTTTATGAAAGTACTGTATGATGATGATTGAACTTGTCGTATATTTTAAATTTTATAAAAATATTTATTTTTAACTAGTACAGAGGTGACTAAACATACAGCGCAAACATAAATATGAAATTTGCGCTTTATATATTCTTATGTGATAAGAGAACTAACCCAGGAGTCTCTCAACTTACGCTTATTAGACTTACAGATATTTATGTTGTACGGATAATTAAAATAAGTTATTTTCTTATTTATACGCATTCTTAATATATACAAATTTAAAAAATTTAGTTTTAAATGGCAATAGATTTTCAATCTTTCATCATTCTTCTATCGAGAATTTTAAAAATGAATTCCTGACAATATCATGGTATGATGATTTAATATAACTTATATGCAAGGTCTATCAAAAGTGTGGAAACCCCTTAATATTTCGGAAAGTAAGCATTCTTAAGTAATATGTCGCAAACAAAAGTTGTAGGATTTAAAAAATCTATTTACTAATCACATCAGTTTGACTTTGGATAACGTCGCTAAGGTAAGGTCAAGGTCACATCGATTTCTTTAAATGGACTACATCTTTTTTTTATTCCAGAATCTAATAGATGACGTTGAGGGCTTTCCAAAAACCTTATATATTTTTTCATTAAAGACTTTTCGAGTTATGATGTTTGAAATGTACAATACAGCCAACATTAGCACTACGTGTACCACGTAGAAGTTGTCTAGTCGGATTTACATCTTCAAAATATTTAGGGATTTCCACACTTTAAACAGACTCTGTATGAACATGTACACACGTTATACAATTTTAATTTACCATATTTTGAGATTACTACATGTATTTTATTTTTCTATACTAATTAGTGTAAAAACAAAGAAAAGATATATGTATATTATAATACTGAGAGAGACTTTAAGATTTAACATTTATTTTTAGACTTTTCCTGTCACATATGTAAAATATGATAATAAATTTTCTTAACATTTTGTACATCTATTATATCTTAAATTATAGTATCCTGAAAGTAAATATCAGTCCACGACAGTCATTAAAGCTGTAATAAGAATAATGTCTATTATTTTTATGGTATTTGAAATTTATTTACATTATGATACTTTCTTTAACAGTTTGACGCGATACAAAGTATAATTAAATAAAGAAATTTATCAAAATAAAAAGTTTTTATGTGTATTATTATAGAATTGTATGTACAATTATTATAGTAATTTGTAACCAGAGATGCCTCATATACAGCACTCTATCCTATAATATACATAATCCTATTCTTGATCATTCCTATCAACATTCATAATTCGATAAGACAGTTCTGCTTAGATATTTCACCTTAAGCTGATGTCGTGCATAGCCTAAAAACCATGAGTCCCTTAGTTGACAAGTGGTATAAGTATATCTTATAAACATAAGCCTTATGCCACCTGGCATAAACTAAGGGGCTTATATAATACTCGTTATATGAGCGCAACATCCCAAGGTTCTTGCATCAGTTTTACATGTGCAATAATAACTCCGATGTGAGAGGCGAGGGGGCTCGCGTTAAACAAACGTTATATATATATATATATATATAACGTTTGTTTGTATATATTACACATAAAGCATCAAGTTATCTTAAGGAGGTATGGCAGCACTCAAATTCTGTGACTTCAAAGCGCTATATCCTTTTATTTATTGATTTTATGTGAATGTGACAATGGAAACATTTGTTCAGAATCACAAGAAATATAACATATCTCAAAACGGAGCAATATGACCAGGAATATTTTTCCATAAGAAACGTATGGAGTCCTTTGTTCTTTTAATAAAGTAATCACTATACAAATTGCCATATTATGTATATGCATTGTAAATATTTGATATATCCATGAGTTTTATATTGCTTTGCAATAATTCAACTGTGGTTGCTTCATATGCATGGAAAATAATTTCTTTCTTTTTTACAAACATATGAAAGCCATTTTCCGAAAAACGACCTCGTATATTTGTTTCTAACCATACGAAAAGCGCTATCTTATCTGTCGATAATACAATTTTAAAATCTGCATAATTGGAAAGTTTCCCGGGTAAATGATTCTCTTTGGTCTTCATCTAAAACAAAAAATATTGTATGTCAATATTTTTCAGACAGTATTTATTGTTATACATAATATCTACAATATATCATATTTTATATGTGATATTAATTAGCTTACAGTAATGTTGGCTACTGGTATATCTGCATTTTTTAACGCATCAGAATATATATAATTAATTGGTGCAATTAGGGATCCAGATTTATCCGTGAGAGATAAAATGGCGATACAAGATCTTTTAGCAGATTCCAATGTTCCACAACCCACTTCAGATAGGAATGCATCTAACCAAAAGGACGTAACTTTTATGGCTTTATTAGATTCCTGAAAGGAAATTAATATGGATATACAGACATTTAAATATGAATTATATATACCAACCCTAATATTCTATGATTATATATATACAGTATATATATACAAATATATATTATATACATATATACTGACTATTACAATATCATTGAAGAATAATACAAATATAGGTTTCATGGAATTCCATTTGAAAACATGAAGTTTCACTGTACAATTTGTTAAAGTGTACAATCGATCAGACACTATATATATGGACAGTTCGTTGGAAATGGACAAATGCGATGTAACAATAATAGGCGCGAAAAAATCCTTGACATAATAGTGAAGCATTTTCCAGCGACCTTCTTTATCTGTAAATATAATATGGAAAAGATTTTTGTAATATGCAAAAAATAGAATGATATCTTAAAATAAACTTAGAATGATCAATATATAGTACTTTCATATTAAATAAAAAGAAGAAAGTATATTATAAAAGCAAAATAATCCGATTTCATATTCTCTCTTCATATATCTTACATTTAACATTTTAAGAGCTTTGAAAAATACTTTTATATATACAAGTTTCAAATATATATATATATATACACAGACAAACTTATATATCCTTTGCTTACCTATGGAAGACCATGACGGAGCTTGCCAGACATCATTCAATTGCCAATAGAGAGCTCCCATTGTCATACCTTCACCTATAGAATTCACTTCAGATTTGGTTTGCCGATATTTTTCTGTTTGTATTCTCATAGAGACAGCTTGATTGATTTGACTGAGATATATATAACTTGCGAAATCTCGGATGCTGTCGTTACTTTGCGGTACAACAAAGTTGTACAAGATCAGCTGCAGCATATATTGATTGCCGAGTGGCTGATGTTGTCTATGCTTTACGAAGTCGCTGTCAATATGAAGATCTTTTATATTTTCTATAGCGGTTGCTATCGTGTAAATCGATGGCCAAGATTGAAATCCATATTCGGAGCAAAATCTTGTCTGAGGATACTGAGTGATGTCCCATCCATTTCTAATGTAATTATAATAGTGAACTAAAAACAAATTCAACGTTAATATATTCAATCTCATTTTTAAGACTCATACAAGAAAAACTTATCCGTATATGTACCATCACCGTAAAGATTTAAATAAGGATTCACTCCAGTATAATTATATGTTTTTTCAAACGCCCCGTTGCCCGGACTAGACACGACAAATGGTCTTGTTAGATCTAGTTTCTCCATTTCTCTCTTCAATAGATTCACGTAAAGTTTTACATAATCTTCTCTATATACCTGAGCAGAACCGGTACCATACCAATTACCATAAAGTGCCGCTTCGTTTTCGTTATTACCAGCCCAAACAACAATGCTTGGATGGTTTTTCAAACGTATTACGTTTTGCGATATTTCTTCTTTTACGCTCTTCAAGAATGAATCACTCATAGGATACATAGCGCATGCAAACATGAAATCTTGCCAAATCATAATCCCATATTCGTCGGCTAAGTCGTAAAATAATTTCGACTCGTAAACACCACCGCCCCATACTCTTAACATGTTCATATGCGTCTCTTTGGCAGATAACAACAAGTGTCTGATGGTATCTTCTTTTGCGCCTAGCTCGGGGAAAATACTGGCTGGAATAAAGTTGCTACCTTTAATGAATATCGGTATGTCATTTATGCGGAAAAAGAAACTCAGTCCTTTTTTCAGAGATGTTTCAATGAGCTGCACCATTCTGAAGCCTATACGAATCCGTTTGAATAGTACATCATTTGCCGTTGTCACAGTAGTGGTTAGATAATACAAGTGTTGCTTGCCATAACCATTCGGCCACCAGTTCTCTACGGCATCCTGACCATTACACACACACACACACACACACTTTTTAAGTATTTATTTCTTAACTATATATTAAAGCAAAGAATTTTCGTATTATATGATAAAACTTTTGTTGTTAATAACTTTTTAACGAAGGACAAAATTGTCGACTAAAACCTCTTCAAGATCACCCAGAGTCATGATCTTGACAACATATGTCAAGATCATAGCTGTATTTTCAAACGGGACACCCTTCAGATTGAATTAAAACTTTACAGACAATATTATTACGATGTATATAGTGATTGTTTATGAAGGTCGACGTAGTAATATTCTTCGCAATATTTGCCCAAAATAAGAATAACGTCTTATTAAGGCTGACGTGTAATTAATAATTAACTAATATACATAGTCCCCCCAAATTGCGTGCCGAACAATCATCGGTTTTAAAACGCAACTCTAATAATCTAACAAATTCCCCCAAATTAGGGAATGTATAACAATTATTATACATCTAGACGAGCGGTTTACCCTGCAGAAAAGTCGTTTAGAAAATACATTAACCGACCAATCAACGTTCTACCGACTGAAAATAATTGGATTCGATTCCTCATATTATTCTGTGAAAAAACATATATATAAATTTAATTTTTTTAAATGGTCGTTAAAAAGTTATAAACAATTTTTTGTTAAAATATCTAAACTTTGAACAAAAATCCGAAAAAATGACATTTACGATTTTTTTTTCATAAACTAATTATCCAGTCAGTAAAACTAAAACATGTATTAGACATATACAAGATAATTTAAAAAAAAAAAATTTTTTTATTTTACGCACTAATTTCTTTTTTATTTAATTTTTATTTTATTAAAGAATCTTTACTATTAATTTTTACCTTATTATATTTTAATTTTGCTTCTTTTTTGCAATATTATTTTTTATTTCTTTCATTATGCTTTAGAATATATTTACAAAATAATTTTACGTAAAAATATTGTAAAATATATTTGACACCACTTACATTTTAATGTTTTTTCGATAGATTAGAACTTACCGCAGGCACGATGAGCGAAATGTTAATATTTATGTACTTTTTACTTGCATCGAGTACAACCTCGCTAATATTGCTAATAAATTTGTTTTGTGTAATATGCAATATCGACGCTATATGACAACTGATTTGTGTAAATTCTTCGTTCTTACTCTGCGTTGCCTCAAGAAATATTGTAATAAGAATGTTCCAGACATTATTTTCTTTGCGTATGTCAGTCGTAATGTCATTGATTAATATATCATTTACGGAAATCAGTTTAACATCTCTCCTATAAATATCTTGTATTACAGTTTTGCCAGTAAAAATGTAGTTATAGTAAAAGAAAACAAAATATATATTTTAAAATAATCGATTGTTTATATTACCAAATGCCAATTGAGGGAAAAGCAGGTCCCCAATCCCATGAAAAACTAGCTTGCATCTTACGAATGTGGTTTATATGGCATTGTCCATTATATTCCTTAGGTACACATACTGGTGGTACAACATAATAGTTTTTTTGTTCATTATATAAATCTTCGGCTACTTTAACAGCCGAACGAAATATGACTTTCAATTGATTCTGTTTTTTCTGCATATTCCAAATAAACAAACTGTATTACCACAATACGTATATTTTACATTACTTTTTCTATCTCTTTAATTACCTTAATAAAATCTGTCACGTCAAAAATATATCTCAAAAACATATTTGAAGTCTCTCCGAGCATGTGATTATTCAAATAAATATTGGCAAACGTATCAATTCCATCAAAAACTAAGACTATCTTGCGAGCTTTTAGAAAATTATCACTCACTAAAAATAACATATTTAAATTATTTTTAATTTTAAACTGTCATTTAATACTATATCTCATATATACACATATATACAGGGTATCCGGAATATAAACGTCAAAACTTCGAAAGTGTATAGAGGATTAACAAACTAACAAAAAAAGTCTTGTAGAGATATCCGTTTTTGTTTCGTTCTTGTGCTGCGTTTAAAGTATTTAAACGACTAAAATCGTACACAAAAACAATAATCATAATTCCGTTTTCAGGTGAAAACTTTTTATGTTCGTTTACATTTCCGCCTTTCTTCTATAAATTCGTCAGTTACTCGTTAGAAGCTATTAAATGAATCATTCCTGTCATATACCGCATACATATCCTAATGTTGAATATGCTGATATGGTTTTCGTGTATAGTTTTTGCGACGGTAATACTATGAAGACGGTGCGAGAGTATGCACGCAGATTTCCAAACAGAAGAGTACCAGATCGGCGAGTCATTACAATAACTTTTAATAGACTGCGAGAGACCGGCTCATTTTCAATTCATCAAGATCCGTTAAGAACAAATATACAAGTAGAAAATCATGTCCTGCGCCACTTTGATAACAATCCTAAGACAAGCGTCTGTAGAGCATCAGATGCATTACGATTACCACGCTATAGAGTCTGCCAAACTTTATAAGAGGTGACAACTGCCATCCGTTCTATGTTCAAAAGATACAGAATTTATTATCTCAGGATATTTCAAGAGATTGAATTTTAGCAACGGTTTTTTGAGCAATCTGACAATGATAATTCATTTTCATTAAAAATAATCTAGACGGAAGCTGTACTTATAAGAAGAGGAATTATTAATCAAAGAAATTATCATGTATGGGCTCATGAAAATCCCAGGGCTGTTAGAGAAAGTAGGTTCCAGTATAAATTTGCTACTAACGATTGACGTCCGTTGGACATCCCTAAGATAAAGTGTACTGTATAGGTATGTATGTATATGTGTGTGTTTGTGTGCATGCATGCGTATGTATGTGTATACACTTATGATTAATTACCTTTAAAATTTTTAACGTAAATGACAGATTGATTTCCGACCCAACGATTATTGATATCATTTCTTCCAAGCAAGTTGTCTTCTATTATGTTATTTTTATATAAGTCTGTATAAATTCCTCCAGGAACAGTCGCATTGAAATTCATATCTGTAGAATAGAATAACTTTTACTATAATTTATATGTGAACATTTTTAATATAAGGAAAGTTGTTTACTAGATTTGCAGGAAATTATATATAATTTAATAAAATTAAGTTTTCATCTCTTACCATTATTGCAGTCTTCAGAAGGCTTCTTATCTGGAAAAACAATTATTGCAATTATAATTAATAAATCATTTTGTACATATACCATATACAGAGTATTTCCTATAACTTGATCATTTAAAATATTTCTGTTATTTTTGATGATACGAAAAAATAACCACAAAAGAAAAAATACCACAGAAAGACAAATTGTTCAATTTGAAGAGACACATACAATATATTATGATAACCAAAAAGTTTTTCTCAAAAAAGTCATATTTTTTAAGACTTCAAATTTACTTCCACTTTTTTAAATGGAATTGCATAATTTTTAATGATTATTCTAATTACTCTGCATATGAAAGTATTAAAATAGAGATATATTAAAAAACAAAACAGTTATTAAAAATTAAATGATTATCGTAGTCACATTAATAAAAATACAAGGCAACCACTCTGTAATTTTAAACACGTTTTCATTTGTATTTTAGTATATGTATTGTATTTTTTACCAGTAAGCTGTATTTAGCAAAGCTAAATGTAACAATATTTTATATTGTATTTTATTAATAAAATCTATAAATTATAATAAAATCTTAATAAACTGTATTTAATGAAATTTTAATAAATTGTAATAAAATCTCCATAAAATTTTAATAGTTTGTAATGAAATCTTAATAAAATAATACTGAAAATAAATCAACTAATGGAGATTTCAATATGAAATTCAGTAATTTTCAGTAATATTCCATCATTATTCATTATGATTCAAAAAGTTTCCATCAAGGATGCCACACTGTCATCTGTATTTCTTGTTGGAAAGCTTCCCATGTTACTTGCATGATTAGTAGTGAGACAATGGGTGCATTCGGTACGACGATCTTGCATATGATTGAAATATCCCATTAGATCTAAAAATACAAACAGATACAAGAGCTCACTGATCACTCAGTGAACGGTCATAGTACTAAATGCATCTATTGATCGTATACTAAATTACTGCATGTATGCATGCAACACATACGCGCAAAGACACAATCTTTATATTATATACTATGTAAATATGTAGCTCCTATATGGATACTTTTATCGAAAAAGATATCTAGTAAGTAATATTTACCACAGATATTAATAGTCCCTCTCCATGCACCATTCAGCGTTATAATTTGACAATGTATACTAATTAAGGATGAAATCCACAACGTCAAAATAAAAAACTTCATTTCAGCAGGTGGCATGTATATTGAAGTAAGATATAACTACATGAAATCAAAGACTCCAAATAATACAATGAAAACTTTTCGTGTACTTGCTTGTTGTTTTTCGTCAAAACGTACCAATTTCCAATAAATATAGAAATAGAACCGATAACAGTTTATTTAAGCAGTTTTATTACTATCTAATCTATAAATGCTTTCCGTGATTATCATCTTGTGGTCAAAGTCTCGCTACAAATACTTTAAAGTAGAATCATATATTATCAGAGAAGTGCAAATGAATTTTGCTTGCTGATTGGTTGATAGCGGCTAATCAAAACTAAGAATATCGCGGATTCACAGCTGATCTTTATACAAACCTCAATAGGCGTATTATATAAATTATTATAAATAATTAGCTCTAAGTGGCTTATTCGTGATTATGTTTTTTTTTTTTTACGAATAAGAGTTAGCAATATTTAAGAGCTTATAATTTATCGCAAGTGAGATCATACCGAAGGTATGAAATATTTTTGAAATAATGGTAGATTCACACTGCGTCCGACATGCGTTGTAGGCTTTACAACCAATCAGAAAGCAGGATTTTTCATCGGAGACCGCTTTATCGATGAATGCATTTCAGTGAAACACAATATACATAATTTAAGTTTGGCCCTTGTGGCCTATGCGAGATATTGTTTTATCTACCGCGGCGTTTCGTTTCGTCCTGGCCCCCACTACTGGACTCGTCAATAAGATGCCTGAGGAGTCTTTAGATCGAGATTCCATATGAAAGGATTTCGCGTGTTTCGAATACTTGCGAGAATTGGTGCGAGTCTCCTTGGACCTCCGGTAGCGGATCGCCACATGAGAAATGAATGAAAGCTGTCACTATTATCGAATTTGGAATTAAAAAGAGAGAGAGAGTGTGTGCGTGTGTGTGTATATATAAATTCATATTGAATTATTTAAACATTAAAAGCTTCGGACCGTTATGACCATTATATATTTGTTGAGTTTCCATTGAAAAATTACTATTCTGTCCAAGTTTTAAATTTGTATACAAGTCTTGGAACAAACAGGCTCTGCCCTTAGAATGTAACACATTATACAGATCTCTAACACATATCACGCAAAAGAAAATTAA
>NW_017277125.1:341458-371674 GCF_001594065.2 Cyphomyrmex costatus | reverse complement strand
CCCCCCCCCCCCCCCTAATTAGAGTTTATATTATATTATGGAAAGAAAATGAACTTAGTTGATTCATCTTATCATACATCATAGGTTGAGACCGAAACATGGACTTTTGCATAATACATAACAAATAAGAAAATTGATGAATCAGAGCCTTTTTTTTTTTTATGAAATAGACTTTGATAGACGTTAATTCTTTTATACTTCACGTATCATGTGATGTGTAAAAATTTATGCCTGACTTTTATAATAAAACTTTATGCTTCCGTCTTTACTCTGCATTTTGGAACGACCATGAGTTTTAACTTTTATTCAAAGATTTTGGAACATATCCCAAGGTATCTCATTTATAGCGAGAAATAAACTTCTTTGAAATATATTTGTTTGCGATTTGTTATAAATATCTTCATAATGCTTAAATATATATTAATAATTGTATGAGCTGAATATGAAATAAGAAACTTGATTGTGGGTATACCACAAATTTTCTTAAGTAGTATAAGATATATTTAAAACATTTAGAAATTCTTAAAATAAGACACATCATTTAAAAAATCCATAATAATATTCAATCAGTATTTAATTTTGTGATATTTTATTTAGAGAGTTCATCCATTAACTGTTCCACTTCATCTTTTAGTGTAATAATACTCCTTTGTACTTCATCCATCTACAAAACATTTGCATAACATTATTAATAAACACAAAGTAATGGTGCTTTTCACTTAGTGACACAAATATTATTTTATCTCTCTTGACATTCAATGAGTAACAAAGATAGAACGATATTTGTGTCGACTCTCTCTTACATTTTCAAATAGAAAGCACACACTAAATCAACAACCAAATATAATTTAAAGCATATACAATTACACAGTAGAATATAATTTAAAATATAATTGTGTGTGCATGTGTGTGTATGGAAATATATACGAGACTTACATATTCTTTTGTCTTGTACTTTTTGTATAAATCATATAATTCATCTACTGTCCATTCTTTTTCGTCTTGCTTGTTTAATTTAACAAATGCACAGCTTGACTGATGTTTCTCATGTTCGCTCCTGTAAAATTTTGATTTGTATATTTTACTGACAAAAATAATAGATAAATATAGTGAATTAAAAGAGAAAAGAAGGTTAAAAAGGGGCAAATAATATAATAGAAAATAAAAATTGATAATAAAAATGAAAATTTTTTTATATATGTATATATGTATGTATGTATGTACACATACATAAAAACAAAAAATTTTTACTTTTCACATTTCCACCCTAAAAAAAGTTATATGATTCCTGCTACTCTGAATATGGTAAACGCTAAAACCATATTGCACAATTTGACTTTCCAATAAATAATATGATTTTAATGTTCACTATATCTGCATACTTAATATTGTAAAAATTCCTCAAAAACATTGTATACTTTAACATTTCATTGTATCGATTTTCTCATCATTTCAAAGGGGCTTCAAACAGAAATTTGGAATAGAGAACAGATAATAATATCCTTTTTCACTAAAAACTGACATAGCACTAGTATTAGATTTGAATCTGTGCTAGTGCAGTAATGGCTCAATGGAATATATCATTGAATTACTTATTTTATATTCTTTTTTTATATAAAAATATTCTGATTTATTTCCTACAAAAAAATTCTTTATTTATTTTTCATGAATTAATTTTTTAACTCAAAATGTTTGTTGTATAGATATTACTATACATACTGGAACTAAAAACAATATCGTTACAAAGTTAATTAAAATAATATAATATCATATGTTAATATAACATAATACCTTAAAGCATAAATATCTCAATTTCAGTTAATTTTAACTTGTACTAGTCTTTTCGTCTTTAAAGGCAGTAGAGAAAAAATAACTCAGTTTAACTTTTTGTATCAGTTTTGTCAGTGATACATTAAACACTGAAAATATACTGGTTTTAATAGTGAAACAATACAATTGTACTCAGTTCATTAGTTTTCTCAATGAAAAACACTATTAGAACTCAAATAATGATTAGTAATTATTCACAGTTACTTCCTCAGTTCAAATTTTAATAAAAACATACTTATAAAAACATACTTAATTTTAATAAAAACATACTTATTGAACACATTTTCACTCAAAACGAATGAATCTGGCAGAAAAATATGGCAGTCTGCTTTGCAAAACAAGTTATTAAGTGTTAAAGTTTGGGGATATTACAATAACTTAAAAGTCTAAAACATAGAGATTAAGATATCTTTCGTATGAACTAGATACAGTACATATAATTCAATATCAATTAATACCTAAATGCTTTTCAACAAACTTTAATATTCTTCAATTAATTCTTAAAAATACATAGTCTCTGCTTTAATCATACATTACTATTTTTAAAACACAAATTCACTGTTTTAAAAGCAAAAATAACAAAAATTTGTCTATTTTTAATTAAAGATAAGTGAAAATAAATGACTAATATACAATACAGATACAAATCAGATACTTGTGGTCTGTTTTCTGTTCCTGCACTAGACTGAACTAGAACTCTCTTTCTCGCTTTCTACAAATATCAAACATATACCTATCTCACTTTAAGTTAACATAAATTAACTTTCTAAAAGTGTACACTAGTTCAGCTACAGAAAAGAGACCTTTGATATACCATGGATCGTCGTCCGGTTCCCAACCATCGAGTTGCTTGTTGCAAATGAAACATTCAACCAAATCGGGCTCATTGCTGTCCCCAACAACATAAAATCCAGCGGCAGCCATGCGTTCGGCATTGCATTTATCAGATTCTTTGAAGGGCCAGCTATTATACGTTTTCCTTCGGCTTTGCTTCCAGAAGTAAGAGGTAGCCTCCCTGAAAACGAGAAAGCGAAATGGAATAACTAGCTTGCACAATCTCGTTTTGAAAATCTAAGAACTTGTACCAACATATTTAATATGCATCGTTTAATCATTTCGATACAGATATGTAATAATACTTACGGTAAATCTACGAATATCTTGTTTTGTACCATCACATTCGCAGTCTGTCAGACAAATCGGCAACGGACAATTCGAATTATAGTGGAATTCCACCATGATTTGAATGATGGGCATAGATTACATCATGAAGTAAGAGAGGCTTAAAGCCTATTGCACACACTTTTGCATAAGGGTCTGCGCACAATGGAGAAACAGATATTAGATATTAAAATATTAACCTATCAGAATTGTGTAGTCCGGTGTAACTGGTATCTGATAGGTTAATATTTTAATATCTAATATCTGTTCCTCCATTGTGCGCAGCCCTAACGCATAAACCATATACATAAAGAATTTGATTGGTCCATTGTCTCATGCGTAAGAAAATGGACCAATGAAATTCCTTATGCACATGCTTTATGCAAAAGTGTGTGCTGCGGCCTTAAGCCTATCGCACATGAAATGCATAACTTGTGCATAAGCATAACATAAGGCCGCTGGACCAATGAGCATCCAGCATAAAGACACCATATTGATTAACATAAGATGCTTATTGGTCCAGCAGTATTATATTATGTTTATGCACTGTTATGCATTTCATGTGCGATAAGCGGGGAGCACAGACTTTTGCATAACGCATAAACCATATACATAAAGAATATGATTGGTCCATTGACTCATGCATAAGAAAATGGGCCAATGAAATTCCTTATGCACATGCTTTATGCGTTATGCAAAAGTGTGTTGGGGCTCATAAGCCCAACGATTAATATTTTGGTTATCAGAATAATGATAGTAATTATCCTTAACTGACAAAGTATTACGAATTTCCTCGCTAACGTAATTCTAGGTAACAAAACATTTCAGAAACAACATAAACAATCATACCACAAAAGGTAAAAACTTAATATTTTTATTAATTATTTGTTCTTTTACTGCTTGATTGAAATGTCTTAAATACAGTTTTTACAAGACATTGCTCTAATAAGGGACATATATCCTTATGAATTTTGCTCGAAAGATCCATGGAATATTTCATGGTATCCATATTGATGCTGCCTATCACAAACATTTCAGAAATTTGACCATGCTGTGGAAGAGCAGCTTGTATGACAATTCCATGATCATTTGTCGCATCTGGCGCAGCTTTTGTGGAACAAATAGTTTCTTCTATATCTGTTGGATCTACTAAATACATCCCATTGTATATACCCTATTAAAAGTGGTACATCATTTGTCACCATACATTAAAATAAGATTCTTATTGGATCATACATTTGAAATTTAGCAAATAGCAAGTAGAAAATCCTGGCCATAATGTTCAAAACTGGAACTTTTAATGTTTAACTAATTTAATATGAATTAATATATACTATATATGCATAGAATCATATTTGTAGTATATATATATATATATATATGATATTCACTGTGCTGAAATTTTTCTGGAGTTAAAAAAACAGCTACTGAAATATATCATAATTAAATTTTTGATGCTATAATAGGTATCTATTAGCATTAAAAGATCTAGCTTTGACCATTATGGACAAGATTTTTTACTTCCTATTTGTTGGGTTTCATCTTATATTATCGTTACTTAGTTAAAAAATTCTCAGGTATTTACTTACAATAGTGCATGCAGTGACTAAACCAAACATTGGTACTCCAGCATTTGCCAAAGCTAGACTAGCTGCCATTATCGCAGCAGTCAATGCAGATCCTCCATTATCGAGGACTGTTGCATAGACATCGACTTGAAAGTTAGGGAACTCTTGCTAAAATTAAAAAATAAATCTTATAGGACCGTGAGAAATAAGACCAATGAGAAACAAGTCTTGACAGTTTAGCTGAATCTTTGGTGTTTCTATATAATTATATGACTTATACTAGTATGTATGTACATAGTCTTTTTAGCTGTGCTTCCAATTTTTTCAGAGAGAATTGAAATAAAAGTTCTACTAAATTACCACAGTAATATCACAAGTTAAATTGACTAACAATTTGGTAATTCTTTATGCTTTTTATGCATCTTAAATCAATCTTAATAATATTGAACGATGTACTAAAATTTGTAAATAATTTCTATCGCAAAAAATATTTAAAAAATATAGATGTAACAATTGATAATTAAGATTTTTACATATTTTTGCAACTGTACAAATAATTAGTTTCATACAGTGTTTCTTTATACATCTTTTTTTTTTCAATGAAAAAAATAATGGAAAAAAATGTACCAGACACACTGCTGGTTCCAAAGCTCTTTGCAATATCAAGCTATACTCCTTTTCCTCTGCATCCTGCTGATGTAATTTCCGTTTGCGGTGAGAGAAGGATGCAAATTTGAATTCGCAGAATAGTTCCCCTTGCATACAAAAGCCAGATTTGTTTGGTATCTCTCTAGGATCAAATACTGAGCAAATAACCTTGGTGTCACCCAACTCAATATATGCAGAACCTTTTGCCTGACTAACAATGCCCGTTTTCAAAACTATACAAAAAGTTATTTTACAAAATCTAATTCTTAATGATAAATGCAACAAAACAATTAATTTCTTGATGAGCTAATTGTTAAATCACTCAGCATCAAAGTCAACTTAAATTATACATGCAGGCACATTTGACATAATCTCAACATCCTTACATATATTCCTGAATTCGTTATCTGAGCGACCATCCTGCCTTTTCGAACCATTACTGTGTATCTTATTGTTTTTCGCTTCGGAGTGGATATAAATATCGTACGATGTAGACACGTCTGGCCCATTAATACGTTTCTGATCAACCGGCATTCTTCCTCTTCGTTCTCGTGTTTTGTTAAAAAATGTTCCAAAGTCAGCGTCGCCAACTTCAACAAGACTCTTTCGACGATAACGATTTTATCGGCGTGTCACGAAAAAAGAACATGGTACGTAGTTCCAGCAATTCAAAATGGATGTTGTGCCGCTAGTGTACGGGGATTAGAAGTTAGAAGCATCACAGGAAAAAGATTAGGATGGCCGCTCTCAGGTTAGATTTCTTTCTCTTACAAATTTATATCGGTTCATATCGTTTATACTACATATGTAAGCCTCGTGGCCTTCAAGGATCGCTTGAATGAGGCGGACCTGTTTTACCTCGTCTCAAGTGTTGTATTATCATTTTTTTGGAAAACGTCGGCTTTGACTGTGCGTAGCAAGCTTAACCAAGTTTAATTCGTCATCGAGGGTCCAGGCCATTTATATTAGAAAAAGAATACTAGTCCATATAAGGTCTATGATCATCGCCTATTCCTAACCTAGAGGTTTCTTTTAAATATTCAGGTAAGAATTGTTTACATAACGTGCTCATATGTATAGTCGTAGTACTTCAATTATGTTTTTATTGTCTAATATATTCACCAGTTATATGAATACTATACTATGTCAATATTACTCATCTTTTTGTTATAGTTGATCTGCAGCAAGAGAACCCATTGATAATTAAACCTGATAAAAAAAATTAATGGCACATCTTACAAGCCCTAGTTCCTCAATAACATCTGTAATTCCAAAGTTTTCAACTGTACAAATAATACCCAAAGCAGTGCCACTTAAAATAATTAAGCCTCAAACTCTTGCATATACTTCTGTCATAACCTGTACAAGAGGCTCAACAGAAAACTTAACTACAAGTGTACCTTTGGATTCTGTATCAATTAAATCAGGTTCTTTCCAGCCTCCGGCTATAACTTATGAAAGTCTTTTCATTATAGCTTTCATAACAAATTCTATGCAACATATGTCTATAATTGTATCTTTATTGGAGTCTTCTTCTACAGATTCATCAGATGATGAAGAAAAGAATACTGCTGTTTTCAACAAGGATGGCCATTTTATTTGGAATCACAAAACCATAATGTTATTTTTCACAGAGTATGCGTATCATGAAAAAAAGTTACAGAAAAAGAAATATCAAAGTAAAGAAGCTATGTTTCAAGCATTAGCAGAATCATTTCAAAAAAAAGGTTATATGAATGCTACAAAAAATCATATGAAAAATAAATTCAAATTATTAAAGAAGAAATGGGACAAGTACATTCTACGGACTATGGGAGAAAACAGTTCTGCAAAAAGCATAAAACCTCCTTCATATGAAAAGTAAGTTTTTAGTTTATTTTCTGTTTGTGAAGCCTATGGCACATGTATTTTTTCCTACTAGGTTGCTTGTGTTTTAGTAAATTACTAGAATAACATCATACAAACACAATTACTAGTAATTTAATAAATACAAGTAATTCAGCAAGAAAATTTACACTGTGCCTTTATTATAAATATGATATTTTATAAATATATTTTACTTATAATAATTCAATCAATTTATTTGGAAAATGTGAAGAATTATTAGTCTGTGATGGATCTCAGTTCGCAAACTTTTCTTTTGTATATATTTGAAAGAATTGCCAACTTAAACTGTGCATTAAAATATAAATTGTTGTCCTGTGGATCTGAACAATTCATCTATTCATTCTGATATGTGTCCATGTGGCATAACAACATCATAAACGTAGATGCCTGGTATATGAACGGGCTACATCATTGTCATGGACATTGCATCATTTTAGACTTTGAGTACTCATAAGATTTGATCTGGCTATATTTTCTCTAGAACTTTTAACAGAGGAAGACGCCATTAATTAAAAAAAATAAAGAAAAATTTACTTATTTAATGTTTTTATTTATTTTTTTGTTATTTTTACAGTATCCTATGTATTTAATGAATAATTAATGGAATTTACTCTTACAGTGAAATGATAAATATATTTGGAAAAAATCTCAATGGAGTGCCACCTTATGTGACTGGTCACAACAAAATTGTTTCTCAGAAAACGATTTTGCAAAAAGTTAGTCAAACTTTGTCTGAGTGAGTATTAATTATAATATTTTCTTAAATGTAAATTTTATATCTGTTTTTTTTTTCCAGATAAATACTAATTAATATGTTTTTGTTACAGAAATAATGAAGAGCAATCATCTATCAAGGTACACCCACCATTTTCGACACTATCAATGATTAGCAACAAATCACAAGCAATGGCGAATAGCGATAGATCTTCTATAACAGATAGCAATTGTTCATCTTTAATAAATACGAAAACAAACATTCAAGATGGTAAGTTGTCGCTTATTCTGCAATCAGTTAGGGAATCTATTTGTAATATGCAACAAGAAGAAAATGATGTCAAACAAGAAATATGTACTAAAATGTTAGTAGAGTTTCAAAAATGTAATGAACGCTTAAATGTAATGAATGAATTACAAAAAGAGCGTAACATCATCTTGCAAAAGCAACTTCAGGTATTAGAGAGACTGGACAAAAAAATATATCTAACACAAAAACAATCAGACGATAAATTGTAAGACTGAAAACATTACTGTATAGATGTAAGATATAAATATAGGTTATGTACATAGATAATTGCTTGTATAAAGTTTATAATGTAAATTTTGTTTGAAGTTTTTATTTGACATTTAAATAATTTTTAATTTATTTCAAATTTTCATTTTATCAAATTTTTATTTAAATATATATATATATATATATATAATACATTTCTGTTATTTTTTATGGATAATGTGACAAGGCTTCATGTTAAGCTTCACAAAAACAAAACTGAGTTTTTGAGTCTTTTTACACAGTAAAAAGCAATATTATTTAAATATTTGACTTTTTTGAGGTATTATATTTACGGTTTATTCTGTGTAAAGTATATCAGTCATCTCAACAATTTTTTTAATTTTGCACATAAATAATATTCTGGAAGATAGAATTTTGTATCAAAGGATTTATTGCAAAATTGAGATATAAACAATTAAAAAATAACATTAAGGGAAGGCTCGATAATAATAAATAGATATTAATATAATTTAATAGGCAACAAGCCGAAATAAAAATAAACAAATAACAAGCCTGGCTTGTATATGCAAATATATAAATATATATTTTTTATATTTTATATATTATTTTAATATTTTCTTAGTAATATTGTAAACTATTAATTAAAAAATCTTATTACCGCTCGATTTAAACCGTTTTTCTTTATACTAAAAATTATATATTTGTGGATATTCGTGGCAATGGTGGTAATAAATAAAAATCATAGCGTATCAGCGCACCCCTCACCCTGATGAAGTGAACGGCATGGTTCACGAAACGTTGGTATCAATAATGAAGAAAGACACGGCGATAACCCTTCTGGTATAATTGAAATAAAAATCATCTTCATCTGAAGATTCAAGGCCAACGACCAATATTAACATGTTACGTCTGTTCTATCGTGCGCCATTTTAAGGCGAGAAACACACACACTTTTGCATAACGCATAAAGCATGTGCATAAGGAATTTCATTGGCCCATTTTCTTATGCATGAGTCAATGGACCAATCAAATTCTTTTATGTATATGGTTTATGCGTTATGCAAAAGTCTGTGCTCCCCGCTTAATACTGCACTATTGTGTAAGGGCGAGTTTACACCTGACGGAAAAGCGGTAGCCAATCCGAACTCGCGCTGATAGTCTACTTTCTGTTAGTTTTGTGTATGTATGTACATACAATTTGCGCCTTTCAACTCTGTTTGGCATTAAGCCGTAATCACACTAGCGATTGTGATTGACGATTACTTTTCAGGGTGCAAACCCATGCAGCGGAATAGCGTAACGCGGAACGAGAGCAGAACCAATAACGAGCATTCCGTGTTTCTAGAGAATCTCGTGATTGGTTCTACTCTCGTTCCGCGTTACGCTATTTCGCTGCATGGGTTTGCACCCTCAACCAATCAGAACAAAGCAATCGGTGACTGCTTTGCTCCGATTGGTTGAAAAGTAATCGTCAATCACAATCGCTAGTGTGATTACAGCTTTATGTGTTAAACGGCATTACTTCTCGGTTATTTTCATGTTAATGGACGAACCAGCCAGCAGAATTGCGCGATTTCTCCAACCTCTATAGTCTATATTCGTGACATCTCGAATGTGTGTGATTAAGGGTCTACGCACAATAGGAGAAATATTAGGAACAGATATTAAATATAAGAATTTTAACCTATCAAAACTGTGTATTGAGGAATGTGCGCTCTCTGACAGGTTAAAATTCTTATATTTAATATCTGTTCCTAATATTCTCCTATTGTGCGTAGCCCTAACCTGTCAGAAAGCGCACATTCCACAGTACACAGTTCTGATAGGAAGGGTCTGGTCACAATGGAGGAACAGATATTAGATACCGGAATACACGATTCTGATAGGTTAATATTTTAATATCTAATATCTGTTCCTTCATTGTGCGCAGACCCTAAGGGTCTACGCACAATAGGAGAAATATTAGGAACAGATATTAAATATAAGAATTTTAACCTGTCAGAAAGCGCACATTCCACAGTACACAGTTCTGATAGGTTAAAATTCTCATATTTAATATCTGTTCCTAATATTTCTTCTATTGTGCGCAGACCCTTAAAATCCTTATATTTAATATCTGTTCCTAATATTTCTCCTATTGTGCGCAGACCCTAAAGTTTTGTTGACAGTCATAAACTTCGCTTTAAAGTATATTTACATAACCAAATTTTTTATTATTTACGGCTTATAATTTATCAGTAGTGCTGTAGTATAGTAGAGTACAGTAGTGCTGAGTAGTGCTATGGTACATTCAGTAATGCCTCAAAATACTCCTAGTGCTCAGTAGTGCTTTTCTACAAGGGCAAATAACAAATTTTACAATAAATTTATCATGTCCAGGACATAAAAATGTACAAAGAACAATATTCCTTTTATTTACATCTATAAATTAGTTCTTTTTTACGTTCTTCTTGCTGCTTCTACATCAATTTTGACATATATACATAAGTTAAATAATGATAATACTCAAATTTCAATAAATTCTATTATAAATGGTAATTTTTACGAAAATAAAGTTTAAATGAATGGCATGAATAGAAGAGATATGTCGGGCCAATCACAGACGAGGCTACAAGTATCCAGACTCGGATTAGAGAGTCTCTAGCTTCAATGGTTGCGTTCAGCAGACTCAACAGTTTTACAACTGTCTTATGATCTTCGCTTAGATATTTAAAAGTATAATCCAATCAGCGAGACGAATCATAAAACGGTTGCAAAACTGTTGTGTCTGCTGAACGCAGTCATCGACACACTCTACTCCACAGTTCTATTACTCATGTGATTTCGGCTTAATGCGAATACAGCCTTTAAATCTCTCCCCTCACTATGTGCATTACGTGCATACCCCCATTCCATTAGTTTAAGCAAATGGCGTTGTACGGGTGGATATCGTTGCGTCAAATTTCACAAATCATGAATGAATTCTAAGTACCGTCGCGCATTTCTCATGAATTGAGGGTATTGTTAGCTCCGGTAAGCCTTCTCTCGACCGCAGCACATTTTTTGCGTATGGAATTAATCCCGCGATGCAAGAAAACGCATATTTCTTCGGAGGTTTTCTCAGTATGTAAACAAACATTGTACCACACGTCGAGTGCTGTTGAGTTCTATACCGTGATGTTCCGAAGAATCCCGCGGTTATCACAAAATTATCTATCTCCTTTTTTTCCGTAATATATGCGCGAATATGTGTGGAATTTGATGGATTGTATTGTGCAAACTGCAATTTGTATTCACACAGCATCTCTGATGCTTCGTCTGAATTCTTTACTTTTGTCGCCTCTTTAATGTGTTTTCTTTGAAATTCTTACCTGCCTTTTTTTGAATCTCTTATACAGTACTATTTAATTCATAAAGATAAATCTAAAAGTGTATTTTATTAGAATAAAATATCACTTTAGCATTATAAACTATTATGCTATATAGATAAATCTATGTAATTTGATTAAATGTGTATACAATATACATATCCGTATGTATAACACACTGATACTATCTTATAATGTATGTATGTAATTCTATTAAAGTTATGATATATATATTTAATTTTTATTATATAATAGTTATTAGAAAAATTATATATATATATATTTTTTTTTTCTAATAACACTAATAAAGATCAAATATATAAATCATAACTTCAGTATATATAGGATGATCCATACCAATCGTAAGAGCTAACATAAATGCATTGTTTATGAAAAAGTGAATCAAAACATCCTGTATCATTTTGTAATTTTTGAAATTTTTTTTAATACTCGATAAGCAAAATGTTCAAAAATTGACATAAAAGACAACTTTAGAAAATTTTTAGTTTTTTCCAAGAAATATCTTTTTAAGAAATACGTTAAAATTTGAAAGATATCTTAATATTGTCTTATACATCAATTTTATCTGCTTAATCGACAATTTTTAGAAATTAATATTTTATCAGTTGTTGCAAAAGTTAGATTTTCATAAACAGTATATACATTTTTTTGCAACTGATCTAGACGTATGTCAGTGTGTATGTATGTGTATATATGTGTGTGGAAGGAAGGAGGAATTAGGTGAATATTAATAATTAAACCAGCTTCATCATAGGAGATAAATGTTTTATTTTCTCTTTTGAATAATTTCTTATGCACATTTTAGTTGCAATCACTAATTTATCTTCCATAGTAAAAAACTGGTTTAACCATTACTGTTTGTTCTGTATATACAAAATGTATAAGATTATCAGAATTATAATCTTATATCAGATTAATAAAATTTGATATAGAGAGAGAAAAATGTTTTATACGCGCGCGCGTGCACACACACACACACACCCTTAAATTATATAATACATAGATAACGTGTTAAATACTTGTCACACATGGCAATATATTTAAATTAATGTTTTCAGTATTTTGCAACAAAGTGCATATCAAATCATGAATGAAGTAAGTGGAGGTAAACAAGATGTTCCCAATGCTTCAAATTGGGAAGCCTTATCAGGACAGTCGGTGTCTTCATTGCCAGCTATACATCATCACCATCAAACGCTACAGCAAGATACAAATTCAACAGTAGCACAAGTTATAGTTCCTACCCCTGTTAAGCTTCAAACACCCATATTAACACCTACGCAAGCTGTAGCCGATCACTGTCCGCAACTTAGTCACATACAACAACCACCTCTTATAACGCAGGTATATTTTACAGGCTTACAATAATTTTAGTTTGCTAAATTATATATCTGACTCATCTATATTTCTCTTTTTTCTTACAGGGTACACCACTAGGAAGTTTTCCAGAGCCCGAGTTATCTTTGGAACTTCAACAACAGGGCTGGAAGAAGTTTTGGAGTAAACGAGAAAATCGGCCATATTTTTGGAATAAATTGACTGGAGAATCTCTATGGGTAGTTCCTTCTTTGAAACCTCAGGTACTGCAAAATATCAGAAAAAAAACTATATTTTATAATAAAATAAAATGTAACATATATATGTATCCTACTAAAGTTTGATCCAATTACGGATCCACTTGGCATTTGTGGTGTACCACCTCCACCTGGAAATGGAACGATTCCAGCTACACCAGGTTCTACGTTAAAACGAAGAACATCCGAGGATGGAGCTGTTCCACCAGCAAAGAAATTTGTATTGGCGTATGTGTTTGGTTTTATTAAGATGTTAAAGTATATTTACAGGCAAAGTAAATTAATAATTTATTTATTATGTTTTAGAGGCCCGTGGGATTTAGAAATACCTACAAATGTTATAATATATGAGCGAGCACCATCAAATTTGATGCACGTTCATCCTGAAGCAGAAGCTCTGCGTTGCGCTTTACTAGCAAAGCTACGACAGTGTTACCAAGAGTTATGTCATACCCGTGAATCTATAGATGCGCCGAAAGATTCCTTCAACAGGTGGCTAATGGAACGAAAGGTCATCGATTGTGGCTCAGATCCGTTACTACCAAGTCAATGCTTCCCCGAGATTTCAATGTCTATGTATCGCGAAATTATGAATGATATTCCTATTAAATTGGTAAGGCCAAAATTTACGGGGGATGCAAGGAAACAATTGTCACGTTATGCTGAAGCGGCGAAAAAGATGGTAGAATCGAGGGCAGCATCACCTGAAAGTCGGAAAGTGGTCAAGTGGAACGCTGAGGACACTTTCCAGTGGTTGAGAAGAACGGTGGGCGCCACATTCGACGATTTCCAAGACAGGCTCGCCCATTTGAAGCGACAATGTCAACCGCATCTCACGGCAACCGTTAAAGCCAGCGTTGAGGGCATATGTCTGAAAATTTATCATTTGTCGACAGAATATGCGAAGAAAGTGAAAGATAAAAATAACCAGATCCTTAAAGATAATGGTCTGGGGGATGTTATACCATTAGGAGGTCCTGTTAGTACGCAAAGAAAAGTTTGGTGTTATCCTGTGCAATTTTCCCTTCCCACATCGAGACTTCCACAGGTGGATTATCTCCCTGAGCGCGAGCAAATAATGCTACGCTTTCATGGTGATACTATGTATATTAATAATACGCACTTTGCTAAACTGGAACATTTGTATAGGTATAACGGTTTTGATGATAAAAAGTTCGAAATGTTTCTGTCACGCGTTTGGTGTATGCTGAAACGTTATCAGACGTACTTCGGCATCAACGAGGGTCAAGCAACCCAGATGGCTCTCCCGGTGACGGTTTTTGAATGCCTTCAGAGGTCGTTCGGCGTTACGTTTGAATGTTTTGCCTCACCTCTAAACTGTTACTTTCGGCAGTATTGCTCAGCGTTTGCCGATACGGACTCGTATTTCGGATCGAGGGGACCATTTTTGGATTTCAGGCCGGTCAGCGGATCATTTCAAGCAAATCCACCATATTGTGAGGAACTTATGGAAGCTATGGTCAACCACTTCGAGCGTCTTTTGGCTGATTCGACAGAGCCTTTGTCATTCGTGGTATTTTTACCGGAGTGGCGTGATCCGGCTCCTAACGCGCTCATAAAACTCGAGAGTAGTCACTTTAAGCGCAAACAAGTAGTAGTACCCGCTATGGAACATGAATATCGACATGGATTCCAACATATTCTTCCAAAGTACGTTTATACAAATTAAACCCCACGTTAATTGTATCGAAAATTGGTTTTAAAATCAGTTAATTCTTTTTATAACTTAACTTATAATTTGGGATGAACAAAAGATGTTACAGATACATTATTTGATTCTATATCGGAATAATATTAAAGATGAGAAACATATGCTCTGTGAGCCCCTTTGATACATTATTTCAAAAACTATCTGAAGTTTTATGTCTATCTTTTATTCGTTATATATGATATTAAGCTATATTGTAATGTATGTGTAAAAATTAATTTCAGAAAGACCTGATTTTCCATGTAATTAATGAAGTCCTTTATACTGATTAGATATGGCATGTGTATAATATAGAATAGTGAAAAAAATGTTGAATAAATGTTTTTTTCCTCATTCCAGAGGTGATGTAAACATCCGAGCAGTGCATGGCACGCTAGTTGTGTGGTTACAAAATCCAGCCGGTGCTGCACGATGGGGACCTACTGAAGAGCGAGTTGAAGCGTTATTGGAAGCATGGCGACCTGGTCGAGAACGAGAAAGAGATAGACAAGAGCTTCTTTCTCCGCCACGACAAACGCATCAACCAATACCGTCAACGCCTGTACCGTCAGTACCTGTACCGACAACACCAACTACGCCGACGGTGCCACCTGTACAGCCACTACCAAGTCATCCTATATAATTAAGTGATATAATACAGTTAGTGATATAATCTTCATAAAATAGAGAAAACGTATAAAAATAAATAAAAAATAGGAAAATTATTTCCTATATTTGGAGATAAATACGATTTATCTCTTGTAAAATATATAACTTCTTTGTTAAGGAAATTTATTTTATACTTTGGCACATATAAAATTCAAAAGAATAAAGTGTGAAAAATAAAACAAGTGTTAGGTAATTATATACAGAGAAATTAAATATAACATAGAAACAATATGAACATTACTTTATAATCTATATTTTTATTTAGAGATGCACTGGATTATATAAAATTACACTGAATACTGGATATCGGATATCCGATAGGACGATTATCCGGTCGAATATTAAATATTTTCCTGATATCGGGTAAAAATGTTCTAAAATTAAAAAAAAAAGAGAAAGCAAAGAAGAAACAGTGATTATAATTACTGACTGTGGAACAGAGTTCTTTGTTATACGATTTCAACATTGCTTAGTAAACAAAGATCGAAATTAATAAAGTTTTTATGATGGACAATATTAGTTTATCATTTTTTGGTGATAATTTATTTTGATTATCGGCATAAATCAACATAACTATGTAAAATTAAAACTATGCAAGAAATTTAAGTGAACAAAAAAATAGAATTCTGCATCAGTGAAGTAAACTGTGAATATAAAATTTCACACAGTTTTCAGGTGTGGATATATTATCAAACACAATTTCAGCTGTGGATATATTGCTGGATACTAATGATATTCAGATAGTAAAAAGTACCGGATAATATCGGATATTTTTCGGATATTCGGTGCATCCCTAATTTTCATGCTAAAATTCACTGATAACTTAATATCAATTACATTTTAAAATAACCTCGCAAAAATTGATAACTAATGATTGATGAACATTATTATTTAATTCTATTATATTAGAGCAGCGGAGTAAACTGCTGTTACTTCTGTTCAGTCATGATTAACAGTAAAATGTAAAGATTTATAAAGGTGAAATGTACATGTCTAACGTATAAAAAGAGTTTACTTGTCAAAAAACCACATTGCAGAAAGTCTAAACTTTGCAATAGTGATTAATTGTTGTTGATCAATGTGTTGGACTTTGTGACATGTAATGCTTTAAATACTAGACTTGCTATGCAAGATAAATATTGAGATACTATTGTAAATTGAGAAAATTAAATTTACAGAAATATAACAAATGTACAGATGTATGTTGTATGTATGTACGTGTGCAGATATAGGTGGTAGAATGTATGTCTTGCCTATAATCTACTTAGTTGTGAGACCGGAAAAAAATTTTATCAAGAAGAACTGCGATAAAATTGTTTGTCATATTTTTTATTAACCATGACAATCTTTTTCTTTAGTAATGAAGAATATATAAAGAAAGAATCGTTAGCTACTCATTTTGTTTTAAATAGCTCTCTGCTGGTGCAATATTTTTTTATCATTTTATAAGTAGTTGTGTGAAAAAAAAATAATGAACATAATTTTGAGAAAGACTATATAGAATTTCCCTGCATATGAGAGCACATTTTTATTATAAATATGTACAGGCATATCGTATAAACAGAAGAAATACATAATGTAACTATGATTTTTAAATATTTTTTTCAGACAAATTCTACAAAATTAATTAAAATAATTCGAATACTGCTACAGTGATGCGAATGAACTTCTATAATTCTTTTTTACATGCATTAGAGCATACATCGTGATGGAATAACAGGATTAAATGCACATTCAAAAGTAATATATTATTAGAAATTATATATTTATGGACATGTAATTTCCAATTATGTATTCTTATACATTATTCAATTATTTTATTAAATATTCGTGGTCTGGGGCAATTTGTCAACACGTTGGGAATTTCTCTCTCACTTAAAAAGTGATATTTATATCTTAGAAATTTTGTATATTTTTATTAAAATATATGTACGCGCTAGTGTATATACATACACACATGCACATGCGCCATTTTTAAAAATTAGGATATTTATGCTTACATAATTGAGAAGTAAATAAGACAATATGTTAAAAATAGATATAAGTTGCGTTTTACGAGATATTTTATAAGCAGCAGAGACAATGTATTCACCATTAGGTTGCACTATAGCTTAATAGAATACAGATAACAAATTTTTATTGTAAATCTTTATCATTTAGAGCTAGTATACAATTTAACTAAAGAAAAAAAAAAAGTTACGTTTTCTATGTTTAATTATTTTTTAGAAGTAAAAATAAATTTTACTCGTATATCTTCGCTTTTAATATAGCCATATTCATTATAGAATCTATAGAAGATAATTATTGCTTTTTACTGTATATTTCACACATTTGAAATTTCTTTAAATTGATTTCTTTTTTAATTCTCTTATAAATTTTACTTGTGTCTACTATGATTAGATGGCATCTAACATAATGCTTACTGTACAAAAGATATTTTAAATTAAGTGATTCTGCAAAATGTTATCTTTCAAGAGAAAATTTAAATAAAGTTGGGGGGGGGGGGGCAGATTTATAAAACTTGATATACATAAATACATAAAAATAACATGATATTAATTGTGAAAGTACATGCTATATTTACAAGAAAATTTACAATTGGCATTTTAACAGTTTGTCTTGTTTCGTTTACAGTTTATTGGATTTTGTATTCATGAAGAAACTGCATTTTCAATATTACAAGAATCGAGAAACGAAGCAATATGTTTCAGTAAAATGCGGGCTTTATCATTCTCACACATCCAATTGTACACGGACAAATCTTGCGCGTCTGTGATAATATCCTCCAATATGATTTTAAGTGCTCGCAAATCAAACAAACAATGATTATGTCCGAAATAATACTTATTGAAACTTATGACTTGACTCTTTTTTATCATAGCATGTAAACGATTCTTAGCAATAAACAATATAAATTCCAGAAACTGTTTATAGTCCATGCCATAAGAGGTTTTTAGCATCAATTGGCAATGTTCATTCCAATTCTTCATATCCTTGCAGTCGTCAACTTCTTTCATCACAGATCTTAATTCCTTTTTTAATGTACACCACGCATTCGTGATATTACAGCCATTAATCCAATTGTGATTAACAGAAATTGTATCTTCCTATACAAAAGATTATATATATATAATCATTTACCATTAATATCAACAATTTAAATTCGTCTTTTGCAAAATTCTATAACTATTTACCAAATTCCAAACTTGATGATGCCATCCAGATGGCACAAATATAATCTCCCCTGCTTCTTGAATTACATCGAAACATTTTAACTTTTTACTATCGTACATTTTATATTTTGTATGATCGTTGAGTTCTTCTGAAACCACATCATACACCAATTGCCCATAAAGATCACGAAGGTGATCTTCCTCGTGTGGGGGAAAGAGCAACCATCTCTTTCTTCCGACAATATTTGCAGACCAGCTATACGAAGTAAAAACATCCGCGTGCAATGGAGTCCTGAACATTAGTGTATATATACATATATACACACACATATATAGCAACAGTTAAATCAGTCTATGGAATAATAAACGATAATTGAGATACAGAAATAAATAAGAATATTAAGCCAGAGAACAATCTTGACCAAAATAATACTTCTTACAACAAATTATTTACAGATTTTAAGACGCCAGTAGCAAATTGATGATTTAATTTAATTTGGGGGAATTAAGTTACAAATTATGTAAATAAAATTATAGCATCGAAAATATATCATATTTACCAAGTCTCTTTTGGTCCCATGTATACAAACATGTAATCGTCATTTAGTTCAGGGTGAGCATTGTAATATTCATTTAACCAGTCTGATACAAAATACTGAGGTACTTCGTACATTGGGATATCGGAGAAGCTTCTTACACAATGCCAATCTTTCAAATACAACAATGGCATTGATTTATCATAACAGCTCCGTTTGTAATCAACCCAATATTCCAAATAATTCTCCATAAGCATATTATTCTTGAATTGTGAATTGTAAAACTTTCTATTACAATCAGCAACTGGGACAATGGAATGTCCTAAGAAATAGAGATTATATTAATAATTTATACAATGCAATTCTTTCCTCCCTTTATTTTGCACATACCAAACAGTTTGCGGAGTGCCTCGAAATTAGGTGCACCATTCAGTACCCATTCATGCTTGCATGGCCAGTCCTCAGTTGCTTGAAAACTGATTACGCACGGTTTGTTACATATTAAATACTTAGTGAAGAAATCATTGTACGTCATCGTCGAGTCGATTCGCTCGATCGTAGTGGTAACGCAAACATCCTCGTTTGGATATGAGTCACTGTTGATCTCAATGAGCGTTGACATGATCGAAATTCGACCTTCATTGTTCGGTCTAACGCAGAATCATCGCGTTAAATTGATAAAGATATTTATTTCAGTGCCGCTGTCAAGGACATACCAAGACGCGAGTTAGCGAATAAATAATCTCTATAATTTTTTGTGTCCTTTTTTCACTTGTGATAAAAATCTCATATCAAATCGATATGTGTAAGAATAATTTTAAATAGGTACAATTATCTAGAAAAAACTACAGCGATTTTAATCGATCTTTAACAGTGGATAACAATCGTCAATGGTCGTTTCACAGTGTATTCATACCTTCCTTCTTCTTCTTCAGGCTTTAAATTTCCGACAATTTCCTGTCAGAGTCACAGTGTATATGCTTCTTATACCTCGATTCAATCTGAAACTCGAAAGCGTATATGCCTGAAACGGAACGCAGCCTCTATTCTTGCCAATCTTGTCGTCAGTGCTTGACTGACAATTATAAAATTTCAAATTCTAAACAATTTTAAAATTTACATTAAAAAAAAAAGTTCCAAAAAATTATATTTAAAAAATTCTAATAAAAATTTTTGCTTGAAATAAATATTGCATTCCATGACTGAAATGTCTATATTTCGCGTTACACACATATCAGTCATGTTATTTTACGTTCTAAAAATCTAAAATCAATATTTCTTTTTTATTCGCGTATGTTTTTACATTTCCACGTTTTATAACATATTATGACGAAATAGTTTATACAGGTTTATATAACAAGTTTTTAGAGCGGAAAAGATGATTCACCAGGAGGAAGCAGAGAATTATACAAGTATATATCACCAGTCCCGCTGTCTCGCTCGCTCTCGTAATACGTAGTTTCCGCAGCTCGAAAATGGACGTTGGTGCCGCTAGTGGGAAGCATTAACAGGAAAAAGGCCGTATGGCCGCTCTCAGGTTCTTTCTGATATCACACACACACACACACACACACACGTATAAAGCCTGTTCTACAATAGGATCGCAAGTCGTAAGCCGTAAGAAATTACCCCGGATCTCAAATAGAGTTTTGTTTTAAGCCTTAAGCCATAAGGATTAGACGATAATCGCATGACACATAGAAAAACGTAAGGCCGTAAACGTAATCAGTAAGCGAATTGACCAATCACAGTTGAGAACGTAAGTGGCCGCCGCTGCGTTCTCAACTGTGATTGGTCAATTCGCTTACTGATTACGTTTACGACCTTTCGTTTTCTATGTGCGCCATGAGTTTAATCGATGTTCATTGGCTACCGTGTCACATTTTGCCGCGCGGCAAGCGTTTCCGCGTCCAGTGTGCTGGAGCCATAATAGAATAGACTTGTTGCACGTTCCTCTACCCCCACCATTGCTCATAGGCTCACCTTTCACGTCACTTTCACTTTTTTTAGGCAGACTTCTGTTCTATACAATTCTATACCCTGTTCGGAATCACGGGTTTGATTTGACTACGCCGCCGTATATCATCAAGCGTCATACGCGTTCACCAAGTATTGTATTGATAATCAGTACTACCCAGTATTATCTAGGTGTAAACTGGAGTATAGCGAAGGAGTGCGGTCGAACATAATTTTACTTAAGCATGAAGTCGCATCCGGTGTTTTCTGTAAACATGATGTAAAAGTTACGCGTGGTTTACAATCGTCGTGTCACAACTGTCATTTATATGTATAAATAGAACGAGTGCTAATTATTTATTTGATTGACACCTGTTAATCTTCAACAGGATAAGCGTAATAACGCTTTATATTGTTCCCTCAATTATAATGATATATCGGCTACCGAAGAGACGTTTCGTGAGAAGCAGGTACTCGCCTCAATTAAAATTACATGTATGTACAGGCACTCTTTGTCTGTAGGAGTTAATTCCTTTTTTTTGCCTAGAATTTTTTTGCCTTACATTAACTCTTTAAAACAATGTAAAGAGTATGCTAGAGAAAGAAATATGTTCACAAATTTTTATTTTATGTAAAGAATTAGAAGCTTTGATCCGTTGTCCGATTTCTAAGGTGAAGCTGTTAGTTCTGTTCATATCATCTTTTAGATATACAAGTAAAAAGTGATAATAAAGATATATCTAAAAAATTTGTATACTCTTAAATGTCTATTATATATTATTTCTATATAATGTATATTGTTACAAAAATATATTGTTATTTTTAATTAAAATGTAATACTTAATATATGTAATAATAATTGTTGTACTTATCAGATGAAAATATAGCAAATAATGTAAATTACATAAATTTCATACTCACAGAAATATTAAACAAAGATTATTTATTATATATAATACAATATATATTTATATTTATAAATATAATTCTTGAATTATACTTTCTTATAATTATTTTTTATCTTATATGAACTAAACATAATTTACATATTAATTTAACATAATAACAATAAAACAATTTCTTATAACAAGTTTGTGGAATTAAGTTTGATCGAAGAAACGACTCGCAACGAGAAAATACTCTTAAAAAAACTGTAACTGCACTAATACAGTCAGGATGTTGATGTACCTATTAGTGGCAATAGTACCAATCGTCATGGTTGAGATTTGGTATATGGGAATGTAAGTTACTTTACCATAATTGTACCTCTGTAAACAATGTTGTATTCCTTTTGTTTATATAACTTTGCATTGTAATGTAGCTTGCAAGCTTATTCAAAACAAGAAAATGTAAAATCGATTTATTTCTCTTTGTTGGCTAAAATTTATGTCGACTGGATTCTTTAAGTGCAATTGTGTTGTGTCTATTGTGGTAATACCCTGTATGGCATCCTGCAGTTATTCTTGTTAGCCATAAATTATTAATCATCATGAGCTAATTGTGGCATGATATAACAGAACTAAACGCAGAAAAATGTTTTATCAGGAGACATTGTTTGTTATTTTTATAAACAGCATCTTATATTTCATCTTATATTTCCTAATTTATTAAACAGCAGTGGCGTAGTAAGGAAAAAACAGTCCATTCTAGGTTCTATCTTAGCAATAATGTATTAATTTAACAGTACTTTTTTGTTACAAGCAAAAATTTCGATTAAAGATTTATTTGTAGGTAAATAAAAAAAATTATCTCAAATAAAAGACAAAGATGAGCCACTGAAATAACATATGACATTTTGTTAAAGACAAGTATAATATATAAACACAAATTTTTAATTCTAAGCTCGAGCGTTTAACTTACAAGATTCATTATTAGCTTGCCTTTCATCGAATACTGCCATATTTTTTGGTAAAATAAGAAAACTGTTTTTTTTTTTACTGTCAATGCACTCTTTTCTTCTCCAAATGATTTGTCTTAAGCTGATATTCATAGTTGAATCTTATATTTGAGATTTATTGTCTTAAGTATAGTCATAAACTAATCAGAGAGCTGTATATTAGCATCTTAAGACATTACTTAAGATTGTCTTAAGATAGGAATGGACTATGAGTGCCGCTGTTATTAAAAAAAAAAAGATGAAAAGTTTTTAGTTTACTTAAAATGTAGACATTATTGTTTATTTTTATATATAATTTACGAAAACGTATGTGGAAGTGAAGGTGCAAAGTCTGCAGTAGTTTTATTGCTATAATCAATAGTATAGTAAAGAAGTCATAAGAGACGAGGAGGGAGAGACCATCCCGGGTGCAGCCTTTCTCTACTACGCCCCTGCTAAACACTGTGTTTGTTTCCTAATTTAAGAATATGAAAAGAACTTTAATCTTTAAACAGCTTTATAAATTAGTCAGTTATTGTGAATGGCCGCATTCAGTGCAGAACGTTTATTTTGCAACTATTGGCAGTTTTCGTCGTGCCAATTAAATTATACTTTCAAATTCAGAGAAGTAGTTTTGTCGTAGCGAGAAAAAAAACTAATTCTAACATTTTGACAATTGTAAAATATTATGTATGACCATGAACATGGTCAGTGAGTTGGAATAGAAATGTAAATATAATAATTCATATAATACATGTTGTCGGTACTGGAATATAACCTTATCCGAGAATGGATTGAAATGGATTAAAATGGATTCAAATTTTCAGAAATACGGATTCATGAATGTTAAAATGAATCCTTTTCAATCCGAATACGTTTTTATTCATTTATAGGAATTGCATGGAGCATATCTGTATACTTTTCAATCCGAATACGTTTTTATTCATTTATAGGAATTGCATGGAGCATATCTATATACTTTTCAATCATAAAATAATATTAGCTTTTTCAGTGCGTTTGTGACCATAGTGAATACTGTTCAATTCATAGTTTTGAATAGGAAACGCAGTTTTTCAGTTGTATCCAATTGAATTTAATTGAATCCAATTGAATTCAACTGAATCCACAAAATAGTATTCGCTATTTAAAATACGAATTCGAATAGACAAAATCCAATCCATTCTCGGATACTGGGTTCTCAAATCAAAATATCTTTCAATAAATATACAATTGTAAGTCAAGAGATATATTTCCTAATATAGGAAAATTTACTGGATTCGTTTGGAATTTGGGAGTCAAGAAGAAGATATCAATTTTTGGAATTATTTTTTATTTAAATATAATTATTTGTATTTTACATTTCATAAAGATTGGTATAAAAAGCGAATTAATACAAATTAGTATAGATTTATAAAATTAAAAAAAATTTTACTAAATATATACACAATTTAAACAAATGTAAACATAAATAAAGTAGAGTGAAGTAAAAGTGAATGTAAAACTGATAGAATAATAAAATATGAATTTTGTGTAATAAAAATTAATGAAACATGTGTTTGTAGTGTTTGTACTTACAATTAATTAAAGAAGGCATAATTTTCTTTACATGAATTTGTAGATGTAATATTATGCGTATAACGTAATCGAATAATTACATAAGTATTAGAGATTTAGTTAATACTAATTATATGTTGCAAACATCAAGAGATAAGATATTATGTCTTGTGTGTCATAAGTGTATCTGAATTATAAACACGTAAAAGAATATAATGTTCTGTGACTGCTATGAACATAATAAGGTATATTATTATATAATATATATAATTTATTTTGCATATATATTTAGTTGCGATTTAAAAATAAATTTCTTGTATTTAAATAAAAGTTTTTTATCTCTTAAACGTAATATGTATTTAATCATAAGAGCTTTTATATGCATATGTGTATCTAATTTTTGACAGCTACTACATCCATTATTATATCTTTATTAATTTTTTATCATTGTTAATTTCTGTTTTATTATTTTATTTTTTGTTACGTTTTAATGCCATTGTCCTGTGTTTTTGGCAAATGCAAACTGCTTTAGTAGCTGTAACGTCGCAAAATTAATAATTTTTAATTATAGTTAATTTATAATTAATTAATGATATCTAATTACATATGAAAAATTCGTTTTAGAACTCTTCAATCAATCTGAAGTCAATCTTCTCTCTCGATGTCATCATTTGTTATAATTCTGTAATTTTAAATATATATATCTTTGTAATACAGTTTTTTTGTACAAATTAAATTTTTGATAACAATTTTAGTTATTTAAAAGATATTGCTTTATTAATCATTAATTATACAAAAACAAATACATAATTTTCAGTTAAAGGGAAGTTAGTTTTATAATTAGCAAAGAATGTGCATCTTAAAAGACTTCAGGTGATTTTAGAACAGCCTGCGCATTTTGAAATTTTCTTACTATGTATATATCTTATTATTTTTAATTTTTAATACTATGATATTAAATCTAAACATTTAATATCGTAATTAATTGCACCAATGATAATAGACAAAAGCCTTGCTAAATTATTTAGCAATTGTTTATACAGTTGTATAATGTATGTACATGTACACACATACGCGCGCTCTGTATATATACAGTGTGTTCCATGAGACTTCTCCAATCATGCACAGGAAAATAGATAGGATTGAAATAAACACAAAAGTCCTATACGGTTTAGCGATATTCATAATAATCGAAATATTAATTTTATATATATTACACATATAAACGTTACAGATGCTTAACTTGGACTATGAGAACCTCTGTATTGATATACCTTATTATATTTGGGTTTCTACCAATAATTTTTCATTATTCTTATACTCTTCAAAAAAAGATACTTTTTTTAAATTTTGGTAAGTAATTAATTAATTAAATCTAAATAATATTACAAATTAGTAATCTTAACTCTTGTAAGTTTTGTGAATTAAATTTTAAATAGATATATATATATATATATATAATATTGAAATAAGCTCATATTCTCTTATTTCAAAATATGAAATTATAGTCTGTGTATATTAAAACAATATATCATTGCAATTTATTCTAGTACATTGGCCACTTAAAGTAGAGTTTTCCAATCCAAAATTGATTGGGCTGGAAGGCGCTAGAAATTTTTATTTACATACTGATCAGCAAGTAAAAATAGGTGCATGGTGAGTAATTACACATAATCTTATGAAATTTGTAACTTATTAAAGTGCTTATTATATTTTAATATAATAGTACATATTGTATTGTATTAAACGATAGTTCTTCTGCAGGCAGATATTACCACGGTCTTTATTAAATAATTCCATTCCTGCGACAGACGAAGCTTATGAAGCAGTTTTAAGTAATGCTGAGCTACCTGTATTTTTGTACATGCATGGAAACAGTGGTAATAGAGCAAGTTCGCATAGACTCGAACTTTATAAGCTTTTCCAAGATCTAGATTATCATGTTATATGTTTTGATTACAGAAGTAAGTATCAAAAACATGCAATTACTTTTAGAATAAAATTGATAAAAGTACTGTTTATGTTTTACATTTAAAACTAAAATTTTACTAAATTCTCTCATCGATTTAGGCTATGGGGATAGCGATGTAGTAGAACTCTCTGAAGAAGGTGTAGTTATGGATAGTAAATATGTTCTTGAATGGGTGATGAAAAAAGTTAATGATTCAGCTCCAGTTTATGTTTGGGGTCATTCTTTAGGAACTGGGTAATTGCTTTTAAATAATCTTTACAATACAAATTGAAATATTTAGCTTATAATTATAACTTTTTACTTGATATTAGAGTTTCTACACATGTGTTAGCTCTGCTAGCAGCTGAAAATATACAACCAACAGGATTATTTTTGGAAGCACCCTTCAATAACATACAAGACGAATTAACAGAGCATCCATTTGCACAGGTATATTAATTATTATTTATTTAGATAAAAATTATACTATTTCCAATAAATGTAAATTAATTTTTACACGTTTTATACAGATATTCAAACACTTACCATGGTTCCATTGGATAGCTGTTGAACCATTTTATAAGAATAATTTGCGATTTGAATCTGACAAACATATTACTAATATTGATTGTCCTATTATGATATTACATGCTGAAGATGATGGTGTAATTCCAGTTTTCTTAGCAGAAAAGGTATGACTATAATATATTATTTACAGACTTTTGCTGTATATTTACTGTTATATAGATCAGATTCGTCCAAAATTTAGCTCGCGAATTTAGAACGCTTTTCTTTGTCTTCATCGTTTTATTAAGCGAGATAGAAAGAGAAGACAAAAAAATATAATGTTAGAATTCTGCCCAGTTATAGGTTGCTCTAGCCACTATAGCTTCCATCCCTTTTTGTTTTCTATCTAGTCCAATGAGACGATAAAGAAAGGAGAATGTTTAGCTTAAGGACAAGTCTGGTATAATTGTCAAAAAATTAATATCACAAAGTAATAGAAATTAATACAAGTGATTTTATGTTTCAGCTTTATCAAGCAGCATTAGATAGTTTTGGAAACAATACAAATCGTATTCAGATGATAAAAATAGATTCGTCCTATGGGCTTGGACATAAATATATTTGTAGATACAAGGAATTACCTAGTATAATTAAGTAAGTTATTAACAAATTTCTAAAATAAATGCAATTCATTTTTCTATATTACGAAAGTTAATATTGGGATCTGTAGAATTGTATTATTTATCATGCTTAATATCATAATGTTTATTATATTTTCAGGACATTTGTCGTTAAAGCACATGGAAATCTGACTGAATAATTGT
This sequence comes from Cyphomyrmex costatus, assembly GCF_001594065.2. Lineage (NCBI taxonomy): Eukaryota > Metazoa > Arthropoda > Insecta > Hymenoptera > Formicidae > Cyphomyrmex > Cyphomyrmex costatus. Next base: position 343,653 of record NW_017277125.1, on the reverse strand, counting down.
ATTTAGATTAGAAAATGAAATTGTAAATTATTTCATAGATTATGATATAATGTAAATTATATATGTTATAAAAAATCCATAGTCAAGGATTATTTTATTTATTCAAAAAATGCGTTTATAGGATGAGCATTCTAGTAAATGATAAAGTATTTAAAGAACACATTTTTAATATTTTTGTGATTTTTCTTTTGGTTCTTAAAAAATCTTTGTGATAACAAAATTTTGTCTTTCAAATATTATATTTGTTAAAAATTTTATATTTTTAATGTTTTATAATTACATGTACAATGTAAGAGAAACTATGACATCAAATTGTGCATTCCATTTTTTGTGTATGAAGTTTATTTTAACTTAATGTAAAATATATTTAGATAGATTATTTAGATAAACTTTTTAAATGTGGTATTGTATGAAATAATATATTTGTCTCACATATTCACAGTCTCTTATGTCGTGAAGAAATTATATAAAAATGTGCAAAAATTTTCTGTTAAATAAATAGAAATACATTAATAGTATTATAAGTGAATAATATGTTATTGTAACATTGCAATACTAAGGAGATTATTTCATTTAAACATGCTCTCGAAGAACAAAAAGTAATTATTTACATAGACCTTAATTGTTTACACCGAGCATTTAGTATGCAAACTAACCAATAACTTTCTATTGAATTATTTTTATTTCAGCAATGCAAATGCACACGATATAATAATAATATTTATAGTAATATTTAATTAATCATCTAAATACATATTGTACCAACTTAGTACACCATTTAATTAAATGCATTATCGAAATTAAGATAATTTAATAGAAAGTTACTAGTTAGTATGCATATCAAGTGCTCAGTGTACAATAAACAACTGGAACATATATAAGCTATGTATTCAACTTTGTCAGGAACAGCTACCGTTTTATCAATATTTATCACATTACAATTTTTTCTTATTTCAAACATCTAGAACAAGACAGGCGCGCGCTTTTTATTTCTCAACTTTTTCGATTGAATACGATCAAAAACACGATTTTATTTAACATAAACGTGCACATATACGATATACATTACATAGAAGTAGCCAAAATATTTAAAAAAATTGTATTTAAATACGAAATAATATTACAAATATTTGAAAAAGTATTAATGAAATATTTCCTCTATTTTCACTATTTTTATCTAATTTGACTAGATTATAGGAAAAGTTTTGTTTGCCAATTTTTCATGTGTGAGCTTGTTTCACTGAAAATCATTTTTACAATTTAAGTTACTAATTTTCTGTTTTTATATTTCTCAATCCTTATTAAATTTATTATGGACAGGGTTGGGCATGTATTTAAAATACTTTTATTTAAAACAGTTTTTAGTACATGGAAGTATTATGTATTTAAAATTGAATGGTTGAAAGCTTTATGTATTTCATAATTTAAATAATGTCAATCTTATAATTTAAAATACAAAATACTTTCAATCTTTTATTCTAAATATATAAAATATGTGACATCAAGACATTTAGGAGTCCAAGAATACTAATTTAAAAAAAGTTGTGAAAAAAACAAGTATCAAGAATTAATATGGTAAAAAATAGAAATTCATATTTAATAAGATCCCATAAGAATTAACATGTTAATTTTTATGTTAATTCTCTTTACAATACTTGCAATACTTGCAAATGGTTTTCAATATCCGAACAACTGTGATAAGATGTTTCATATGTTAATGAGCATTTCGGTACAAATGTAATTAAAGATGACGTTGATGGAATATTCAAAATCATTGTCGTTGATGGAATTTCCGACGAAGTTGAGAGTGATTCGTACTTGATGGATGAAGACATATAGCTTGTAGAGACATCTTCTGAATTGCGATTTATGAAAAAGATATTCTGATTATATTTGCCTACAATATACCATTTCAGGCGATATCTGAATTCAAATCCTGATAGGTGATCTTTGTAGTCCATAGTCCTTATATGTATAGATAAAAAAGTTTTCTAGCACGTCCTGTTGAAGACGTCTTGTCAAAATATATTGGAACTTTTGTGGATATTTACTTAAGATAACCATATAAGGTGCGGTCGAGTTGCCACTACAAATGCTTTGAAGCGTTTCTTGATTGGTCAATTTGTAAAATTCTTTCTTTTGATTGGTCAATCAAACGCTTCAAAGTATTCGTAGTGGCAACTCGACCGCAGCCA